>NC_090694.1:18263782-18592334 GCF_013368605.1 Nyctibius grandis | reverse complement strand
ACAGGGCATTAGCCACCATCCATGAAACAGTATAGAGATAGAGCACTGGCTACTTTTCTCGTTCAGCAATCTCTAGGGCCAGCTTCATGGCTTTCATTTCTGCAAACTGACTTGACTCACCTTCTCCTTCAGTGGCTTCAACAACTTGTTGTGTGGGACTCCACACAGCAGCTTTCCCCTTCCGATGGTTTCCTACAACATAACAGGATCCATCAGTAAACAAAGCATAACACCTTTCATCTTCTGATAACTCATTATATGGTGGTGCCTCCTGGGCATGAGCCACCTCTTCAGGCGATGCTCCAAAATCTCTGCCTTCTGGCCAGTCCACAATCTCTTCCAGGATTCCTGGGCAGCTGGGATTCCCCATTTGAGCCCATTGCATGATCAACACTACCCACTTACTCCATGTAGCGCCAATTGCGTGACGTGTAGAGGAGATGTTTCCTTTGAACATCCAGTGTAGCACGGGCAATCGAAGTGCCAAGAGGAGATGTGCTTCTGTACCAACAACTTCTGAAGCGGCTTGACCCCCTTCATATGCTGCTAGTATCTCTTTTTCAGTCGGGGTGTAGTGGGCTTCTGATCCTCGATACCTCAGCTCCAAAACCCTAGAGGTCGACCTCAAGTTTCTCCTGGTGTTTTCTGCCAAAGGCTCCAGGTGAGACCATGCTCCCCAGCTGCAGTGTAGAGCACATTTTGTGTAGCTGGTCCTGTACAGACAGCCCCAAGAGCTACCGCACAAGCTGTCTCCTGTTTGATCTTCTCAAAGGCTTGCTGTTGCTCAAGGCCCCCCTCAAACTAGTTCTTCTTTTGGGTCACTCGATAGAGAGGGCTCACAAGCTGACTATAACCTGGAATATGCATTCTCCAGAACCCCACAAAGCCTAGGAAAACTTGTGTTTCTTTCTTGTTAGCTGGTGGGGATATGGCTGTTATCTTGTTGATCACATCCATAGGGACATGACGATGTCCATCCTGCCAATTTACTCCCAAGAACTGGATCTCCTGAGCAGATCCCTTGACCTTGCTTCTTTTTATGGCAAAACCAGCTTTCAGAAAAATCTGAATTATTCTTTTTCCCTTCTCAAGCACTTCTGCTTTCTTGCTCCACATGATGATGTTGTCAATGTATTGTAGATGTTCAGGGGCATCACCCTGTTCCAATGCAGTCTGGATCAGTCCATGACATATGTTAGGACTGTGCTTCCACCCCTGGGCCAGTCGATTCCAGGTGTATTGAACACCTATCCACAAAGAAGCAAACTGTGACCTGCACTCTGCTGCCAAAGGAATTGAAAAAAACACATTGGTGATGCCAGTTGTAGCATACCACTTGGCTGCCTTTGACTCCAGTTCATCTTGGAGCTCTAGCATGTCCGGTATGGCAGCACTTAGTAGTGGCATGACTTTGTTCAGGCCACGATAGTCTACTGTTAACCTCCACCCTCCATCAGACTTTTGCACTGGCCATATGGGACTATTAAAGGGTGAGTCTTTCTGATTGCTCCTTGGCTCTCCAATTGATGAATCAGCTCATGGATGGGAGCCAGGCAGCCTCGGTTAGTTATTGCTGCCGGTGAACTGTCCTGGTAGCGATCGACACCTGCTGTTCTTCAACTCGCAGCAATCCCACAATGAAGGGATCTTCCGAGAGGCCAGGCAGGGTAGATATCTGTTTAATCTTCTCCGTGTTCATGGTGGCTAAACCAAAATCCCATCAGTACCCCTTTGGGTCCTCAAAGTACCCTCTCCTGAGGTAGTCTATGCCAAGGATATAAGGGCCCTCTGGGCCAGTCATAATGGGGTGCTTTTGCCACTTGTCCCTTGTTAAGCTCACCTCAGACTCCAATATAGACAATTATTGGGATCCTCCTATCACTCCAGAGATCGAGATGAGTTCTGTGCCCCTATATTAAAGGGCAGGCAGGGATGGGAGACATTATAGTGGGCGTTTGCTACAGGCTACCTGACCAGGAAGACGGAGCGGATGAGGCCCTCTACAGACAGATAGATGTAGCCTCACGTTCACAGGCCCTGGTCCTCATGGGGGACTTCAACCACCCTGATATCTGTTGCAAGGACAACACAGCTGGGCACAAGAAATCCAGGAGGTTCCTGGAATGCGTGGATGATAACTTCCTTCTCCAAGTGATAGAGGAGCCGACGAGGAGAGGTGCCATGCTGGACCTTGTTCTCACCAACAAGGAGGGGCTGGTGGGGGACATGAAGCTCAAGGGCAGCCTTGGCTGCAGTGACCGTGAAATGGTGGAGTTCAAGATCCATAGGGCAGCAAGGAGGGCCTGCAGCCAGCTCACCACCCTGGACTTCAGGAGAGCAGACTTGGGCCTCTTCAGGGAACTGCTTGGGAGAGTCCCTTGGGATAAAGCCCTGGAGGGAAGAGGGGCCCAAGAAAGCTGGTTAGTCTTCAAGGACCACCTCCTCCCGGCTCAGGAGCAAGGCATCCCAACAAAGAGGAAGGCAGGCAAAAACGCCAGGAGACCTGCATGGATGAACAAGGAGCTCCTGGATAAACTCAGGCACAAGAAGGAAGCCTACAGAGGGTGGAAGCAAGGGCAGGTAGCCTGGGAGGAATACAGAGAAATTGTCCAAGCAGCCAGGGACCAGGTTAGGAAAGCTAAAGCCCTGACAGAATTAAATCTGGCCGGGGATGTCAAGGACAACAAGAAATGCTTCTATAGGTATGTCACAGAATCACAGAATCAACCAGGTTGGAAGAGACCTCAGGGATCATCGAGTCCAACCGTTGCCCTTACACCACCCTGTCAACTAGACCATGGCACTAAGTGCCATGTCCAGTCTTTTCTTAAACACATCCAGAGATGGTGACTCCACCACCTCCCTGGGCAGCCCATTCCAATGTCTAATAACCCTTTCTGAAAAGAAATTCTTCCTAATGTCCAACCTGAACCTCCCCTGGAGAAGCTTGAGGCTGTGTCCTCTTGTCCTATCACTAGTTGCCCAGGAGAAGAGGCCGACTCCCACTTCACTACAACCTCCCTTCAGGTAGTTGCAGACTGCAATAAGGTCACCTCTGAGCCTCCTCTTCTCCAGGCTAAACAACCCCAGCTCCCTCAGCCGTTCCTCATAGGTCAGACCCTCCAGACCCTTCACCAGCTTGGTTGCCCTCCTCTGGACTCGCTCCAACACCTCAACATCTTTCTTGAAGTGCGGGGCCCAGAACTGGACACAGTAGTCAAGGTGCGGCCTCACCAGTGCCGAGTACAGAGGGACGATCACTTCCCTAGACCGGCTGGCTACACTATTCCTAATAGAGGCCAGGATGCCATTGGCCTTCTTGGCCACCTGGGCACACTGCTGGCTCATGTTTAGCCAGCTGTCAATCAGCACCGCAACTGCTGAATGCATTACCACTGATGGCATTGTATTTTTGCTACCAGGTGGAATAAGCACTCGGAGATCTCATTTATGGTTGTTCGTTCCCAAATTCATTGTGGGTAGAGATTTTGCTTGCATATTCTTATTCAAGTTGCCACATGAGACCAGCAGACCTGGTGAGTTGTGGCGGTTGCCATACCCATTTTCTGCTAAAAAAAAAAAGATAAAAGAAAAAAAAAGAGAGAATGGTCATAAGCTCAAAGGTATTTCTTAAGACTGGACATTAAAAATTTCAAATAAAAAATTCAAATACATGTATCAAGTAATGTATCTATATAGGAAAATACAACTCATGCCATATTTGGAACAACTGGTCTTAAAATGCTTTCTTTCATGGCAGACAACATTTCACTCATGTTTAGCCGGCTGTCGATCAGCACCCCCAGGTCTCTTTCCACCGGGCCGCTTTCTAACCACTCTTCCCCCAGCCTGTAGCGCTGCATGGAGTTCTTGTGGCCAAAGTGTAAGACCCGGCACTTGTTCTTGTTGAACCTCATGCCGTTGGTCTCGGCCCATCTATCTAACCTGTCCAAATCCCTCTGTAGGGCCTTCCTACCCTCCAGCAGATCAACACTCCCACCCAGCTTGGTGTCACCTGCAAATTTACTGAGGGTGCACTCAATCCCTACGTCTAGATCATCTATAAAGATATTGAACAGCACCGGCCCCAGAACTGAGCCCTGGGGAACACCGCTAGTGACCGGCCGCCAGTTGGACTTTGCCCCATTCACCACCACTCTCTGGGCTCGGCCATCCAGCCAGTTCTTAACCCATTGAAGAGTCTACCCATCCAAGCCCCGGGCAGACAGTTTGTCTAGGAGGATGCTGTGGGAGACAGTGTCGAATGCCTTACTGAAGTCTATCTAGACTACATCCACAGCCCTGCCCTCATCTACTAAGCGGGTCACTTTGTCATAGAAGGAGATCAGGTTGGTCAAGCAGGACCTGCCTTTCATGAATCCATGTTGGCTGGCCCTGATGCCCCGATTGTCCTGCATGTGCCATGTAATGGCACTCAGGATGATCTGTTCCATCACCTTGCCTGGCACCGAGGTCAGGCTGACAGGCCTATAGTTCCCTGGATCATCCTTCCGGCCCTTCTTGTAGATGGGCGTTACATTTGCTAATTTCCAGTCAGCTGGAACTTCTCCAGTTAACCAGGACTGCCGGTAGATAATCGAGAGTGGTTTGGAAAGTTCATCTGCCAGTTCCTTCATTACTCTGGGGTGAATCCCATCTGGGCCCATAGCCTTGTGGGTGTCCAACTGGCACAGCAGGTCATTAACCGTCTCCTCCTGGATTACGGGAGGTTCACACAGCCCCCCGTCCCTAACTTCGGGCTCTGGGGGCTGAGTCTCCTGGGGACAACCGCTCTTGACATTAAAGACCGAGGCAAAGAAGGCATTGAGCACCTCTGCCTTTTCCTCATCCCCTGACACTACACTACCCTCCTCATTCAGCAAGTGGTGGAGGCTCTCCTTGACCCTCCTTTTGCTGTTAATGTATTTGTAGAAGCTTTTTTTGTTATCTTTGACCGTAGCAGCCAAATCAAGCTCTAATTGAGCTTGATGTCATTGATAAAAGGAAGACTGGGGAAAATGTGGGCCCTCTCCGGAAGGAAACGGGAGACCTGGTTACCCAGGATATGGAGAAGGCTGAGGTACTCAATGACTTTTTTGCCTCAGTCTTCACCAACAAGTGCTCAAGCCGCAAGGCCCAAGTCGCAGAAGGCAAAGGCAGGGACTGGGAGGATGAAGAACCGCCCACTGTAGGAGAAGATCAGGTTCGAGACCATCGAAGGAACCTGAAGGTGCACAAGTCCATGGGACCTGATGAGGTGCCTCCACAGATCCTGAGGGAACTGGCGAATGAAGTTCCTAAGCCGCTATCCATCATTTTTGAGAATTTGTGGCAGTCTGGTGAAGTTCCCACTGACTGGAAAAGGGGAAACATAACCCCATCTTCAAAAAGGGAAAAAAGGAAGACCTGGGGAACTACAGGCCAGTCAGTCTCACCTCTGTGCCTGGCAAGATCATGGAGCAGATCCTCCTGGAAGCTATACTGAGGCACACGGAAATCAAGGAGGTGATTGGTGACAGCCAACATGGCTTCACTAAGGGCAAAACATGCCTGACAAATTTGGTGGCCTTCTACGACAGGGTTACAGCACTGGTGGATAGGGGAAGAGCAACTGATGACATCTACCTGGACTTGTGCAAAGCATTTGACACTGTCCCGCATGACATCCTTGTCTCTAAATTGGAGAGACATGGACTTGACAGATGGACCACTCGGTGGATAAGGAATTGGCGGGATGGTCGCACTCAAAGAGTTATGGTCAACAGCTCGATGTCCAAGTGGAGACCAGTGATGAGTGGCATTCCTCAGGGGTCGGTATTGGGACTGGTCCTGTTTAACATCTTTGTTGGCGACATGGACAGTGGGATTGAGTGCGCCCTCAGCAAGTTTGCCAATGACAACACCAAGCTGTGCGGTGTGGTCGACACGCTGGAAGGAAGGCATGCCATCCAGAGGGACCTTGACAGGCTTGAGAGCTGGGCCTGTGCGAACCGCATGAAGTTCAACAAGGCCAAGTGCAAGGTCCTGTACCTGGGTCGGGGCAATCCCAAGCACAGATACAGGCTGGGCGGAGAATGAATTGAGAGCAGCCCTCAGGAGAAGGACTTGGGGGTGATGGTTGATGAGAAGATCAACATGAGCCGGCAATGTGCGCTTGCAGCCGAGAAGGCAAATGATGTTCTGGGCTGCATCAAAAGAAGCGTGGCCAGCAGATTGAGGGAGGTGATTCTGCCCCTTTACTCCGCTCTCGTGTGACCCAACCTGTAGTACTGCATTCAGCTCTGGGGCCCCCAACATAAGAAGGACATGGAGCTGTTGGAGTGAGTCCAGAGGAGGGCCACGAAGATGATCAGAGGGCTGGAGCACCTCTCCTATGAAGAGAGGCTGAGAGAGTTGGGGCTGTTCAGCCTGGAGAAGAGAAGGCTCCGGGGAGACCTCATAGCAGCCTTCCAGTACCTGAAGGGGGCCTACAAGAAAGATGGGGAGGAACTTTTTACAAGGGCATGTAGTGATAGGACAAGGGGTGTAGAGGGGTTTCTGGAGGAGAATAGTCATGTAATCAGCCAGATGTATGAGAGTATGGAGTGAGGGCCTAGCTGCGTGACAAGAGTCATGTAGTTAGTGTCAACAAGCTGACCTTGGAGAGAAGAAATGAGGAAAAACAGCAGTTGAGCAAACAAGAATTGAGGGAGTAGCCGAGGGGAGCCAGACACGGAGGAGAAGAAACAGGAACTGATGGAGCCAATCAAAAAAGGACCAGTGGCAGAGCAGCAACCAATCAACACATCAAAGAAGAGTGTGCGTGAAGCATGGACAGTAATATTAACCAATAGCAATGCACATGCTTGCAGCCAGGGAAAGTACAAATGTATAAAAGGGACAGCCTATGCTTAATAAAGCATCTTCACTTTGATTCACATTGGATTGTGTGGAGTCGTGTTTCTTCTCCTCAGATGGTGACCCCGATGTGATACTGATGTAGTAGTAAATCGACGGCAAGTTCGGGGAACAGCCCAGAAGGAGATACACCAGCTGGAGAACAGCTCAGTGGAACTGAGACCGGGGCGGGGCGGAGGACAACCCGCAGACTAAGGAACGTACGTTGCAAGAGGACACCCAGTGAGGTGAGCAGCCGGGGAAAAGGAGATGGGCCAAAATATCTCTAAAGAAGGAAGTGCGATAGTAAGGCTTCTCCTACATATCCTCTCAAAGAGAGGGGTAAAATATGATGAGCATTTGCTCCGGAGACTATTGATATGGTGTAAAAAGAATAATTTGCCCGCTACGGCGCAGACTGCTTTCGAAGTTAGTATGTGGCAAAGCGCTGGAACTTCTCTCTTTGAGGCTGCCTCAAGGTGGGACAAGATCGCCACTGCGTCGTTGACGATGTGGAGATTAGTTATAGACTCACTGGAGCAAATGAAGGCGGACAGAGAGGCAAAGGCGGCGGCTGAGGCGGCTACAGCTCCTTTCACAGCAACTTTCCCCCTCCGCGCCGCCAGAGCTCCCCCCACCGCCCTCCGCGCCGCCAGAGGCCCCCTCCACCGCCCAGGGAACAGCAGCGGAACATTGATCCTTCTACCGTCCTGTTACCCGAATCTGAGACTGTGCCACCCTTAATAGAACTTTCTGAAGAAATGGAGGCGGGACATAATTGCTGCAGAGCCCGAGGGTTGGGAAAGTCAGGCGGTAGCATGGAGGAGTTATTCACGCTGCAGCCAGTCCAGGTTACTGTGTCTGGCCCGGACCCGGCCAGGTTCTGGAGAAAATTAAGAGAGCACGCACTTGCGGATGGTGATTTCGGGGCCGCGGCTGCTGTGGGTGGCAGGGTATTGGCTTGCTCGGTATATCGAGGGGATGGAAACGGCCCACCCGAATGGGAGCCATTCAGTTGGGGAGTGATTTGCCTTAGACAAAGAAATACAAAACGGGGCTGCTAAAGAAGCGTTGTTGTTACAGTTAGCGAAGGACAACGCAAACGAGGACTGCAGAAAAGTTATTGCAGGGATGGCAAATCGTAACCCCACCTTAACCGAACTAATGGATGCTTGTGGGAAAGTGGGAACCACCACATTTCAGATGGAGCATTTAGCAAAAACATTTGCGGCAGCAGTTAAGGTA
Organism: Nyctibius grandis; assembly: GCF_013368605.1. NCBI lineage: Eukaryota > Metazoa > Chordata > Aves > Nyctibiiformes > Nyctibiidae > Nyctibius > Nyctibius grandis. The sequence goes on along the minus strand of NC_090694.1, from coordinate 18,584,213 downwards.
GTTCATCGTTGTTATACATGCGGGCAAGAAGGTCACTTTAAGAAAAACTGCCTTAAGAAGTCGAAACTGAATGGGGGAGGTAACTGTTTTGATGTGTCATCGCTGTGGGAAGCTGGGGCATCTTGTGAAGCAGTGCAGGTCTAAGTATAATGCTCAAGGTCAGCTGATAACAACCAGCTGCAGAGTGCAGGGAAACTGGAGAAAGAACGCAGGGAGGAACCGCGTGCTGACACAAATGAATCTTCCCAACCAGTTCCAGGCCTAAGCAGTTAACTCGCAGCCCGAACCGCAGGGAGTGCCGGACTGGATGTTACCACAGCAACCGCAATCACAATAGAGAATAGCAGAGTGCATAAGGTACCAATGAATGCCGTGGGACCCATTGGAAACGGGTTAAGTGCACTATTACTCGGACGGCCTAGTGTAACCTTGCAAGGTCTATTTGTTTTACCAGGAATTATTGATGCAGACTATACATTTTGGTTATTGATTTGAAAGATTGTTTTTTTTCACCATCCCTTTACATGAAACTGACAAATGCTAATTAGCTTTTTCAATACCTAGTAGGAACAACATGGCGCCTTGTCAACGATATCAGTGGACGGTATTACCGCAAGGCATGAAAAACAGTCCCACAATATGTCAATGGTATGCAACAGAAAAAGGTACATGGTGTGGATTTAGAGACACCAGTAAGTTTATATGTAGCCATTGCCAACTATCATCCCATGGGATTACTGGGCCAGTGGAAGGAGCGCTGGCAGGATCCGCTACACGTTCTAGAGTGGCTGTTTTTATCCCTTCAACCACGAAAAACAGTGAGCATTCAGACTGAGCTGATATCGAAAACAATCACGAAAGGACGCACACGCGTTCAACTCACGGGCTGAGACCCCAGTCAACTGATAATTCCCATTGAACGCGATTATGTAAGCTGGTGTATGGCAAACAGTTTACCATTTCAATTGGCCCTGGAAGGATTTGAAGGGCAGGTATCTTATCATCTTCCCAGTCACAAATTATTACAAGCTCATTCAGAGTTACAAGTGATTCAAAAGCCGCTGGCAGCAGATAGCCCAGTACAAGGCCCCACGGTCTTTACTGACGGCTCTGGAAGATCGGGAAAAGCAGTAGTTACCTGGTATGACGGAAGGTAATGGCAGGAATTGGTGCATTTAGTACAGGGACCACCTCAATTGGTTGAACTTAGTGCTGCCATTGTTGCTTTTAAAACATTTTCGCATTGTGCTGTAAACATTGTTACGGACTCTGCTTATGTAGCAGATATTGCACAGCGTGTTGATCGTGCGCTGCTCAAAGAGGTAAACTCAGAACAATTATTTTCGTTGCTGAAAATGCTATGGACTGTAGTGAACCGATGTATGCATAGGTATTATATCTTGCATATTCGCAGCCACACCGGTCTGCCAGGATTCATATGTGAAGGGAACGCGCGTGCCGACGCCCTCGCAGCCCCCGCTTGGACCCCTCCAGTGCCAGACCTAGTTCATCAAGCATTTCTGTCTCACCAGTTTTTTCACCAAGGGGCTCGGGCATTAGTCCGTCAATTCAAGATCTCTTTTGTAGACGCGAAATCTATCACCGCTGCTTGTCCGGAGCGTCAACGCCTAGGACCCGGACTGGTGTTTCCACGTGGGGTTAACCCGCGCGGCTGCCAAGCCTTGGACCTGTGGCAAATGGACATAACACATATCCCCTCTTTTGGTCACCTACAATATGTTCATTTCTCTGTGGATACTTTTTCTAAGGTCGTGTGGGCATCAGCCCATGCCGGCGAGAAAGCAATCGACGCCATCTCACATCTTTGGCAAGCCTGAGCTGCCCTTGGGATTCCGAAACATATTAAGACGGACAACAGGCCGACATATGTATCTGCACGCATGGCCCGATTTCTCGCCTCCTGGGGGGTGGAACATGTTACTGGCATTCCTCATTCCCCGACCGGCCAGGCCATTGTGGAACGAGTGCACCACACTCTGAAGCAACTTCTCGGGGGAAAAAAAAAAAAAAAAAAAAAAGGGGAATGAGCTCTGAGACCCCACATGCTCACCTATGGAAGGCTGTGTACACATTGAATCATTTAACTGTGCCAGCTGGGAAAGAGTGTCCTGTAATTATCTCTCATTTTTTGTCTTTGCAGGGAGGCGATCCTCTTGTCAGGGCAAAGGTTTTAGCACAAGACCTGCAAACGGGAAAGTGGACAGGCCCATGGGATTTAGTTACCTGGGGACACGGGTATGCTTGTGTTTTTACAGATGCAGGGCCACGGTGGTTTCCCACCAGCTGTGTTAAGCCTGCTTTGGATCCTGGAGCTGACAAGAGGACACCAGCCGATAGTCCTTCCGCTGACACCTTGGGAGGGGAGTCACAACGTTTGGGTGACTCTGATGCAGAGCCTGAACCAGATGCAGTTTTGTGCCTCCTTAGCTCAACCTGAACAACCCTTTCATACATGTCTAGTGGGGGTCCCCTTAAACGGATCTGAAAGCAAAAATTACCAAAGGGTTTATTCCTAATTTGTGGGGATAGGGCTTGGCCAAGGTTGCCCAGTAAGAAGGTGGAAGGTTCGTGTACAATAAGCAAATTAAGTCTACTAATGCCTACGCAAAAATCATACTAACCATACTAACCTACATAAGGCCAGGCAAAATTTAGCTTGCTAGGTTGCAAAAAGAGCTAACCAAACTTCTAGAATTTTAGGAACATTAGCCAATGATGTAGATAGTATTCGACATGCTACCTTACAAAATAGAGCTGCTATAGACTTTTTATTATTAGCACATGGTCATGGATGTCAGGAGTTTGATGGGATGTGTTGCATGGATCTGAATGATCACTCCAAGTCAATTTATAAGCAGATCAAAGAGCTCATGGACGCCACACAGAAAATACGGGAACAGCATGGGTTTCTGGATGACTGGTTGGGTAATCTGGGAATTGGAGGGTGGCTGGTCGGATTGATGCTATTGATGGGATTGTTTGTGATTTGTATTATCATGCTTGTATTGCCGTGTTTATTCTCCTGCTTGCAAAGGGCTCTGCAGCGGATGATAAACACGGCCTTTCTGGCTCAAGAAAAGTAAGGGGGAATTGTAGAGGGGTTTCTGGAGGAGAATAGTCATGTAATGAGCCAGATGTATGAGAGTATGGAGTGAGGGCCTAGCTGCGTGACAAGAGTCATGTAGTTAGTGTCAACAAGCTGACCTTGGAGAGAAGAAATGAGGAAAAACAGCAGTTGAGCAAACAAGAATTGAGGGAGTAGCCGAGGGGAGCCAGACACGGAGGAGAAGAAACAGGAACTGATGGAGCCAATCAAAAAAGGACCAGTGGCAGAGCAGCAACCAATCAACACATCAAAGAAGAATGTGCTTGAAGCGTGGACAGTAATATTAACCAATAGCAATGCACATGCTTGCAGCCAGGGAAAGTACAAATGTATAAAAGGGACAGCCTATGCTTAATAAAGCATCTTCACTTTGATCCACATTGGATTGTGTGGAGTCCAGTTTCTTCTCCTCAGAGGGGTAACGGTTTTAAACTGAAAGAGGGTAGATTTAGATTAGATATTAGGAAGAAATTCTTTACTGTGAGGGTGGTGAGACACTGGAACAGGTTGCCCAGATAAGTTGTGGATGCCCCCTCCCTGGCAGTGTTTAAGGCCAGATTGGATGGGGCTTTGAGCAACCTGGTCTAGTGGAAAGGTGTCCCTGCCTGTGGCAGGGGGGCTGGAACTAGATGATCTTTAAGGTCCCTTCCAATCCAAACCATTCTATGATTCTATGATTCTATACCCTGATGGTACCAGTGTACACTCTGCACCAGTGTCTACCAAAGCTTTATACTTCTGTGGGTCTAATGTGCCAGGCCATCGAGTCCACATAGTCCAATATACCCGGTCATCCATCCCTTTCCTCCTCCTTGATGAAGGCAGGGACCCTCTATTCATGTTCCTGGTCAGAGTATTCACTGCCTGACCCTTGCAGTGCCAGACCAGAAGTCCCCTCACCAGGATCAAGGGAGGTGGTCTCAGTCCTTCTTCTATGTCTGGGAGACCGTTGATTGCTGCCTTGTGTCTCTACAGCAACTAAGCTGACAGCCTTCTTGGGTGGCCCCTTCTTAACAGCTGTCTTCCCTCTCAGTTCACCTACACGTGCTTCCAGCTTAAAGGCAGGTTCACCATCCCACTTCCTCATGTCCTCCCCCTGTTCACATGCGAAGAACCAAAGTGTGCCACGCGGCATGTGCCTGGAGCTCCCTTTCCCCCTGATTGGGGCAGGAGGAGACTGACTCCATGGGGTGCCCCAGACAGCCGAGGTGCTGGCCCATGGGGATGAGGAGGTACAGAGATTTTCTTCAAGGTTTTGGAGCCAAGAAGATGCTCTCCACACAGTTGGTGTATCTGAATCTGGGCAATATGTTGTTGCCAGACTGTAAGAATATGATGCTGGGGTGTTTTGGACCACCTTCCTCCACATGGCCCATATGAAAAGGATATCATCTGGATCTTTGGAGACCTTGTCGTTGTCTTGGTCACCATAGATGACTTCCAGCACCATTAATTCTGTCAGGTACTGAATGCCTTCCTCAGCAGTAGTCCACTTTCCTTGGAAGTTCACAAGATCGTCCTTGAACGGATATCTTGCCCTCACACTTGAGAGGAGCCATCTCCAGAGACTGCAAATTGCTGCCTCTTTTCCAATTCCTCTGTCAATTCCCCGGTTTCTAGCAAGGGATCCCAGCTGTTGGGCTTCCTTACCTTCCAGCTGCTGACTGTTGGCCCTGCTATCCCAGCATCAGAGCAGACAGGCAGCAATCCGCTCACCTGGCTGGCAGCTGTAATCTTTCTTTTTCACTACTCAGGCAATTACTGCAGTTGGTGTTTGGGTCCCTATCTCAGCCATGGTGTCCTCAGATGTGGTTTGGGTCCCTGTTTCAACTATTGTGTTCTTAGATGTAGTTTGTATTCCGGTCTCAGTCATTGCATTCTCTGAGGTGATTTGGGTCCCTGCCTTGACCACAGTCCTCTGATAGTATTGAATTATGGCTCAGTAGGCACAGGCCAAGCCCCAGTACAGTACTAGAAGCTGCTAGTTTTCATTGGGGTAGGCAAGGCACCCTTCTATCAGGTGGCACATCAGTTTACCAGGATTACTTGCCTGTTCAGGTATAAAATCCCAGGCTATTGGAGGTGATAACTGCCCTAGGCACATGCCCAAATCCTTCCACACACCCTGCCACCCAGGGACTGGCTGCCTCAGGGCATATTTCAGTATGGCCTCATACAAAAGTTGTCTTCTTTTATGCCAGGACAACACCAGATCCCACAAATGTGACAATAAGCCAACAGTGTTAATTAGTAGTATTAAACAGCTCACGTAAGGGTGAACAAGGAACTCAGGAGCCTGCGCACCAAAACCACCCACATCAGTCCCGGATAGGAAGAGGGAGGTGTATTCCCTCATCCTCTCCACAAGATAGTCCCACCACCACAGTAAGGGCATCAATGGCAGGGCAAAGTGCATAGCCATTGTTTGTATTAACATGTTCCCAAACTCAGCAAAATAGAGATCAGCAGTGGAGCCAGCAAACTCCATGACCCATACAGAAAGAAGCTTGCCACTTAATAACTGCTATAGCACACTCAATTCAAAACTGATGTTATCTCGAGCCCCACATTGGGCACCAAAAAGGACTATAGTGGGTTGACCTTGGTTGGCCACCAGGTGCCCACCAAGCCACTCTATCACTGCCCTTCCTCAGCAGGACAGGGGGAGAGAAAATAAGATTAAAAACTCATGAGTCGAGGTAAAGACAGTTTAATAAAGAAAAGAAAAGGCTGTGCACAGAAGCAATGGAAACAAAAAAAATATTATTCTCTAGTTCCCCTCAGCAGGCAATGTCCAGCCACTTCCTGGGAAGTAGGGCCTCAGTACGGGTAGCAGTTGCTTTGGAAGACGCCTTAATAACGAATGCCCCCGCTCCTCCTCCTTTCTCTTAGCTTTTATTGCTGAGCACGATGTCATCTGGTCCCTTTGGTCAGTTTGGGTCAGCTGTCCTGGCTATGTCTCCTCCCAGCCTCTTGCCTACCCCCAGCCTACTGACCTTTGGGGGTGGGGGGGTTGGAGAGACAGCCACTGCTCAGCAGTAGCAAAACATCTGCTCCCCAGAGAGGTTGTGGAGTGTCCTTCTCTGGAGACTTTCAAGACCTGTCTGGATGCGTTCCTGTGTAACCTGCCCTAGATTGGTCCTGCTCTGGCAGGGGGGTTGGACTCGATGATCTCCATAGGTCCCTTCCAACCCCTAACATTCTATGATTCTATGATTATCAACACCTTTCTAGCTACAAATACAAAGCACAGCACTATGAGAGCTGCTATGGGGAAAGTTAACTTCATCCCAGCTGGACCCAATACAAATAGTCTGGAAAAAAAAATGGGAAAGCATCCTGAGAAAGTAAGAATTTGTAACTGCCATTGGCTTTTCTAACTGCAAGAACAGGAAAACAATCTGGAAAAATAAAAATTGGTCTGATTGATAGAACAGAAAACATCATCATCTATTGGCTGTTACAGGTGAAAAATAGAAAGGAACAGCATCTATTGGCTGCTCGAAGTGGTGGTTTCCTACATCATCTTATGTCTCTATGATATAAAAAGGACTTAATTTTTATCCAAAATGGAACCTATCTGAGAACTTCCCATGCTGCATGTACTTTTCCTTTACTAAACAGATTGAACTCTCTGCACAAACTTTCTATGATATCTTGGACTCTCACCAGGGATGCCTGGCTGACTCCAAACTCTGTGACACAGATCATATTTGAAGTGAGAAGCTGTCTATTACTTTACCGGTCCCCCTCTGGGCTCACTTCTGGAGTCAATTTGGTTTATCTTCCTACCTCTGGGATGGTTGGGTTCCCCTCTGGGATCAGTTTGTTCTCCCCTCTGGGATGGTTAGGCCCCTTCTGAAATCTGCCTAATTCGCTTCATACCAGTACTATATATCCATATAAATAATCTATCATCATAAGTATATCTGCTATTATATTGTTGATAAGTTTGCTTCACTAATGATAAGTTTGTGGTAACCTGTAATAGTATACACCTACTTCGTTGTTGCTATTATTGATTCTTGCTATAATATTGATTGCTGATAGTAATTTGTAATAGCTTGATATATATTATATATTCACTTTATTAATCATAGGTATACTTGCTAGTGGTAATTTTTGTGGTAGTATACTTGCTAGCGGCGATTTGTGTGGTAATCTGTAATAAAGTACAGAAATTTAGAGGATAAAAGCCTCCGTGTCCTTGTGTATTACAGAATCCTATGAACCCACAGTTGTGATCTCTATACACCCACAGGCCAAGTAACCCTTCAGGTCGTGACACCAACCTGTTTCAGTGTTTGACCACCCTCACAGACAAAAACCTCCTGTGTTTCAGTTTGTGCCTATTGTGTCTTGTCCTGTCACTGGGCACTACTGAGAAGAGTCTGTCTCCCTCTTCATTCCCTCCCATCAGGTATCTATACACAGTGATAAGAACGCCCCTGAGCCTTCTCTTTTTCAGCCTCTCTTCATATGAGAGATGCTCCAGGCCCTTAATCATCTTCCCGGCCCTGTGCTGGACTCTCTCCAGTAAGTCCATCTCCTGTGCTGGGGAGCCCAGAACTGGACACAGGACTCCAGGTGGGGCCTCAGCAATGCTGAGTAGAGGGGAAGGATCACCTTCTTTGATCCTGCTGTCAACACACTTTGTAATGAAGCCCAGGATGCTGTTGGCCTTCTTTGCCATGGGAGTGCATTGTTGGCTCATGTTCAACTTGGTGTCCACCTGGACCTCCCCAAGTCCTTTTCTGCCAAGCTGCTTTCCAGCATATATTGGTGCATGGGACTGTTCCTCCCCAGGGGCAGGACTTTGCACTTCCCCTTGTTGAACTTCATGAGGTTTCTGTCAGCCTATTTCTCCAGCCTGTTGAGGTCCCTCTGGATGGCAGCACAACCGTCTGGATTATTAGCCGCTCCCCCCAGTTTTGTGTCATCAGTAAACTTGCTGAGGGTGCACTCTGTCCAAGTGTCCAGGCCATTAATGAAGATGTTGAACAGGACTGGACCCAGTATTGACTCCTGGGGTACACTGCTAGTGACTGGCCTCCAACTGGACTTTGTGCCACTGATCATCACCCTCTGGGTCCAGTCATTCAGACAGTTTTCCATCCACTTCACTGTCCACTAATCTAGCCTGTACTTTGTCATCTTGTCTGTGACAGAACACATCATGCAACTGATGCTACATGGAGTAAGTAGGTTGCATTGATTACTCAGCAGGCCCACATAAGGAACCTCAATCACCCAGGAATTCTGGAAGTAATCATGGACTGGCCAGAAGGCAAAGATTCTGGAATGTTGCCAGAGGAGGAGGTGATGCACGCTGAAGAGGCCCCACCATACAATAGGCTATCAGAGAATGAGAAGCATCATGCCTTGTTCACTGATGGATCTTGTTGTATTGTATTGTAGGCAAACAGCAAAGGTGGAAAGCTGCTGTGTGGAGTCCTACATGACAAGTAATGGAAGCAGCTGAGGGAGAAGGTGAGTTGAGTCAGTTTGCAGAAGTAAAAGCCATCCAGCTGGCTCTAGATATTGCTGAGTGAGAAAAATGGCCAGTCCTCTACCTGTATACTGACTTGTGGATGGTAGCAAATGCCCTGTGGGGATGGCTGAAGCAATGGAAGAAAAACAACTGGCAGCACACAGGCAAACCCATCTGGGCAGCCGAATGATGGCAGGATATTGCTACCCGATTAGAGAAGCTGGTTGTGAAGGTATGTCACGTATATGCTCACGTACCCAAGAGCAGAGCCACTGAGGAAGATCAAAACAACCAGCAGGTAGATCAAGCTGCTAAGATTAGAGTGTCCCAAGTAGACCTGGACTGGCAGCATAAAGGTGAATTATTTTTAGCTCAGTGGGCCCGTAGCATGTCAGGCCATTGAGGCAGAGATGGGACATTGTCTTCGTTTAGCCCACACCCAGGGCTAAACAATAGGCAGTTTTTCTCTCACCCAATATCCCTTTCCCAACTGAGTAAGGAAATTGGGAAAAAGAGGGAGACTCATGGGATAATATTAAAGAGATTTAATAAAATAAAGAAACCAATATAAATGCTAACACAAAACACACAAAAGTATACTTAGCTACACTTACAGCAGGTTCCAAGAATACCAATCATTGCCGCCCCCCAAAAAAAAAAAAAAAAAAAAAAAAAAAAAAAAAAAAAACCAGCTAGAAGAGAGGACAGCAAAAACAGCCCCACCTCTCCCCAGCAAGCTCTCCCTTTTATAGGGAACTTGATGTTAATGATATAGAATACACCTGTGGGCCAGCCTGGGTCAGCTGCCCTGCATTTAACTGCTAATGGCCCTGATCACCATGGCTGGCCACAAACTGAAACAAAATCCCAATGAAACCAGGACAGACATATAGATGGGCCCATGACCGAGCGGTGGATTTGACCATGGACACCATTACACAGGTCATTCACAAATGTGAAACTTGTGCTGCAATTAAACAAGCCAAATGATTACAACACCTGTGGTATGGAGGACCATGGTTAAAATATAAGTATGGAGAGGCCTGGCAGATTGACTATATATATCTCCTTTCCACAAACCTGCCAAGGTAAGAGTCATGTGCTCACAATGGTGGAAGCAAGTACCGGCTGGTTGGAAACATATCCTGTGCCTCATGCCACTGCCCATAACACTGTCCTGGGCCTTGAAAAGCAAATTTTGTGGTGACATGGCACTCTGGAAAGAATCAAGTCAGACAATGGGACTCATTTCCAAAATAGCCTCATAGACACCTGGGCTAAAGAGCATGGTATTGACTGGGTATATCACATCCCCTAACATGCACCAGCTGATGGGAAGGTTGAATGATGCAATGGACTGTTGAAGACTACCCTGAAAGCAATGGGTGTCGAGACATCCAAAAACTGGGATGAACACTTAGTAAAAGCCACCTGGTTAGTTAACACCAGGGGTTCCGTCAGTCCAGCTGGTCCTGCTCAATTAGAACTGTTACATACTGTAGAGGGGGATAAAGTCCCTGTGGTGCACGCAAGGAATATGTTGGGGAAAACAGTTTGGATTACTCCTGTCTCGAGCAAAGGCAAACCCACATGTGGGATTGCTTTTGCTCAAGGACCTGGGTGTACCTGGTGGATCATAGAATCATAGAACTGTTAAGGTTGGAAAAGACCTAAAAGATCATCCAGGAGGATGGGGAAGTTAGATGTGTACCTCAAGGAGATTGGATTTTGGGTGAGAATAGCCAATAATTTGACCTGTATGATGCTAATTGTTATAGGATACTGCTTGTCATCATTTCCCTAGTTATTTATCACAGTGAGAATCACCCCAGACTGTGAACATGGGCTGCACCAGATATACCAGCTGCGAGCTCCATATACACAACACATCCTCCTGCTGTGCCCAACTTCACCAGTCCGTCACACCGTATTGAGGCCTGGTCCTGATCTGCCAACTGAGTGAATCCCACATCATTTTTTCCTGCTCTGAAAGACTATTATGAGAAATGGAACCCATGGTTTCGGACTAAATGAACTCAATGAACTTTTTCGAGAGAGAGCCCATAGACTAAGGGAATGATATCTGTATGTATATATGTATGTTGAGAGACAGGGAAAAATAGTAGTGACTTAGATGTGATGTAAGTGATATAGAATATGGGGTGGAATCCTGTCCTGGCTTTGCTGGGATAGAACCACAGAATCCATTTTCTGTTACATTCTGTTTCAGTTTATGGCCAGCCATGGTATGCAGGCTTCCATGGTGATCAAGGCTGTTAGCAGTTTTGAGTTAGCCAGGTGCTAAAGCTATGAGGAGCAAAAGCCAGGGCAGCTGACCCAGGCTGGCCCACAGGTGTATTCTATACCATAAATGTCATGTTCACTCTGAAGTGGAAAGTTTGCTGGGGATGTTTTGGGGCTCTTTGCTCTTTTTTTCTTCTCTTCTTTTCTCTTCAGTGGTTGCCATCACTGGAGGGTCTCGCCATCACTATATGGGCTAAGTTTAACTTTGTATTTTTTGTGTTAGTATTAGTATCGATATTGGTTTCCTTATTTTATTAAATCTGTTTCCATTTCAACCAATGAGTCTCCCTCCTTTTCCCAATCCCCTTTCTCAGATGGGGAGGGGTCATTGGGTGATAGACCAACTGGTTATTGTGTAGCCCTGGATGCGGGCTAAATGTAGACAGGGTGAAAAATGAAAATAGAGAGGTGACACAAATAAAGACCTATATCTGCAATTTCATCTACCTGCTGTGCAACTAAGCACCATAATTTTGCTCAAAAGACAAATTTGTAGCTATCTGCAAAGTACCAGCTAATGCATTGGGACTCCTTCCACCATGAACAAAATTATTTCTGTATGTAAGTATGCCAGTACCAGGTCTAAAACTTTAATTAATGGAACATATGAATGCACAGAATATGTAGTAAAATCTTTGCTTACTGACAGAGTACTCAACTAAATAGGAAATTCCAAGGAACAGTGTTATAAAGAAAATGTATTCTATGTGTTAATGTCAGGGGTTTAAGGTTACTTTTACAAGCAGTTCATTGGACCAGTTTAGAAATTTATATGCTGGATTAGCCATCCCTATACAGGCTTCTTTTTTTCTATATCCAGATTGACCCCCTACATAAAAGATATCCTGTAGTTTAATCAAAATTACTGGGCTAAATGCAAAAATTCCTGAGTGAAATTCCATGGTATATATTATGCAGATCAAACTCAAAGGTTTCCAGATAATGGTTTCCACTGCCTCTAATATTTTTGAGTGTAGACTGAAGTATTTTAGGAATTTCTATGTTTTTAGTATCTGTGAGACTGAACTAGTCAGGTTTAATAATAGTATAACCATGAAATCATTTAGTGAGAGTAATAATTTATGAGTAAAACTCATGAAAAATGCTCAAGACAGACACAGAATAAATATAACAATTAATAAAAAAATATTTAAATTGTATTACCTTTAATGACCTTTATCTCTGCTGTGTCAGTGTAGCTCAGAAATTTAATAGCATTGTTTCCAGATTTCCAGAACTGGAGCCAACTTATAGATCAAGTCATGCCTAATATGACTGTCCCTTTTAGTCCCCTTCCCTTTGACTGGAAGGATCGATGAGAAAACTACCTGGGCCCCAGAGTCCTTTACCACTGCTCCCAGGGCTCTGTAGTCCTCCTTGATACATCTCAGACTGCTCTTAGCTGTATCACTGGTGCCCACGTGAAACAGCAACAGTGGGTAATAGTCTGAGGGCTGTACTAGGCTCGGTAGTCTCTCCGTGACGTCCCTAATGCAAGTCCCCGGTAAGCAGCACACCTCTCTAGAGAGCGCATCAGGTTGGCAGATGGGTGCCTCTGTGCCTCTCAGTAGAGAGTCACCTACCACTATCACCCATCACTTTTTCTTGGTAGCACTGGTCTTTATACGGGGGGCACACTGGGCTACCTTACTGGGCTCCAGTGTCTCTCCTGATGCGGCGGGTCTTTCCTCCTCAGACTGCAGAGGACTGAAGCGGTTCTGCAAGGGCACCTCAGGCTTTGGGGAAAGTCTCTTCCTCCTGCTGGTTCTTGTCTTTGCAACCCTCCATTCTCCTGCAGTTTTATCCCCCCTTCCTTCTGAGCATGCCACTGGGGGGGGGGTTTTGGCTGTTTGGCCATGGACTGTGGGGCCACTGCAGACTGCACTTGAACCCCATTTTCCAACTCCTTCTCAGCCTCCTTGATATTACACAGCCTCCTCACTGCCTCCTGCAGCTCAACCACCTGCTGCAGGAGGTCCTCCACCTGGGCACACCTGATGCAAGCAGGTCTGCTGCTGCCCATCCCTGCCCCAGGCAAAAGATCAAGACACTTACCACAGCCCGAGGTCTGCACTCCAGCCTCTCCCTTCAGCAGCTCTGTCTGGATGGAGGCATCAGTCACGGCTGGAGTAGATGGTGCAGATCCCCACGCTGGAGCTGCAGCCTTTGCTCTCAGGCGAGTGCTCACCATTCTGCCTTGATGGTCAGGTAGGGTGTCTACGCTCTGCCTGTGCAAACTGCCACACCACGCTCTGGCTGACGCACCACTGGCGCTCCCAAGGCCGCCTTTTGTAGGAGGGGCCGCGGTTGCTCTGGCAATGCCCCCTCCTGGTCAGCGACTCTCCGCGAGAGCTGCCGGCTCCGGGTAGCTCTCGCCGCTGCCCTGGCGTTTCCTTACCTCAGGAAAAGCCGCTGTGCGCCGAGATCTGCCGTTCCATTGCAGGACGAGCCGGCTCCGGAGCAGCTCCCTTCGGCGACTTATGCTAAGATACTTACAGTATCCTGAAAGAATACACACAAAACCTCTCCATTGTGTCAGTATGGCTCAGAGAAAACAAAATTCTTTCTGGTGCAGAAAACTGTCAGGCTAACAGCAGCTTTGAAGTACAGTGCCAACTGAACGACTGTTTTAGGGAAAGCTAGTCAGAGCAACAACCACAGAAAAATGGGTGCTCCAATGACTTTCATAGTCAGCTGTCCCTCTCTCTCCTGACTGATGGATAAGAGGATGTTGGGGTCCATGCGAGGAACGGACTACAGCACACCAATGTGATGCTCTGATAGCCACTTTATTGCAGTTAACACAGCTCTTTTATAGCATACATACTTCCTTATCTCGCGATCACACCTTAAGCTATTGGCTGCAAGCACTGTGCACGCTCTGTCCACGCGCCTCTTCTGCTGTTCCGATTGGATACTTGCTATGAGCCTAAGCAAAGCCACATCCTTATACTTTCTTGCTGTCTCATGCTGCCTCAGCACGTACACAACAGTGTACTCGTATGTCCTCTCTATAGTTCTTCCACGACCCAGGCCCCAACATCTCCCCCTTTTTTCTTAAATACAATGGCAACGGTTCTTGATATCATTCCTTGCAAACACCTGATGATACAGGGTATAAAGAGTGCCAAGACAAAGATGAACAGTAATACTTGTGCCAAGCCTTTCACTAGGCTGGCTAGCCATCCTCCAATTCTCAGATTACCCAACCAATCATCCAGAAACCCATGCTGTTCCCGTATTTTCTGTGTGGCATCCATGAGCTCTTTGATCTGCTTATGAATCGACTTGGAGTGATCATTCAGATCCATACAACACATCCCATCAAAATCCTGACATCCATGACCATGCACTAATAATAAAAAGTCTATAGCAGCTCTATTTTGTAAGGTAGCATGTCGGATACTATCTACATCATTGGCTAATGTTCCTAAAATTCTAGAAGTTTGGTTAGCTCTTTTTGCAACCCAGCAAGCTAAATTTTGCAGTTGTGTCAACCCTTGGGCAGCATCGTTACGTTCTATCCCTATGGTAGTGACACTTCTTTTTTACCTGGCCTTATGTAGGTTAGTATGGTTAGTATGATTTTTGCGTAGGCATTAGTAGACTTACTTTGCTTATTGTACACGAACCTCCCACCTTCTTACTGGGCAACCTTGGCCAAGCCCTATCCCCACAAATTAGGAATAAACCCTTTGGTAATTTTTGCTTTCAGATCCCTTTAAGGGGACCCCCACTAGACATGTATGAAAGGGTTGTTCAGGTTGAGCTAAGGAGGCACAAAACTGCATCTGGTTCAGGCTCTGCATCAGAGTCACCCAAATGTTGTGACTCCCCTCCCAAGGTGTCAGCGGAAGGGCTATCGGCTGGTGTCCTCTTGTCAGCTCCAGGATCCAAAGCAGGCTTAACACAGCTGGTGGGAAACCACCGTGGCCCTGCATCTGTAAAAACACAAGCATACCCACGTCCCCAGGTAACTAAATCCCATGGGCCTGTCCACTTTCCCATTTGCAGGTCTCATGCTAAACCTTTGCCCTGACAAGAGGATCGCCTCCCTGCAAAGACAAAAAATGAGAGATAATTACAGGACACTCTTTCCCAGCTGGCACAGTTAAATGATTCAATGTGTACACAGCCTTCCATAGGTGAGCATGTGGGGTCTCAGACCTCATTCCCCTTTTTTTTTTTTTTTTTCCCCCGAGAAGTTGCTTCAGAGTGTGGTGCACTCGTTCCACAATGGCCTGGCCGGTCGGGGAATGAGGAATGCCAGTAACATGTTCCACCCCCCAGGAGGCGAGAAATCGGGCCATGCGTGCAGATACATATGTCGGCCTGTTGTCCGTCTTAATATGTTTCGGAATCCCAAGGGCAGCTCAGGCTTGCCAAAGATGTGAGATGGCGTCGATTGCTTTCTCGCCGGCATGGGCTGATGCCCACACGACCTTAGAAAAAGTATCCACAGAGAAATGAACATATTGTAGGCGACCAAAAGAGGGGATATGTGTTATGTCCATTTGCCACAGGTCCAAGGCTTGGCAGCCGCGTGGGTTAACCCCACGTGGAAACACCAGTCCGGGTCCTAGGCGTTGACGCTCCGGACAAGCAGCGGTGATAGATTTCGCGTCTGCAAAAGAGATCTTGAATTGACGGACTAATGCCCGAGCCCCTTGGTGAAAAAACTGGTGAGACAGAAACGCTTGATGAACTAGGTCTGGCACTGGAGGGGTCCAAGCGGGGGCTGCGAGGGCGTCGGCACGCGCGTTCCCTTCACATATGAATCCTGGCAGACCGGTGTGGCTGCGAATATGCAAGATATAATACCTATGCATACGTCGGTGCACTACAGTCCATAGCATTTTTAGCAATGAAAATAATTGTTCTGAGTTTACCTCTTTGAGCAGCGCACGATCAACACGCTGTGCAATATCTGCTACATAAGCAGAGTCCGTAACAATGTTTACAGCACAATGCGAAAATGTTTTAAAAGCAACAATGGCAGCACTAAGTTTAACTAATTGAGGTGGTCCCTGTACTAAATGCACCAATTCCTGCCATTGCCTTCCGTCATACCAGGTAGCTACTGCTTTTCCCGATCTTCCAGAGCCGTCAGTAAAGACCGTGGGGCCTTGTACTGGGCTATCCGCTGCCAGTGGCTTTTGAATCACTTGTAACTCTGAATGAATTTGTAATAATTTGTGACTGGGAAGATAAGATACCTGCCCTTCAAATCCTTCCAGGGCCAATTGAAATGGTAAACTGTTTGCCATACACCAGCTTACATAATCGCGTTCAATGGGAATTATCAGTCGACCGGGGTCCCAGCCCGTGAGTTAAACGCATCGTGTGCGTCCTTTTGTGATTGTTTTCGATATCAACTCAATCTGAGTGCTCACTGTGTTTTTTTGGGTTTGTTTTTTTTTTGTTTTTTGTTTTTTTTGTGTGTTTGAACGGATAAAATCAGACACTCTAGAACGTGTAGCGGATCCTGCCAGCGCTCATTCCACTGGCCCAGTAATTCCATGGGATGATAGTTGGCAATGGCTACATATAAACTTACTGGTGTCTCTAAATCCACACGTGTTGCCGCTTGTCTGCGGCAAGCTCCGTTCGGTTGCTGGCTGGCCTGAGGCTATTCGCACCCCAGGGCCATTGAGCACTGACACCAATGTGAGGATGCAACAAATGGCGTTTATTTAACTGCGTAACAGCCTTATATAGTCGTCTTGTCCCGTACGAACTCGCGTGATACTTGCACTTCCTGCTCCTTTCGCCACACCTACCTTTCCGTTACAACGCGAGATTTTCCGGTCGCCGTACCCTAATCTACCTACATTTCCCCCTCCCCATGCTTCAAGTCATGCGAAGTAAAGCATATTGCTGATTCTGATGCCTTGCGTCAAAGCATAAGCGTAACTAGCGGCGAAAACATCCTAAAATAGGAAAACCAAAACATGTTAGGAGAATAACTCTAACAACAACAGCAACAACTATTATGAGTTTGTCCCAAGAAAACCAAGACATTAGCCATCCCCAGACACTAGCTCCGATATCAGCTAGCCATTGCCATTTAACTGGATCCTCCTTAGCTATTTCTACCAAGCTATCCGCTGCCTTCTGGAGGATTACATTACGTTCCTGGATCTGTTAAAGCTAACGTAAAGACTCCCGCAGCGCCTTTCCAGACAGGGAAAGACAAGAACTCCCCTGCATAACAGTTCTCACCGGTTATTACCTCGCCATCATCCAGTTCCACTCTCAATGTCCCTAAGTCCCTCTTCCTTCATCGAGACAATCAACTGCCTCGTCTCTCAGGTTTCAGGAAGATGCCCATGGGTTCTAGAGTGCCAAATATGCACCACCCATATGGCTCTCTTGGGTAGAAACATTTGTGAACAGTACCATTACATAATAATAATACTAACGGGTGCTGCAGACAAAAAGGGAGTATCCCTTATATCTATTTCATCCACAACGAGGGAACTATTTACAGTAGCGTTCTGCCCTGGCTGGAAACGTTCCCCCCAGAGCTTTGGTCCTCGACAGTATCGTGTCTGGTTATGTACCCGAGCCCAGGTTCTCCAGTAAGATTCCCCTGCAACTCCTGAGATGCAAAGCAAAAGCAAGCTAATCATGAGCGCATTGTTCAAAGCTTTTGTTTCACTCAGCAACGGTCGCCATTCCTCATCTTTCTTAGTGCCCCGCCACTTTACCAGACTCTCTGTGCTGCCGGGACACCTCCTTTCCGAAGGTAGAGGCTGATGTTGCTTCGGCTTCCCCCACAGGTACTCCTGCAAAACATAAAGCTCGGACAGCGTACATATTACTTCGGGTTAGGATTTTGTTTTAAATCAGGGCGTAAACAGCGTGTAGGGACCCACTGTATAACATCATCCCGTTTGATGGCGGCATACCCCCTCCCGTGATGTAGCAGCTCCCAACCTGTTTCCCACTCCGCTGTCCCAGGGAACCGAACCTTGACTGGGGGGCCCACTTCTGGCACCCCTGGACCCCAATGTCGCTCAATTGGGGCACGCTCTTGGTCTCCCCGGGCAAAATGATTTAAAGAATAAAGAGGGCGATGTAAAATGTGAGATTGGTAGTTGACAGGAATTACGTCTGGGAATCCTTCCCCCTCCCCAAGAATCTTAATTCTGTGTTTTAGCGTCTGATTAGCGCGCTCTACAAAGGCCTGCCCGGTAGAATTATACGGAATGCCGTGTTTGAGCGTGATACCCCACCGCTGACACCACTGACATGTGGTATGAGCAATAAAACAGGGGCCATTATCAGTTTTGATCTCGACAGGTAGGCCTAGCCAAGCGATTGCAAGATTCCAATGTAGCTGAATGGAGCGTGCTGTTTGTTTCCGATGCGGGGTGGCCACAATCATCATACTGTAAGTGTCCACTGTGACTGCCAGCCATGGTTGAGGTCTGAGCTGAGGACATAGGGTGAAGTCTGATTGCCATATGCCGTTAGGCTTCAGTCCATGGGGGTTGACCCCAGCACTCCATAACGGTGAATGCTGACAGTACGGGCAGGTCGCAACGACCTCTCGAGCCTGCGTGAGAGGGATGCCACAGCATTTTGCGAGCGCTCGTGCTCCGATATGCAGAAAGCTGTGGAGATCTTTGGCTTCAGATAGTGTCCATATCTTATTCGCTGCTTTGTCCGCCATCGCGTTGCCTTCCGTAAAGGGGCCTGGATAGCGTTGATGTCCGTTAACGTGGATGATTGAACATGTTTGTTGGCGCTGCTGTAGCGCATCCTCTAGCATACAGGCTATGGCTGAACCAGTGTACCCTGCAGTAGTCATTTTTTGTGCCAATTTCCAAACGAAAATGGAGTCCGTGATGATGTTAATGTGTTGATTGGGTTCCATCTGCACTGCCAATGACACTACCTTAGCTTCTAGGTGTTGCACGCTTGAATTGCTGTCCGTGTATGTGACCTTCCTCCATTGTTTTTCTGAGGCCCATACCACAGCAGCTGTACTAGTACGCGAAGATGCATCGGTGAAATAGGTGGTTCCAGGCTTTGGAGTTGAAAGCACTCGAATCCTGATCGTGGGTTGGCAGGTCTGGAGATGCTGGAGCAAGGGGTGTGACTGGCCAGGGATTATCCTTCCATGATATGTGTGCAGAGCTAGCATAATTTCGTCATCAGTTACAACTAAGGTATCCCATACCTTTCTTTTGAACGGCACATGAATCTCCTCTGGATCACGTCCAAAGTGTCGGACAGCAGCTGTTCTAACCTTTTGGAGTAGCAACGCGGTGGCTCTAATGTATGTCATGTACGCGGTCGTCATTTGGTTAGAGAAAAGCCACAATAAGACTTGAGGACATCGTCCTAGCTGTTGTGTGAGGGCTCCCGTTGCCCCCTCTGAACCCAACATGATCAGGGCAACAATAGGTTCTTTGGGATCCCATCTGCTGAGGCTTGCGGTGGCCAGAAGCTTCTCAATTTGTCTCAGGCTCTCTTCTCCCGCTTTTGACATTGTTCTTGGTTCCCATAGGTGTTTCCCTTTTAACAGCTCGTAAAATGGCGCCATGACCTCTGGAGGGATCCCGATGATCGGTCGCATCCATTGCAGGGCTCCGACTAACTTCTGCACATCATGCAGGGTGGAAATTTTTGGATTTAACTGGATGTTCATAGGACGTACCGTGTTCCCTGTTATACAGGTGCCCAGGTAGGAAACGTCATCTCCTCTTTGGGTTTTTGCGTCTGCGATGAAAAGGCCGACACTCTGGAGTGATGCTTTTACTTCTTCCTCCATTTTTTCCACTTGGGGTGTTTCTGGGGCTGCCAGCAGGATGTCGTCCATGTAATGAATAATCCCTGCTTCAGGAAAGTGTGCGCGCACCGGTGAGAGCACTTGGGCCACCACATATTGGCAGATGGTTGGTGAGTTCTTCATGCCTTGAGGAAGGACCTTCCATTGATAGCGTGTAGCTGGCTCCTCCAAATTCGTAGTTGGGACAGAGAATGCAAACCTGTGCCGGTCCTTAGGATATAATGGGATGGAGAAGAAACAATCTTGAATATCCATTACCACAATTGGCCATCCCCTAGGGATTGCTGAGGAAAGGGGCAGGCCAGGTTGCAGTGCCCCCATGTCACACATCTGTTGGTTCACTGCTCGTAGGTCATGCAAAAGACGAAATTTACCAGGCTTCTTTTTTATAACAAATATGGGTGTGTTCCAAGGGCTAAAGCTCTCCTCAAGGTGGCCTTGCTCTAACTCTCGTTGTATTATTTGCTGCGCGGCTGTAAGCTTTTCCTTGTTTAATGGCCACTGCTCCACCCAGACAGGATCATTGTTTTTCCATTGCAGCGGTATCGGTGAAACTGCTGGGGCAGTGGCCCTTAGGATAAATTTGTTACCTCTTTTCCTTGATGCTGGAAGCCGGGAGCAACATTGGTGATTTGCATCCCCAGGGCAGCAAGCACATCGCGGCCTATCAGGGACTCTGACAGATCTGTTACATAAGGTTGTGAGATGGCTTGTAGTCTGCACCCATCAGGTTCATACAGGGTGAATCGAATGAGTTCCTTACTTTTATACGTGGAGATGGTGCCTCCCACCCCGGCTATGTAGCCGGCGCCTTCCAACTGCCACTGCGGCGGCCATATATGGAAGGATACGACAGAAACATCTGCTCCGGAATCAAGCAACATATTCAAAGCTATAGATCCTGCCTCGGGGTGTTCGATTATTTCCATGCAAACTCGGGTGATCGGTCGTTGTTTAAAATCTAGTGCCAGGGCCACTGATGGCCCCCTATTTGGTCCTGCTTGCCCGGAGGACTGTATGAAGGGATTCCAGGGGCAAAAACTGGGTTCTGCGGGAAGGCTGGCCCCCGGGCCTGGCCTCCCCGCCTCCCGTTTCCCTGGGTTTTTCTACAATCTCGGGCCATATGTCCTGTTCTTCCACATGCCCAACACGGCCCCGGTGCATTTCTGGTCTCATATCCTCTTTTAGTAGGACAGTGCATCTTTATGTGACCTTTTCCTCCACAGTTGTAACATCTGCCTCTAGACTGGTTATCACGGGGAAAGGCTGCTGCAACTTGCAACAGTGTCTGGACAGTTGTGTCAGAAACTCGGGACTGACGTTCCAATACAAACCTAATTATTTGTGCCAAATTGGATCCTTTAGGTAAATGCTGTAATATATCTTTCACGGAGTCATTACTCTGTTGCTTTATGCACTCTATTATTACGGCAGTGCGAGCCTCCTCTGGTAAATCAGAGTCCTCTATTGCCCTTTGTAGCCGATCACAAAACACCTCAAATTGCTCCGCATTTGCCTGCTTGATTTTTGTCCAGGGAGGCTCCGATTTCACCACCCTAGCCACTTCCTCATAAGCAATTCTTGAGGCCTCTGTTGTAGCAGTTATTTCTCTAGGCCGCAAGCCTCCTGCCTGCTGTTGTGGTGTTAACATGTTCGCAGCTTTCCCCACAAGCCTGTCATAAGTGGTTCCTGCAAGTGGATGGTCTTCACTGGCGGCTGCAGCGGCAGCTAATCGGTAACACCTTGTCTGCCAGGCCTCCTTCCAGATTACCCATGAGCTTGGGGTCAGTACAGATTGTGCTAGCTGTCGTATATCTGTGGGCAACAGGCCCTGAGCATGTATGCTATCTAACAGTATCCGCGTGGAGGGATGTTTCAGCCCATGATCTTTTATGGCTTGCAACAGCGACTGCACTATCTTGGGTTCCAAGGGGACCCATTCTGCAACGCCCCCTGCCTGCACGTGGACGGGAAAAACAGCAGGCATGCGTTGTAGCTGGATCCCTTCCAAAGCACAGTTTTCTGCAATGATCCTCCAATTAGTCAATGGGATCTTTGGAGCCTCCCCGGTCTCTTTTCTGTCCCCTGCTTTCTCTACTCGCTGCAACACCTGTTTTTGTTGCAAAACCTCCCTCTTTATTTCCTCTAACGCCTCCACGAGTTGGTCGACTACCTCCAGGTGCGGTCGCGTCGGTTGTGGCGGTTCCCCCCCCTCGCGCGTCCGCTGTACCGAGGCGGGGCTCCACGCTTGTTGCAAGCGGGTGGTGAGCTCCTCCACCTCCTTCCCCCTCTTTGTTCCGGGAGGGGCAGGGTTTCTAAGTTCTGTTGCCTTTTATGGTCAGAAGGTGGGTTGGGGCAAGTCTTAGGCCGCGCCCCTGAGGCTCGCGACCAACCCTCCCTCGCTTCCTCCGGCGCCATCTTTATGTATGTCCCGGGGAGCCAGTCTAATGGGTCGGTCACTACCACTGGTACCGCGGGGGGGTTATCCGCTGGTGGCATGTACTGAGGGGGCTGAACCGCGGGGTCCCAATCATGCATCTCACCCCAGGGATACAACGGCGTCGGCTTATTCACCGGCCACGCCTGTACCCCGTCCTCCGGGGGAGCCAGCGGCTGAGCATTCATCTCACCCCAGGCATACATTGGAGCCGAGGGCTCGGGACGCTGATCCCCCTCCCCGCGCCCACCCCCTGGCCCGGATTCCTCCCCCTCCTTCTCCCGAGGTAAGGGCTCCGTTTGCGTGTCACGATCACTCACGTCCGGCGAACGTGTATCCAGCCCTGGTTCCCCATATAAGCACGCCCGAGACGCATTCCATGCCGCCCGGTCCTCCCGCGCAGCCCGTAGCAGCCGCAAGATAACTCCCCATGTTTTTAATTCTTTGGCAGAACCCGCTGCCAGAGCTCGCTCAGCGAGCTTCATAGAGCACCGCTCCCAGGCATTCGGCTGTAAACAATCAGCCGGTTCTGCCACCGCCCCTTCTTTAATGAGGCGATCCACACACTGGACTGCGTCTTTCGATTTCACAGAAATCTTAAACTCCTCGCCCAGTAACGAAATCACCTTTATCAAGGTTTCCATGGCTCGCGAACCCACTCCGACCGCCTGCGGTCCGCCAGTCCAGCAATCACGTAGGGGTCACCATTTGTTGTCGCTTGTCTGCGGCAAGCTCCGTTCGGTTGCTGGCTGGCCTGAGGCTATTCGCACCCCAGGGCCATTGAGCACTGACACCAATGTGAGGATGCAACAAATGGCGTTTATTTAACTGCGCAACAGCCTTATATAGTCGTCTTGTCCCGTATGAACTCGCGTGATACTTGCACTTCCTGCTCCTTTCGCCACACCTACCTTTCCGTTACAACGCGAGATTTTCCGGTTGCCGTACCCTAATCTACCTACACACACGATGTATCTTTTTCTGTTGTATACCATTGACATATTGTGGGACTGTTTTTCATGCCTTGCAGTAATACCATCCACTGATATCATCGACAAGGTGCCATGTTGTTCCTACTAGGTATTGAAAAAGCAAATTTGCATTTGTCAGTTTCATATAAAGGGATGGTGAAAAAACAATCTTTCAGATCAATAACCAAAACGTATAGTCTGCATCAATAACTCCTGGTAAAACAAATAGACCTTGCAAGGTTACACTAGGCCGTCCGAGTAATAGTGCACTTAACCCGTTTCCAATGGGTCCCACGGCATTCATTGGTACCTTATGCACTCTGCTATTCTCTGTTGTGATTGAGGTTGCTGTGGTAACATCCAGTCCGGCGCTCCCTGCGGTTCGGGCTGCGAGTTGACTGCTTAGGCCTGGAACTGGTTGGGAAGATTCATTTGTGTCAGCACACGGTTCCTCCCCGCGTTCTTTCTCCAGTTTCCCTGCACTCTGCAGCTGGTTGTTATCAGCTGACCTTGAGCATTATACTTAGACCTGCACTGCTTCACAAAATGCCCCAGCTTCCCACAGCAATGACACATCAAAACAGAGTTACCTCCCCCATTCAGTTTCGACTTCTTAAGGCAGTTTTTCTTAAAGTGACCTTCTTGCCCGCATGTATAACAACGATGAACTACCTTAACTGCTGCCGCAAATGTTTTTGCTAAATGCTCCATCTGAAATGTGGTGGTTCCTACTTTCCCACAAGCATCCATTAGTTCGGTTAAGGTGGGGTTACGATTTGCCATCCCTGCAATAACTTTCCTGCAGTCCTCGTTTGCGTTGTCCTTCGCTAACTGTAACAACGACGCTGCTTTAGCAGCCCCGTTTTGTATTTCTTTGTCTAAGGCAAATCACTCCCCAACTGAATGGCTCCCATTCGGGTGGGCCGTTTCCATCCCCTCGATATACCGAGCAAGCCAATACCCTGCCACCCACAGCAGCCGCGGCCCCGAAATCACCATCTGCAAGTGCGTGCTCTCTTAATTTTCTCCAGAACCTGGCTGGGTCCGGGCCAGACACAGTAACCTGGACTGGCTGCAGCGTGAATAACTCCTCCACGCTACCGCCTGACTTTCACGACCCTCGGGCTCTGCAGGAACTATGTCCCGCTTCCACCTCTTCAGAAAGTTCTATTAAGGGTGTCTCAGTCTCAGATTCGGGTAACGGGACAATAGAAGGATCAATGTTCCACTGCTGTTCCCTGGGCGGTGGAGGGGGCCTCTGGCGGTGTGGAGGGCAGTGGCGCAGGGGGAGCTCTGGCGGCTGAGGCGGCGGGGGGGGGGGGGGCGCGGGCGGCGCGGAGGGGGAAAGTGTCTGTGAAAGGAGCTGTAGCCGCCTCAGCCGCTGCCTTTGCATCTCTGTCCGCCTTCAATTGCTCCAGTGAGTCTATAACTAATCTCCACGTCGTCAACGATGTAGTGGCAATCTTGTCCTCCCTTGAGGCAGCCTCAAACAGAGAAGTTCCAGCGCTTTGCCACGTACTAACTTCGAAAGCAGTCTGCGCCGTAGCTGGCAAATTATTCTTTTTACACCATTATTTACAGTT
Organism: Nyctibius grandis; assembly: GCF_013368605.1. Classification (NCBI taxonomy): domain Eukaryota; kingdom Metazoa; phylum Chordata; class Aves; order Nyctibiiformes; family Nyctibiidae; genus Nyctibius; species Nyctibius grandis. Next base: position 18,559,500 of record NC_090694.1, on the reverse strand, counting down.
ATTTACACCAATTATTTCCATCAATAGTCTCCAGAGCAAATGCTCATCGTATTTTAGCCCTCTCTTAGAGAGGATATGTAGGAGAAGCCTTACTATCGCACTTTCTGCTTTAGAAATATTTTGGCCCATCTCCTTTTCCCCGGCTGCTCACCTCACTGGGTGTCCCGTTGCAACGTACTCCAGCCGGTGTACCTCCTTCTGGGCTGTTCCCCGAACTTGCCATCCATTTACTACTAAATCAGTATCACAAAAAAACCCTCTGCTGGCCCCATTCCAGCAAAGTTTCTACTTCTTCCCTTTTTATCTCAGTCTCAGTTCGTGCGGCTATCTGCAGAATACACTTCACCGCCACCTTTTCCAGTGCAGATGCCGCACCCATCCTGCCGTATGTCACGTAGGCCTACGATTCCCGTCTCTCTCGAATGGCCCGGCTCACCTCCGCCGGCACGGCAGTCACCCTCGCGTTTTCGTCTGGTCCCCTTCTTCTCCGTTGCGAAGATCACGTCGGGGTCACCACAATGTTGGGGTCCATGCGAGGAACAGACTACAGCACACCAATGTGATGCTCTGATAGCCGCTTTATTGCAGTTAACACAGCTCTTTTATAGCATACATACTTCCTTATCTCGCAATCACGCCTTAAGCTATTGGCTGCAAGCACTGTGCACGCTCTGTCCACGCGCCTCTTCTGCTGTTCCAATTGGATACTTGCTATGAGCCTAAGCAAAGCCACATCCTTATACTTTCTTGCTGTCTCATGCTGCCTCAGCACGTACACAACAGTGTACTTGTATGTCCTCTCTATAGTTCTTCCACGACCCAGGCCCCAACAACAGGAAAAGGAGAGAAATCTCCTTCAACTCCTGCCATATGGCCTTGGTTACGTTCTGGATATAAGGAAGATTCTGAAGCTATCAAACTTACATTTCTTTTATGCTAGACCTCAGGGGATGACTATCTCCTCCAAACACATTTTAAAATGCTGTCACCGAAATCGGGAATAAAATGCCTTAATGCTGGGTTTAGCATTAACGAGCAGGCATTACTTTATTATTTTATGGGTTCTTTGATAATGGCTGGTTTTATAAGACACCAGGCATGACCGTAATACATGGGAAAGGTTTATGTAGTAGGGGCAAAAGGGTTCTGGGACAGGAATTAGCAGGGCTTATTCGGAGAGCTTTAAACTAGATTCGAAGGGGGATGGGGTAGTAGCTGGGCTTGCACCACTGGGGCAACGCTCTAGTGTTGATGTAGACCAGGAGGCCTCCCATACCCCTAGGGTGAAATCGGTGTGCTCAGCTCGCTCCCTGAAATGCCTGTACACCAATGCACGCAGCATGGGGAATAAGCAGGAGGAGTTAGAAATCCGTGTTCGGTTGGGGGGCTATGATCTAGTGGCAATTACAGAGACTTGGTGGGATGCCTCGCATGACTGGAATGTGGTCATGGATGGCTATGTCCTGTTCAGGAAAGACAGGCCGCTAAGGAGAGGTGGTGGAGTTGCTCTTTATGTGAGTGAGCAGCTAGAATGTATTGAGTTCTGTCCAGGGGCGGATCAGGAGCGAGTTGAGAGTTTGTGGGTGCGAATTAAGGGGCAGGCTGGCAGGGGTGATACTGTTGTGGGTGTCTATTACAGGCCACCGGATCAGGATGAGGAGGGTGATGAGGCCTTCTACAGGCAGCTGAGAGCAGTCTCGCAATTACAGGGCCTGGTTGTCATGGGGGATTTCAACTACCCTGATATTTGCTGGGAGGCCTACTCAGCCAGCCATCCTCAGTCCAGGAGGTTCCTCCAGTGCATTGATGATAACTTTCTGATGCAAATGGTGGATGAGCCAACTAGGAGAGGAGCGCTGCTGGATCTTATCCTTACTAACAAGGAGGGTCTGGTTGAAGCGGTGAAGGTTGAGGGCAGCCTTGGTTGTAGTGACCATGAGATGGTAGAGTTCAGGATCTCATGTGGCAGGAACAGAATAGCTAGCAGAATCACAACCCTGGACTTCAGGAGGGCCAACTTTGGCCTTTTCAAGCAATTGCTAGGGGAAATCCCATGGGACAGGGTACTAGAAGGTAAGGGGGGCCCAAGATAGTTGGTTAGCATTCAAGGACTGCTTCTTCCGAGCTCAAGATCAGAGCATCCCAACAGGTAGGAAGTCAAGGAAGGGTACCAGGAGACCTGCATGGTTAAACAGGGAACTGCTGGGCAAACTCAAGTGGAAGGAGAGGGTGTACAGATCATGGAAGGAGGGGCTGGCCACTTGGGAGGAATATAAGTCTGTTGTCAGAGGATGTAGGGAGGCAACTAGGAAAGCTAAGGCCTCCTTGGAATTAAACCTTGCAAGAGAGGTCAAGGACAACAGAAAGGGCTTCTTCAAATACATTGCAGGAAAAGCCAACACTAGAGGCAATGTAGGCCCACTGATGAATGAGGTGGGGGCCCTGGAGACAGAGGATAAAAAGAAGGCAGAGTTACTGAATGCCTTCTTTGCCTCTGTCTATACTGCTGGAGGCTGTCCTGAGGATCCCCGGACCCCTGAGGCCCCAGAAGAAGTCAGGATAGAGGAGGAATCTGTCTTGGTAGATGAGGGCTGGGTCAGGGACCAATTAAGCAACCTGGACATCCATAAATCCATGGGCCCTGATGGGATGCACCCGCGGGTGCTGAGGGAGCTGGCGGAAGTCATTGCTAGGCCACTCTCCATCATCTTTGCTAAGTCGTGGGCAACGGGAGAGGTGCCTGAGGACTGGAGGAAAGCGAATGTCACTCCAGTCTTCAAAAAGGGCAAGAAGGAGGACCCGGGTAACTATAGACCGGTCAGCCTCACCTCCATCCCCGGAAAGGTGATGGAACAACTTGTCCTTGGTGCTGTCTCTAGGCACATCAAGGATAGGGGGATCATTAGGGGCACTCAGCATGGCTTCACCAAGGGGAAGTCATGCTTAACCAACTTGATAGCCTTTTATAAGGACATAACCCGGTGGATAGATGATGGTAAAGCTGTGGATGTGGTCTATCTCGATTTCAGTAAAGCGTTTGACACGGTCTCCCACAGCATCCTCGCAGCTAAACTGAGGAAGTGTGGTCTGGATGATCGGGTAGTGAGGTGGATTGTGAACTGGCTGAAGGAAAGAAGCCAGAGAGTGGTGGTCAATGGGACAGAGTCCAGTTGGAGGCCTGTGTCTAGCGGAGTCCCTCAAGGGTCGGTACTGGGACCAGTACTATTCAATATATTCATTAATGACTTGGATGAGGGAATAGAGTGCACTGTCAGCAAGTTCGCTGATGACACAAAACTGGGAGGAGTGGCTGATGCGCCGGAAGGCTGCGCAGCCATTCAGAGAGACCTGGACAGGCTGGAGAGTTGGGCGGGGAGAAATTTAATGCAATATAACAAGGGCAAGTGTAGAGTCCTTCATCTGGGCAAGAACAACCCCATGTACCAGTACAAGTTGGGGGCAGACCTGTTGGAGACCAGCGTAGGGGAAAGGGACCTGGGGGTCCTAGTGGACAGCAGGATGACCATGAGCCAGCAGTGTGCCCTTGTGGCCAAGAAGGCCAATGGCATCCTGGGGTGTATTAGAAGGGGTGTGGTTAGCAGGTCAAGAGAGGTTCTCCTCCCCCTCTACTCTGCCCTGGTGAGGCTGCATCTGGAATATTGTGTCCAGTTCTGGGCCCCTCAGTTCAAGAAGGACAGGGAACTGCTAGAGAGAGTCCAGCGCAGAGCCACGAAGATGATTAAGGGAGTGGAACATCTCCCTTATGAGGAGAGGCTGAGGGAGCTGGGTCTCTTTAGCTTAGAGAAGAGGAGACTGAGGGGTGACCTCATTAATGTTTATAAATATGTAAAGGGCAAGTGTCATGAGGATGGAGCCAGGCTCTTCTCAGTGACATCCCTTGACAGGACAAGGGGCAATGGGTGCAAGCTGGAACACAGGAGGTTCCACTTAAATATGAGGAAAAACTTCTTTACGGTGAGGGTAACTGAACACTGGAACAGGCTGCCCAGAGAGGTTGTGGAGTCTCCTTCTCTGGAGACATTCAAAACCCGCCTGGACGCGTTCCTGTGTGATATGGTCTAGGTAATCCTGCTCCGGCAGGGGGATTGGACTAGATGATCTTTTGAGGTCCCTTCCAATCCCTAACATTCTGTGATTCTGTGATTCTGTGATCTTGGTTCGAGCAGCTCACGTAGATTTGATCCCCATCATTCACATCTGGTAAATAGGGATCCGAAGTCCATCTGTGCTGTCTGGACAGCTTCCCATTGGAAACTTGTAGAGGGGTTTTTGGAGCAGAATGGTCATGTAATGAGCCAGAAGTATGAGAGTATGGAGTGAAGGCCTAGCTGCGTGAGAAGATTCATGTAGCTTGTGTCAACAAGCCGACCTTCGAGAGATGAGGAAAAACAGCAGCTGAGCAAACAAGAATTGAGGGAGTAGCCGGTGGGAGCCGAACACAGAGGAGAAGAAACAAGAACTGATGGAGCCAATTAAGGAAGGACCAGTGGCAGAGCAGTGACCAATCAACACATCAAAGAAGAGTATGTTTAGTAGTATTAACCAGTAGCAATGCACATGCTTACAGCCAGGGAAAGTACAAAATGTATAAAAGGGACAGCTTATGCTTAATAAAGCGTCTTCACTTTGATTCACATTGGATTTTGTGGAGGCGTGTTCCTTCTCCTCAGATCGTGACCCCGATGAGACGCTGATCGATGGCAAGTTCGGGGAATAGCCCAGAAGGAGGTACACCGGCTGGAGTACGGCTCAGCAGGTCTGAAGACCGGGGCGAGACGGAGGACGACTCGCAAGAAAAGAAAAGAACGTTGCAACGGGACACTTAGTGAGGTGAGCAGCCGGGGGAAAAAGGAGATGGGCCAAAATATTTCTAAAGAAGAAAGTGCGATAGTAAGGCTTCTCCTACATATCCTCTCTAAGAGAGGAGTGAAATATGATGAGCATTTGCTCCGGAGACTGTTAGTTTGGTGTCGAGAGCATGCTCCGGCAGGGGGATTGGACTAGATGATCTTTCGAGGTCCCTTCCAATCCCTAACATTCTGTGATTCTGTGATTCTGTGATTTGGTCGAGGGACGTGGGGCATCACTCCACCTAACATGTCCACCGAGGGAAAAAAGCACACTCATTATATACATTATAGAAAAATGAATATTCATACAATTCCTGAGAAAAGCACGCCTATTCCAAGAAACCTTATGCATATGCTAATATATTGCAAAACTGTCTTTGCACATGCGTACTAAATTGGGGAAGGGGTCTCTGGCGGCCGTAATCCCCCCATAGTTATGCTGTCCGCTATATGACCCCGCTTCTGCTCAAGCATGTTTGATGCCTTTCTGTTGACACATGCAGGTGGTTCCAAGGAGAAGATCCTGTTCTGGTTCCTACAGGATTTATCTCTTCTCCTGGTGCCAGAGCTACGAATCAAGTCATTTAAGACACTACAAAGATGTTGTTCGCAGTCTTGTTTATCTTTGGCCCTTCTTTGTAATTAGTGAGGAATTTAACAGATACCTTGGATTCTCTAAGACTAAGCACAAGCAAGAGTCAGTGATAGCTATAACTTTAAGTGTTATCAGTCCTAGAAGCAGACACTGTCTGCAAAAGACACAGTTAGCTTCAGAAAGTGCAATTATTTTAGCTGAAAGGAAAATTGGTTCTGTCTAAAGTTTACACAAAGTAGGCCTTTTAGGGCCTCCTTTGAGGCCTACTTTTACTAAACTGTCTGGTATCAATCTGAGACACAAAAGAGAGATGATTTAATGTACCAACATATCTGTATGGATTTATTTTTCAGGCAATTTCCTTATGCAAAGTGATATCTGAAAAGTTTGCCTAACTTGTCATGATTCTTCTTTTTTTAATATCCCATATATACAAGGTGCCAGTTTGTAGGTAGATTAGGGTACGGCGACCGGAAAATCTCGGGCTGTAACAGAAGGTAGGCGTGGCGAAAGGAGCAGGATGTGCAAGTATCGTGCGAGTTCGTATGGGACAAGACGACTATATAAGGCTGTTGCGCAGTTAAATAAATGCCATTTGTTGCATCCTCACATTGGTGTCAGTGCTCAATGGCCCTGGGGTGCGGATAGCCTCAGGCCAGCCAGCAACCGAACGGAGCTTGCCACAGACAAGCGGCAACACCAGTTTTTCCCTTTTTAATTTTTCTGGTGATATTTTTATATAACTTAGCAGAATGTAGAGCAGAATTCTATCATATTAGAGAGAGAGAATTAATCATACATTTCCAGTGCAAAATCATTTTAATTAGAAAATTTAAACTGATAATTAGTGGTCAGTCTACATGATGTTGTTTAAATGTGTGTCTACATATGCAAAAAAACTTCACCATGAATAAATGGTTTGTGGAAATATACACAGACTGATTAATACTTGGGTACTTTTTCACAGCATGGACAACTGGCGGAGTGAAATTATACCTCAGGACTTCTTCAAATACCTAAAAATTAACATGTTAAGACTAAGCAAGAGCCTGCAGTAGCATAGATAACCAATAGGGACTATCTGGAGAGCACTTAATATTGCCTTTCATAGCTCATAGTCACAAAATACCTCTCCAGTGACACAGTGATTATCTACATGGGACCAGGTCCTCAAGCCCTCTCTCAAAGCAATCTGTAATTTTAGAGTCTGAACGAAAATGGCATATGGATATGAAACGCAGCTGCAATGATATAGGAGCTGAGCAGAGATGTGTGTTTTATAGTTACATTCCTTTGTTTTGTGGAGAAGTTACAGCCCCTATGCATCCAGCTACTCCAGAGTAACTTTTATCACCAACTAATCATCTGTCCCTCTCCTGTCTAATTGTTCATGCTGGGGAGTACAAACCAGGCAAGCATATTTTTCCCTCCTCAGATCAGATCAAGGCTCCTTTTTTGAGCAAGGATGATGAAAGAGATGTTCCACTTCCTCAGGGCTAACAATTTATTTGACTTTATATACTTTCTATGTAAGAAGGCTCTAATTGAAAATCACAGGCCGAGCAAAAGCTGAATAAGGGTCCTGAAGGAAGAAACATGGAAACTCTGATCAACTATTTATAATTCTGAGGACTTTACAAGTTTTTGTTTAATGGAGTCATTTTCTTGAAGAAGTTTATTTATTTGACTGGGTTCTCTATTCTGTTGCTGTATCAAATATTCTAGAAGTGGTACACCTTGTGAAGGGGATGTTTTATCTATTTGCAGTTTACTGTGCACATGCAGTATGTTTTGTTTGAAAGACTGCATCTGAGGAAGAAAGCAAACAGTTTGCCTTGCCACGGCTCTTATAAATTTAGGCAGGCAAAGTCCTCTGGAAAAATGTGAAGTTAGAGAAGGGAGTTTCTGGAGTGCCATATAAGCACTGACTGAGACTCCTAGCAGGAGTGGAGTACTGATAACAGCAAGAAGTGAACCCTCAGAGGAGACTAAGAAGTGAGAGAGAAAGAATATTTCCTAGGAACCTAGGGGAAATTGTCTGAAGATTGTACAGTGCAAGAGGACAGCAAAGGTTGCTGGACTGGAAAGCAAGACTGATGAGGAAAACTGCAAGGTAGATGGAGAGAAGGGAGTTAATTCCCATATTTTTGCTTAATGTCTCCTCTGGCAGATCTCAGATTCTGCTATTTTAAAAGTTTTCTTCTGTTTACTAGTTTACATTTAAAGAAAACCTTACTTGAGAGATAGAAGCAGTGAGTATTGCTAGGAACACTCACTGTAAGGAAAAGTTAGTGTCATCACAAGGCTCTGCTCAGCCAAAGCTTTCATCACACACTAACTGAAAAATTACTTTTCCCAAGTCAGAAGCTGGAAGAAAAAATGATCTGATCTTATCTTATCTTATCGAGAACCAATTCACCTCATAATTGTTTGGCTAATTTGCCAAGCATGAAAAGGTAATACTATGTAAAAGACAGTAAACCTTCCTTAAACTAGGGCTATTTTTTCAGTAGACCATATAACCTTCTCAATCTTTATTCTCCAATCTATTCTCTTATAAGATTTTACAGCTGTGAGAGTATGAGCTGCCTACTCACACTGATTTACTAACATCAATCTTCAATCTATGAATAGCTGCTGAAGAAAGAGTGTTAGCTAGACCTTTTCCCATCTTCTGAATGGGTGGCAGATTTCTCCAACATACTAGATTATAAGGAAGCTAGCTTTCTCTGTAGAGAGAAGTACCAGACTCTTCTAGATAGATTTTCTGTCCTGCTTTTGGAGATCTAGTGTATTAGACTTAGAGAGGCTTCAGGAAGACCCTCCCTTTCCCTCACCAAGGCATTTAGTGATTTCCTCTGATCTTGCTCTTTGGCAGCCAGTGACCCCAGGCAGATACCCTAGTTCTTTACCAAAAAAGCTGATTCTGTTTCTTAGACTAGTTCCAGTTATTTTAAAGGAACCTCATACTTCATCACTGAATCCTTGAATTTCCTCTGGTTTTTGGAGAACAGATGCTATAATTTTCCTTCACCTGACTGTAGTCACACTCTCCATCAGTAGGTGATCCCACTCCTATAGTTTGCTCATTACACCATGTTTAAAAAGCCTTTAGCTGGTAAATGCAAAAAGCAATACAGAGGTCGCATTGCCTCTGCACCTTGATTCAGCCTCATTTCTGAGAGATTTAATTTTCCTGAGATTAATTACCTTTTATCCCAAACTATAGGCTAAGCAGGACTGGATTTTTACAGTGGATTTACAGCGTAAAACTGTTCTCTTTGGTTACAATATGTGGAACAATTTCACTCATCCTGTTCTCACTTAGCCCAAAACATAAGAAAGCAACTTGTTCTACTTTATAGGGGACTCAGGTAATGGAGATGTAGATCTTTCATCATGTACCATTCCTTGAGGGCAGCACACATATAAAGTGGTGACAGTATTAAAGCATATGGTTCAATCTCTGTAGCTAAGAATATGAGCCACACGCATTGAGTGGTCTAGCAACCAATGACAGGGGAAATGGGAACAGACACTGTTATTGAAAACCAAGGACAGCTCAGCCAAGGAAGTATCAGATTTATTCCTTTGAGTCTCAAGGGGTTGGAAATTAAAACAGCTTGCAACATGCCGATGTCTTTGTCGTCGGGTATAGTTCTTTATCATGTTTTCATACAGTTTTGTTCCGAGTTAAGTGTCCTAATATTGCCCTACCTGCTGTATACGTTGTTTACTGGCGTTTATGTGCGGTTTTTCAGTGCTGGAGGCTGGGTGAAAGGCATTGCTTTGTTATGGGTTTTAGTGTCGATATACTCTGTGATAAAGTGGGCCATTATCACCCCGATCGCTTATCTATATGCAACAATGATAGGCAGCGGGGAAGACTACTCGGTAGCAGTGGCTTTAGCGAGGCACTTCAGGCGCCTCTTGTCGACCGTTATTAGTCACTACACTTCTAATTTTACCTTGGGGAATCATACTTTTCCTTTTCCTACCAAGCTGACTCCACCAAGTTTTGGGAATTTTGAATTTTCTTGGGACCACCATAGTAGCATGCTCCTATTATTCGTTCTAAACGTTTTTCAGGTGTGGTGTAGAATTAAATATCAGTGCAGGTGTAGGTGTTGTGAAGCCACCTCAACTCCTACAGTGTGCGCTGCCTCCCCAACAAGCACCACAGCCACGCCAACCCCCACAACGGGCACTGCCACTACTCCAGTTCCAGCAACGGTCACCGCAGCTATGCCAACCTCAGTGACAACCGCTATGACCACCCTACTCAACCTGTATCAGTATCAGTCACCCCTGTAACTAGGAGAAAGCACAAAAGAAAATCCATTTGTGTAGTGGAGGAAAGCGAGGATGGAGGTGAGAGAGAGGGTCCTTCTCAATCAGGGCCATGGCAGGATGAAGACATAGACGCAGAGGTAACAGTCCACTCCCTATCCCTGAAGGAGCTACGAAATATGCGGAAAGATTTTAGCCACCATGCAGGTGAGCTGATTATCACCTGGTTGCTTCGATGCTGGGATAACGGGGCCAACAGCTTGGACTTGGAGGGTAGAGAAGCCAAGCAGTTGGGATCCCTGGCCAGAGAAGGGGGCATTGATAAGGCACTTGGGAAAAAGGCAAATACTCTCAGCCTCTGGAGGCGACTCTTGTCAGCTGTAAAGACCAGATATCCCTTTAGCAATGATATCGTATGCCGCCCAAGTAAATGGACCAACATGGAAAAAGGTATCAAGTACCTGAGGGAACTGGCTGTGCGGGAGATGATCTATAGTGACCCACAGGCAATTGTAGACCCTGATGAAATGCCGTGCAGCCAACCTATGTTGCGAAAGCTGGTGCAGAGTGCCCCATCAACATATGCCCACACATTGTCAATATTGGTCTGGGGAGGAGAGGGAGAGATACCAACTGTGGGTGATATGGCTAACCAAATACAACAGTATGAAGACAGTCTCTCCCCTCCCCTACAAGCTTGTGTCTCAGCTGTAGAAAAACTGACAAAGCAATCTGAGAATTTATTTGATAGATTGTTTGACAGATTGTCCGAGATGGAGAGTAGATGCTACTCGTCACCTGCGTGGACCCGTGTCACAGCCATGCAGAGAAGATGCCCTCCCACAAGATCGGCCCAAGAGAGATGGAACACGCCTTGAGGTGACCTGTGGCGTACCCTATATGACTGTGGAGAGGACATGAGTAGATGGGATGTAAAACCCACTGCTGACCTACGGGCACGAGTACATGACTTGCGAGGTAAAACAAACACACAAGGGTTTTTCTCCAGGAAGGTGGCTGCTCCAGTTTCTAGTGGGCAGATCTCCAGGCAGACTAGATGGGATTTGTCACGGTTTAAAGCTGGGCCGGCTATTAAACCTGTGGCAGATGCAATCTGTTAACCCTCCCCCCACCCCAGAAGGGAAAGGGAAAAGGGAGAGAGACTTATGGGTTGGAAAGTTAAAACAGTTTTAATAAACTATAATAATGAAAAAGAGTATAATAATAATATTGGAATAATCAAATATATACAAATATATATAAATATATATACAAAAACAAGACCGAGCTCCCCCGATGTCAGCCACGTCACCACCGGCACTGCAGGGCAGGCTCCGGGAAGGCCCAGGCTGGGCCTAGTGACGGTCGAGAGCTGGATTCAGGAATGCACGGATCGGGATCGGGAGCAGCAGGAAAACGGACAGAGTCCTCTTCAGACACCGGCCATAGCAGGAAGAGAACAAGACCCTCGTGATCCCCCCGCTTTATACTGAGAATGACGTGTATGGGATGGAATACCCTCGTTGGTCAATTTTTGGTCACCTGCCCTGTCTGCTTCCCCCTGCAGCTGCGACCCCCCTTCGGCTCTTCACTCGTAAGCAGTGAGGAATTTAGCAGTGACCTTGGTTTCTCTAGGAATAAGTACAGCAAGAGCCTTTCTGCATAACATCACTACCAGTGCCTCAGTGATAACTACAAACTTCGAGCGTTATCAGTCCTGGAAGCAGACACTGTCTGCAAAAACATGCAGTTAGTTTCAGAAAGTGCAGTTACTTAGAAGAGACTTAGCTGAAAGTAAAAATCACTGAAAGGAAAATCGGCCTGGTTTAGGCCAAACCAGGACATTCCACCCCTTATTCCATACCATTCACGTCATACTCAGATCACCACTAACTTTTCATTTTCAAATATATACAGATATCACTAGTTTATGATTCATCTCTATACAAAAAGTTCATTAAGTTCATTTAGTTCAGGATTGTGGGTTTCCATCTGGCTAGCAGTCTCTCAGGGCAGGAGAGATGGTATGAGCTTTGTCACAGTTCATGCCCACGGGTTGCAGGTTAAAGATGTCAGTCTCGAGGAGGTTACTGGATGCCACTTGCAGCTAGCTCCAGTCTCATCACCACTGTCTTAACCTGAAAGACACTTATGAACACTGTTAGCATTATGTAGCAATTAACATCATACAGTTCAGAATTAAGTATTATCACCCAGAACCTTCAGGGACACATCGGACTTCACCATCCTGCAGCATCACCCACCAAGTACATCCAGGTCCCTGAGCAAAAACAATCCCACAAATGGGTTTGCCTTTGCCCGTTGCAGGAAGAACCCAGACAGTTTTTCCTAACAGATTCCTTTCATGCACCACAGGGACTTTATCTCCTTCTACTGTATGTAAAAGGTCTGACTGAGCAGGGCCAGCTCGATTGATAGATCCCCTGGTGTTAACTAACCAGGTAGCTTGTGCCAAATGCTTATCCCAGTTTTTAAAGGATCCACCCCCCATTGCTTTCAGGGTGGTTTTTAACAGCCCATTATACCATTCAATTTTACCAGTGGCTGGTGCATGATAGGGGATATGATATACCCATTCGATGCCATGTTCTTTGGCCCAGTTATCTATGAGACTGTTTTTGAAATGAGTACCATTGTCCGACTCAATTCTCTCTGGCATGCCGTGTTGCCACAAGATTTGCTTTTCGAGGCCCAGAAGAGTGTTCCGGGCAGTGGCATGGGGCACAGAGTATGTTTTCAGCCATCCAGAGGTTGCCTCCACCATGGTAAGCACATAACGTTTACCCTGGCGGGTTTGAGGGAGTATGATATAGTCAATCTGCCAGGCCTCCCCATATTTATATTTCAACCACCGTCCCCCATACCACAAAGGTGTCACGGTTTAAAGCTGGCCAGCTATTAAACCTGCGGCAGATGCTCTCTGTTATCCACCCCCCCCCCCTCCCCACAAAGGGAAAGGGAAAAGGGAGAGAGACTTCTGGGTTGGAAAGTTAAAACAGTTTTAATAAACTTTAATAATGGAAAAGAGTATAATAATAATAATAGAAATAATCAAATATATACAAATATATATACAAAACCAAGATTGAGCTCCCCTGAAGTCAGCCACGTCACCACCGGCACTGCAGGGCAGGCTCCGGGAAGGCCCAGGCTGGGCCTAGCGACGGTCGAGAGCTGGATTCAGGGATGCACGGATCGGGATCGAGGGAAGCAGGAAAACAGACAGAGTCCTCCTTGGACACCGGCCATAGCAGAAAGAGAGCGAGACCCTCGTGATCCCCCCGCTTTATACTGAGAATGACGTGTATGGGATGGAATACCCTCGTTGGTCAATTTTTGGTCACCTGCCCTGTCTGCTTCCCCCTGCAGCTGCGACCCCCCTTCGGCTCTTCACTCGTAAGCAGGGAGGAATTCAGCAGTAACCTTGGTTTCTCTCAAGAACAAGTACAGCAAGAGCCTTTCTGCACAACATCCCTACCGGTGCCTCAGCGATAACTACAAACTTCGAGCGTTATCAGTCCTGGAAGCAGACACTGTCTGCAAAACATGCAGTTAGTTTCAGAAAGTGCAGTTACTTAGAGGAGACTTAGCTGAAAGTAAAAATCACTGAAAGGAAAATCGGCCTGGTTTAGGCCAAACCAGGACATTCCACCCCTTATTCCATACCATTCACGTCATACTCAGATCACCACTAACTTTTCATTTTCAAATATATACAGATAACATTAGTTTATGATTCATCTCTATACAAAAAAAAAAGTTCATCAAGTTCATTTAGTTCAGAATTGTGGGTTTCCATCTGGCTAAGAGTCTCCCAGGGTAGGAGAGATGGTATGAGCTTTGTCACAGTTCGTGCCCATGGGTTGCAGGTTAAAGATGTCAGTCTCGAGGAGGTTCCTGGATGCCACTTGCAGCTAGCTCCATTCCTATCACCACTGCTTCAACCTGAAAGACACTTATGAACACTGTTAGTATTATGCAGCAATTAACATCATGCAGTTCAGAATTAAGTATTCTCACCCAAGATCAGATCACCTTCAGGGACACATCGGACTCCACCATCCTGCAGCATCACCCACCAAGTACATCCAGGTCGTTGAGTGAAAGCAATCCCATGAATGGGTTTACCTTTGCCCGTAGCAGGAAGAACCCAAACAGTTTTTCCCAACAGATTCCTTTCATGCACCACAGGGACTTTATCCCCTTCTACTGTATGTAAAAGATCTGACTGAGCAGGGCCAGCTCGGTTGATAGATCCTCTGGTGTTAACTAACCAGGTAGCTTGTGCCAAATGCTTATCCCAGTTTTTAAAGGTTCCACCCCCCATTGTTTTTAAGGTAGTTTTTAACAGCCCATTATACCGTTCAACTTTCCCAGAGGCTGGTGCATGATAGGGGATGTGATATACCCATTCGATGCCATGCTCTTTGGCCCAGTTATCTATGAGACTGTTTTTGAAATGAGTCCCATTGTCCGACTCAATTCTCTCTGGCGTGCCATGTCGCCACAAGATTTGCTTTTCAAGGCCCAGGATAGTGTTCCGGGCAGTGGCATGGGGCACAGAGTATGTTTCCAGCCATCCGGTGGTCGCCTCCACCATGGTAAGCACATAACGTTTACCCTGGTGGGTTTGAGGGAGTGTGATGTAGTCAATTTGCCAGGCCTCCCCATATTTATATTTCAACCACCGCCCCCCATACCACAAAGGTTTTAACCGTTTGGCTTGCTTAATTGCAGCGCATGTTTCACAATCATGGATAACCTGTGCAATAGAGTCCATGGTTAAGTCCACCCCTCGGTCACGAGCCCATCTGTATGTTGCATCTCTCCCTTGATGACCTGAAGTGTCATGAGCCCACCGAGCTAAAAATAGTTCACCTTTATGTTCCCAGTCCAAATCTATTTGGAACACTTTAGCAGCCTGATCCGCTTGTTGGTTGTTTCGATGTTCCTCAGTTGCCCGACTTTTAGGTACGTGAGCATCTACATGACGTACATTCACGACTAGTTTCTCTAGCCGAGCAGCAATATCTTGCCACAATTCAGCAGCCCAAATAGGTTTACCTTTGCGCTGCCAGTTGCTTCGCTTCCACTGCTTTAACCACCCCCACAAGGCATTTGCTACCATCCCTGAGTCAGTATAAAGATACAGCCTTGGCCACTTGTCTCGTTCAGCAATGTCTAAAGCCAGCTGGATGGCTTTTACCTCTGCAAATTGACTCGATTCACCTTGTCCTTCTGTGGCTTCTGTGACTCATCGTATAGGACTCCATACAGCAGCTTTCCACTTCCGATGCATTCCTACAATATGGCAGGATCCATCGGTGAACAGGGCATATCGCTTCTCATCCTCTGGTAGTTCATTATATGGTGGGGCTTCTTCAGCACGTGTCACCTCCTTTTCTGGTGGCATTCCAAAGTCTTTGCCTCCTGGCCAGTCCATGATCACTTCTAAGATTCCTGGGCGATTAGGGTTTCCTATTCGAGCCCTCTGTGTAATTAATGCAATCCATTTACTCCATGTAGCATCAGTTGCATGATGAGTAGTAGGAACCTTACCCTTGAACATCCAGCCTAGTACTGGTAATCGGGGTGCCAGAAGAAGCTGTGCTTCAGTACCAATTACCTCTGAAGCAGCTCTAACTCCTTCATATGCTGCCAGTATCTCTTTTTCAGTTGGGGTGTAATTGGCCTCGGAGCCCTTGTATCCTCGACTCCAAAATCCTAGGGGTCGACCTCGAGTCTCCCCTGGCACTTTCTGCCAGAGGCTCCAGGTAGGACCATTGTCCCCAGCTGCGGTGTAGAGCACATTTTTAACATCTTGTCCCATATGGACTGGTCCAAGGTCTACGGCATACACAATCTCTTGTTTAATCTGTTCAAAAGCCTGTCGTTGTTCAGGGCCCCACTGAAAATCATTTTTCTTTCTGGTCACTTGATAAAGAGGGCGTACAATCTGTCTGTAATCTGGAATATGCATTCCCCAGAAACCCACAACGCCTAAGAAGGCTTGTGTTTCCTTTTTGTTAGTTGGTGGGGATATAGCTATTATTTTGTTGATCACCTCTATTGGGATGTGGCAACGCCCATCTTGCCATTTAATCCCTAAAAACTGGATCTCCCGGGCAGGTCCCCTGACCTTGCCTCTTTTTATAGCAAAAGCAGCTTTCAGAAGAACGTGGACTACTTTCTCCCCTTTGTTAAAAACCTATGCTACTGTGTCACCCCATACAATGATATCATCAATGTATTGCAAATGTCCTGGAGCTCCGCCCTTTTCCAGTGCAGTCTGGATCAGTCCATGGCAAATAGTAGGACTGTGTTTCCACCCCTGGGTCAGTCGATTCCAGGTGTACTGGATACCTCTCCAGGTAAAAGCAAACTGTGGCCTGCACTTTGTTGCCAAGAGAATAGAGAAAAACGCACTAGCAATGCCTTTGGTGGCGTACCACTTTGCTGCCTTTGACTCCAGTTCATATTGAAGTTCTAGCATGTCTGTCATGGCAGCACTCTGTGGTGGCATGACTTCATTCAGGCCGCGATAGTCGACTGTTAATCTCCATTCTCCATTAGGCGTCCGCACTGGCCATATAGGACTCTTAAAGGGTGAGCGAGTCTTGCTGATCACTCCTTGATTTTCCAATTGTCTAATCAGTTTATGAATGGGGATCAGGGAGTCTCGATTGGTGCGATATTGTCGTCGGTGCACCGTGGTAGTAGCAATTGGCACCTGTTGTTCTTCCACCTTCAGCAACTCCACAACAGAAGGATCCTCTGAGAGGCCAGGCAAGGTAGACAGCTTTTGAATGTCCTCAGTCTCTACAGCTGCTATACCAAAGGCCCATCTATACCCTTTTGGGTCCTTAAAATACCCTCTCTTAAGGTAGTCTATGCCAAGGATGCATGGAGCATCTGGACCAGTCACAATGGGGTGCTTTTTCCATTCATTTTTAGTTAGGCTAACTTCGGCCTCCAATACAGATAATTCTTGAGATCCCCCTATTATTCCCGAGATACTGATAGATTCTGTCCCTTTATGATTCGATGGCATTAGGGTGCACTGTGCACCAGTGTCTACCAAGGCTCGATACCTTTGTGGTTTTGATGTGCCAGGCCATCGAATCCACACAGTCCAATAAACTCGGTTGTCCCTCTCCTCCACCTGGCTGGAGGCAGGGCCCCTCTAATTAAAGAATGGATTCATGCTGCTCACAGGGATTGGACCTTCATTTCCCCTATTCACATTTGAGAAATAGGGATCTGAGGCCCATCTACCCTGACTGGAGTCCTGCTCATTGGTAACTGGAGCAGCCATCCTCCTAGGAAAATTCTCTCTGGTATTTCTTTTAGCTTGCAACTCACGTACTCGTGCCTGTAGGGTACTGGTAGGTTGTCCATGCCATCTGCTCATGTCCTCCCCATAATCACACAGGGTAAACCACAGGATACCTCGTGACATGTTCCATTTCCTTTGAGCCGGTCCTGTAGGAGGGTGTTTTCTCCTAACGGCTGCAACGCAGGCCTGTGTAGGTAGGGAGTCAAGTTTATTCTCTATCCTGGACACTTTGTCTGACAGTTGTTTAAATGAGTCCTTGTTTTCCTTAGTCAGTTTTTCCACAGCCGAGACGCGGGCCTGCAGTGGGGAAGAAATGCTCTCTTCATACTGTCGCATGCAGTTAGCCATTTTGCCCACACTAGGTCATGCCATAGCATCTTCTCCCCATACTAATATTGACAATGTATGGGTATATGTCGGTGGAGCATTCTTCACAACCTTCCGGAACATGGATCGGTTGCATTCCACTTCATCAGGATTTACAGGGTCTACAATTTCCCGTGGGTGTTTATAAATGACCTCTTGCACAGCTAGTTCTCTAAGGTAGTTAATACCTTTTTCTATAGTGGTCCATTTGCTCGGGTGGCTCATAACATCATCTTTATAGGGATACCTGCTCTTTACAGCTGACAAGAGTCGCCTCCAGAGACTGATAGTGTTTGACCTTCTTGCAAGCACCTTATCAATACCACCGTCTCTGGACAGGGATCCCAACTGTCTGGCTTCTCTACCATCCAGTTCTATGCTATCCACCCCATTATCCCAGCATCGGAGCAACCAGGTAATAATAGGCTCACCGTCATAACGACTGAAGTCTTTCCTTATATTTCGCAGGTCCTTCAGGGATAAGGAGTGGTAGGTTATCTCTATGTCCGAGTCCTCCTCCTGTGATAGTTTTGCTTATAGAAGGACCTTTCTTGTATGATGGGTCTGCTTTAAAAAGATGATCAAGGAAACCCCCATCTGTGTCAGGCCCTGACTCTGCCTGAGAAGGGCCCTCATCTGGGTCATGTGATGGCTCTCCCTTAGAAGGCTCTGAGTCATCATCCTTCTCTTCACAAGCTGATTTCTTTTGGTGTTTCTTCCTGGTTACAGGGGCGGTTGGTACCGATCGGGTAGATGCTGGGGTTTGAGTGGATTTAGTGGCTGTAGCGGCAGCATAACACCTACAGCTGTCCCTGCACCGACATTTAATCTTATACCACATCAGAAACTGAAACACATTCAGGACACCCGAAAATAAAAACATGCCCCATCCGAATTTCGCAGAATCTAGTGGAATCATCTTGGCAAAAAAGGAGAAGGTACTATCAGAATCAGCTAAAAGACGCCCGGAGAGCGCAGCTACCGATTCGTGATTAAAGCTGCCCATCATTGTGTCATAGAGATAAGAGATCGGAATAATAACTGCCCAGTTTATCACAACATAAATCAATATCGAAACCCATATCAAAACGATAAATTTCGAACAGCGCCCACTGCTAAACCACACGTAAACACTAACAAACAGCGCATACGGCAAGTAAGGTATTATTACACTTAACTCTGTAAAAAGCTCTATAAAGAGACGAGATAACACAGTGTTCAAAAATGACAATACCATCTTAGCTATCTGTTTTAATTTCCAACCCCTCGTAAATCTCAGAGGAAGAAATCTGATACTCTCTCGGCTGAGCTCTCCGGGTCTCCTCCCAGTGGAGCTGGGATTCAAATTATCTGAGCAACCTGTCGGAGCTTCTCTCGAGCCCCACGTTGGGCGCCAATAAATCTGTCACGGTTTAAAGCTGGGCCGGCTATTAAACCTGTGGCAGACGCTCTCTGTTAACCCTCTCCCCCCACCCAAAGGGAAAGGGAAAAGGGAGAGAGACTTCTGGGTTGGAAAATTAAAACAGTTTTAATAAACTATAATAATGAAAAAGAGTATAATAATAATATTGGAATAATCAAATATATACAAATATATACAAAACCAAGATCGAGCTCCCCCGATGTCGGCCACATCACCACCGGCACTGCAGGGCAGGCTCCGGGAAGGCCCAGGCTGGGCCTAGCGACGGTCGAGAACTGGATTCAGGGATGCACAGATAGGGATTGGGAGCAGCAGGAAAACAGACAGAGTCCTCTTCGGACACCAGCCATAGCAGAAAGAGAGCAAGACCCTCGTGATCCCCCCGCTTTATACTGAGAATGACATGTATGGGATGGAATACCTTCGTTGGTCAATTTTGGGTCACCTGCCCTGTCCGCTCCTCCCTGCAGGTGCGACCCCCCCTTTGGCTCTTCACTCGTAAGCAGTGAAGAATTTAGCAGTGACCTTGGTTTCTCTAAGAACAAGTACAGCAAGAACCTTTCTGCATAACATCCCTACGGGTGTCTCAGTGATAACTATAAACTCTGAGCGTTATCAGTCCTGGAAGCAGACACTGTCTGCAAAACATGCAGTTAGTTTCAGAAAGTGCAGTTACTTAGAAGAGACTTAGCTGAAAGTAAAAATCACTGAAAGGAAAATTGGCTTGGTTTAGGCCAAACCAGGGCAGATTCTAATCTCTCCCTACCAGGCACAAGTAAACAGGATTAGAGGGGCCCTGCCTCCAGCCAGGTGGAGGAGAGGGATAACCGAATTTACTGGACTGTGTGGATCCGATGGCCTGGCACGTCAGAGCCACAAGGGTATAAAGCCTTGGTAGACACTGGTGCACAGTGCACTCTAATGCCGTTGAATCATATGGGGACTGAAACCATCAGCGTTTCTGGAGTGACAGGGGGATCTCAAGAGTTATCTGTATTGGAGGCTGAAGTTAGCCTAACTAAAAATGAATGGAAAAAGCACCCCATTGTGACTGGCCCAGATGCTCCGTGCATCCTTGGCATGGACTACCTTAAGAGAGGGTATTTTAAGGACCCAAAAAGGCACAGACGGGCCTTTGGTATAGCAGCCATAGCGACTGAGGACATTAAACAGCTGTCTATCTTGCCTGGCCTCTCAGAGGATCCTTCTGTTGTGGGGCTGCTGAAGGTAGAAGAAAAACAGGTGCCAATCGCTAAAACAGCGGTGCACCGACGACAATATCGCACCAATCGAGACTCCCTGATCCCCATTCATAAACTGATTAGACAATTGGAAAATCAAGGAGTGATCAGCAAGACTCGCTCACCCTTTAAGAGTCCTATATGGCCAGTGCGGACGCCTAATGGAGATTAACAGTCGACTATCATTGCCTGAATGAAGTTATGCCACCACTGAGTGCTACCATGACAGACATGCTAGAAATTCACTATGAACTGGAGTCAAAGGCAGCCAAGTGGCACGCCACCATAGACACTGCTAATGCGTTTTTCTCTATTCCCTTGGCAACAAAGTGTAGGCCACAGTTTGCTTTTACCTGGAGAGGTATCCAGTACACCTGGAATTGATTGACCCAGGGGTGGAAACACAGTCCTACTATTTGCCATGGACTGATCCACACTGCACTGGAAAAGGGTGGAGCTCCAGGACATTTGCAATACATTGATGATATCATTGTATGGGGTGACACAGTAGCATAGGTTTTTAACAAAGGGGAGAAAGTAGTCCACGTTCTTCTGAAAGCTGCTTTTGCTATAAAAAGAGGCAAGGTCAGGGGACCTGCCCGGGAGATCCAGTTTTTAGGGATTAAATGGAAAGATGGGCATCGTCAGATCCCAATAGAGGTGATCAACAAAATAACAGCAATGTCCCCACCAACTAACAAGCCTTCTTAGGCATTGTGGGTTTCTGGGGAATGCATATTCCAGATTACAGCCAGATTGTACGCCCTCTTTATCAAGTGACCAGAAAGAAAAATGATTTTCAGTGGGGCCCTGAACAACGACAGGCTTTTGAACAGATTAAACAAGAGATTGTGCATGCAGTAGCTCTTGGACCAGACCGTACGGGACAAGATGTTAAAAATGTGCAATAAAGCATAAAGCACCAGAGGAAGCTCGAGGTTGACCCCTAGGATTTTGGAGTCGAGGATACAAGGGCTCAGAGGCGAACTACACTCCAACTGAAAAAGAAATACTGGCAGCACATGAAGGAGTTAGAGCTGCTTCGGAGATAATCGGTACTGAAGCACAGCTTCTCCTGGCACCCCGATTACCAGTACTGGGCTGGATATTCAAGGGTAAGTTTCCTACTACTCATCATGCAACTGATGCTGCATGGAGTAAATGGATTGCATTAATCTCACAGAGGGCTCAAATAGGAAACCCTAATTGCCCAGGAATCTTAGAAGTGATCATGGACTGGCCAGGAGGCAAAGACTTCGGAATGCCACCAGAAAAGGAGGTGACACGTGCCGAAGAAGCCCCATCGTATAACGAATTAACAGAGGATGAGAAGCGATATGCCCTGTTCACTGATGGATCCTGCCGTCTTGTAGGAAAGCATCGATAGTGGAAAGCTGCTGTATGGAGTCCTATGCGACAAGTCACAGAAGCCACAGAAGGACAAGGTGTATCGAGTCAATTTGCAGAGGTGAAAGTGGACATTGCTGAACGAGACAAGTGGCCAAGGCTTTATCTCTATACTGACTCGTGCATGGTGGCATATGCCTTGTGGGGGTGGTTAAAGCAGTGGAAGCGAAGCAACTGGCAGCGCAAAGGTAAACCTCTTTGGGCTGCTGAATTGTGGCAAACAATGTCACCCAAACACTCAACTTCTGTCTTCAGTACTCAAAAAAAACTTCCTCTCCCCAATCGTAAGATCAGAAGAGCTTTGCAATGTTGCAATGTTTTTAAAGAAAAAAATTAATTTTTGCCACTCATTTCTAATACCCTGTTTCTCTTTAATTCCAAGGTAGTTCTTTTTTATGAGTACTAGGAGATCATAATTTTAATTATAATAACAGGCTCACTGAGTAGACAGACAACTAGGCAGAAATACTTTTGAAAGTCTTCATTAAGAGCCTACCTACAGAGGGTGGAAGCAAGGATAGGTAGCCTGGGAGGAATACAGGGAAATTGTCCAAGTAGCCAGGGACCAGGTTAGGAAAGCTAAAGCCCTGATAGAATTAAATGAGGAGAAGGAACACGCCTCCACACAATCCAATGTGAATCAAAGTGAAGACGCTTTATTAAGCATAAGCTGTCCCTTTTATACATTTTGTACTTTCCCTGGCTGTAAGCATGTGCATTGCTACTGGTTAATATTACTAAACATACTCTTCTTTGATGTGTTGATTGGTCACTGCTCTGCCACTGGTCCTTTCTTAATTGGCTCCATCAGTTCTTGTTTCTTCTCCTCCGTGTTCGGCTCCCACCGGCTACTCCCTCAATTCTTGTTTGCTCAACTGCTGTTTTTCCTCATCTCTTCTCTCCAAGGTCAGCTTGTTGACACTAGCTACATGAATCTTGTCACGCAGCTAGGCCCTCACTCCATACTCTCATACTTCTGGCTCATTACATGACCATTCTCCTCCAAAAACCCCTCTACAATTCCCCCTTTCTTTTCTTGAGCCAGAAAGGCCGTGTTTATCATCCGCTGCAGGGCCCTTTGCAAGCAGGAGAATAAACACGGTAATACAAGCATGATAATACAAATCACGAACAATCCCATCAATAGCATTTTAATCAATCCGACCAGCCATCCAGGAACCCATGCTGTTCCCGTATTTTCTGCGTGGTATCCATGAGCTCTTTGATCTGCTTATGAATTGACTTGGAGTGATCATTCAGATCCATGTAACACATCCCATCAAAATCCTGACATCCATGACCATGCACTAATAATAAAAAGTCTATAGCAGCTCTGTTTTGTAAGGTAGCATGTCGGATACTATCTACATCATTGGCTAATGTTCCTAAAATTCTAGAAGTTTGGTTAGCTCTTTTTGCAACCCAGCAAGCTAAATTTCACAATTGTGTTAACCCTTGGTCAGCATTGTTACATTCTATCCCTATGTTAGTGACACTTCTTTTTTACCTGGCCTTATGTAGGTTAGTATGATTTTTGTATAGGCATTAGTAGACTTAATTTACCTATGGTACACGGACCTCCCAGTTTCTTACTGGGCAACTTTGGCCAAGCCCTATCCCCACAAATTAGGAATAGACCCTTTGGTAATTTTTGCTTTCAGATCCCTTTAAGGGGACCACCACTAGACATGTATGAAAGGGTTGTTCAGGCTGAGCTAAGGAGGCACAAAACTGCGTCTGGTTCAAGCTCTGCATCAGAGTCACCCAAACGTTGTGACTCCCCTTCCACGGTGTCGGTGGAAGGACTATCGGTTGATGACCTTTTGTCAGGTCCAGGATCCAAAGCAGGCCTAACACAGAAAACACAACCCCTTGCTTCATCATGACTGCGCCTTTTGCTCCCTTTTCTATACCTCCCACACAAACCTTTTTTCACACTTCCCGCAGTCAGGGCACTGGATCTCTCGAGAGGTCAGTGTTCCGAGGCAGATCCTGAGTTGGCTCATGTAGTTCAGGTTGTTTTTGTAGCCACGGCTTCACCCACTTAGCTGGTACCCATTTGGCTCCTGTATCTGTAACGACACATGCATACCCTCGACCCAACATTATTAATTTCATTGGACCTTCCCACACACCAGTCACCCCATTTTTACCATCACTTTGGCTTGTTCCTGTTCTTTCTGAAAAGCCTCCATACCTCCCTTTAACCCTGCACCATGTTTCACCGCTGGAGGTACAGAGTAGTCCTGTGGCAAGCGTAAAAAGTTTAGTACATAAAGCGCTTTACACAACCTGTCAGGAGGAGATAGCCCTGGCTCTCCCCCTTTTTGTTTTTGTAAAAGGTGTTTCAGAGTTTGATTCATGCGCTCCACAATAGCTTGTCCTGTTGGTGAATGTGGGACGCCCGTTACATGTGTTATACCCCACAGTTGGAAAAAGTCCTGTGTGGCGCGTGCCACATAGCCTGGGCCATTGTCCGTTTTAATCGTCTGTGGAATGCCCAGGGCCGCAATAGCAGAACACATGTGTCGTTGAAAGTGTTTGCTGGATTCGCCTGTTTGCGCTGTAGCTATAATCAAAGAAGAAAAAGTGTCAATTGTTACATGAACATATTTTAACCTGCCAAATTCAGCAATGTGAGTTACATCTGTTTGCCAAATGTCCAAGGCCTGCAGTCCTCGAGGATTGGTTCCTTGTATCGGCGTAGGTTGCGGCAGTTGCTGACAATCAGGACCCATATCCACGATATTCCGAGCATCACTGCGTGACAAATGAAATTGTCGTCGCAGTGCCCGATGTCCTTGATGAAAAAACTCATGTGACATACGTGCCTGCTGTTTAATGTCCGGCACCTGTACAGTCATTTCAGTAGAATTTGTGGGGTCAGAAACCAAAGAGTCCACTCGAGCATTGCCTTCTGCAATAAACCCAGGCAAATTAGTATGATTTCTTACATGTAAAACATAAAACAATGCAGTTCGGATTTGAATTTCTTGCCACAGAGCTCGCAGCAATTCAAAAACACACTGATTACGTGTATGCTCTAGAACAGATCTATCCAATTGCTTTACAATGCCAGCCACATATGCTGAATCAGTAACCAAATTAAAGGGAGTGGGAAAATTCTGAAATGCTTCTAATACAGCTCGTAATACTACCACCTGAGGTGAACACTTTTGTTGTACTACCATAGATTCCCACTTGCCGTCAGAATACCAGACAAGGCCCGCCTTGCCTGTGTTCCCAGATCCATCCCTAAAAATGGTAATTCCATCCACAGGAGTGTCTGCGCACCACACTCCTGTGGCAATTGGAAGTTCCGCACTCAATTTTATAACAGGATGGGAGGGCAAGTGGTAAACAACCTGTCCCGAGAAATTCTCCATGGCTGTTTGCAAAGCAAAGCTATTAGCCATACACCACTCAAAATATTGAGCTGCAATAGGAACGGTTAGTGATGCAGGATCTCTGGCCACAAGCTCCCAACATCGCATCCGTCCTTTGATGATAATCTGTGCCAATTGCTCTGCAATCATGGGGACAGTTTTCTTTGTTCTTGAAGGTAGAAACAACCAATTCCAATATGTGTAACGGATCTGACCATTCTGAATTCCATTGACCAATTATTGCATACGGAATTTGCCTATCAAACAAAGTGATAATTTGTATTTCCTGATTCAAATCAATACGATGTATAAATTCGGAATGTAGCCTGCTTTCTATTTCTGTAATCAGTTGCTGTACCTCTGCGCTTTAGTGTGTCCCTTCTTTCCACATCCAAAACATTGCATCTCCTGAGTCTTATGTTCCACAGTACCCACTTTTGCACAAACCTTTATCATAGCATTCAAATCTGGTTTTCCAGGTAAAGCTTCAATGATCTTTTGACAATCAGCATTAGCATTATCCCTAGCTAATTGTGTAACTAGAGTATCTCGTAAACCAACATCAAAAACTTGCTTTTCAACTGCTTCTTGTAGCCTCTCAACAAAGGATAAAAAGAGCTCCTTGGGTCCCTGTCTTACAGTAGTATATAATTACATTCATACCCAGCATGCTTTTTTTTGGTTTGGTTTGGTTTGGTTTTTTTTGTTATTGAACAGATAAAAACAGCCACTCTAGAACGTGTAGCGGATCCTGCCAGCACTCCTTCCACTGGCCCAGTAATCCCATGGGATGACAGCTGGCAATGGCTACATATAAACTTACTGGTGTCTCTAAATCCACATGATGTACCTTTTTCTGTTGCATACCATTGACATATTGTGGGACTGTTTTTCATGCCTTGCGGTAATACCGTCCACTGATATCCTTGACAGGGCACCATGTTGTTCCTACTAGGTATTGAAAAAGCAAATTAGCATTTGTCAATTTCATGTAAAGGGATAGTGAAAAAACAATCTTTCAGATCAATAACCAAAACGTATAGTCTGCATCAATAACTCCTAGTAAAACAAATAGACCTTGCAAGGTTACACTAGGACGTCCGAGTAATAGTGCACTTAGCCCATTTCCAATGGGTCCCATGACATTCAGTGGAACCTTATGTACTCTGCTATTCTCTGTTGTGATTGCGGTTGCTGTGGTAACATCCAGTCCGGCGCTCCCTGCGGTTCGGGCTGCGAGTTAACTGCTTAGGCCTGGAACTGGTTGGGAAGATTCATTTGTGTCAGCACGCGGTTCCTCCCTGCGTTCTTTCTCCAGTTTCCCTGCACTCTGCAGCTGGTTGTTATCAGCTGACCTTGAGCATTATACTTAGACCTGCAGTGCTTCACAAGATGCCCCAGCTTCCCACAGCAATGACACATCAAAACAGAGTTATCTCTCCCACTCAGCTTCGACTTCTTAATGCAGTTTTTCTTAAAGTGACCTTCTTGCCAGCATGTATAACAACGATGAACTACCTTAACTGCTGCCGCAAAAGTTTTTGCTAAATGCTCCATCTGAAATGTGGTGGTTCCTACTTTCCCACAAGCATCCATTAGTTCGGTTAAGGTGGGGTTACGATTTGCCATCCCTGCAATAACTTTTCTGCAGTCCTCGTTTGCGTTGTCCTTCGCTAACTGTAACAACAACGCTTCTTTAACAGTCCCGTTTTGTATTTGTTTGTCTAAGGCAAATCACTCCCCAATTGAATGGCTCCCATTCGGGTGGGCCGCTTCCGTCCCCTCGATATACCGAGCAAGCCAATACCCCGCCACCCATAGCAGCCGTGGCCCCGAAATCACCGTCCGCAAGTGCGTGCTCTCTTAATTTTCTCCAGAACCTGGCCGGGTCCGGGCCAGACACAGTAACCTGGACTGGCTGCAGCACGAATAACTCCTCCATGCTACTGCCTGACTTTCCCGACCCTCGGGCTCTGCAGCAATTATGTCCCACTTCCACCTCTTCAGAAAGGTCTATTAAGGGTGGCTCAGTCTTAGATTCGGGTAACAGGACAGTAGAAGGATCAATGTTCCGCTGCTGTTCCCTGGGCGGTGTGGGGGGAGCTCTGGTGGCACAGAGGGCGAAGTCACTGTGAAAGGAGCTGTAGCCGCCTCAGCCGCCGCCTTTGCCTCTCTGTCCTCCTTCAATTGCTCCAATGAGTCTATAACTAATCTCCACGTCGTCAAACGACACAGCGTCGATCTTGTCCCCCCTTGAGGCAGCCTCAAACAGAGAAGTTCCAGCGCTTTGCCACGTACTAACTTCGAAAGCAGTCTGCGCTGTAGCTGGCAAATTATTCTTTTTACACCATTATTTACAATTATTTACACCAATTATTTACATCAATAGTCTGTGGAGCAAATGCTCATCGTATTTTACCCCTCTCTTAGAGAGGATATGTCGGAGAAGCATTACTATCACACTTTCTTCTTTACAAATATTTTGGCCCATCTCCTTTTTCCCCGGCTGCTCACCTCACTAAGTGTCCCGTTGCAACGTACTATTCTTTTCTTGCGAGTCGTCCTCCGGCTCGCCCCGGTCTTCAGTCCCGCTGAGCCGTACTCCAGCCGGTGTACCTCCTTCTGGGCTATTCCCCGAACTTGCCATTGATCAGCGTCTCATCAGGGTCACCATCTGAGGAGAAGGAACACGCCTCCACACAATCCAATGTGAATCAAAGTGAAGACGCTTTATTAAGCATAAGCTGTCCCTTTTATACATTTTGTACTTTCCCTGGCTGTAAGCATGTGCATTGCTACTGGTTAATATTACTAAGCATACTCTTCTTTGATGTGTTGATTGGTCACTGCTCTGCCACTGGTCCTTTCTTAATTGGCTCCATCAGTTCTTGTTTCTTCTCCTCCGTGTTCGGCTCCCACCGGCTACTCCCTCAATTCTTGTTTGCTCAACTGCTGTTTTTCCTCATCTCTTCTCTCCAAGGTCAGCTTGTTGACAATAGCTACATGAATCTTGTCATGCAGCTAGGCCCTCACTCCATATTCTCATACTTCTGGCTCATTACATGACCATTCTCCTCCAAAAACCCCTCTACAATTAAATCTGGCCAGGGATGTCAAGGGCAACAAGAAATGCTTCTATAAGTATGTCAGTGATAAAAGGAAGACTAGGGAAACTGTGGGCCCTCTCCGGAAGGAAACAGGAGACCTTGTTACCCGGGATATGGAGAAGGCTGAGGTACTCAGCAACTTTTTTGCCTCAGTCTTCACCAACAAGTGCTCAAGCCACACTGCCCAAGTCACAGAAGGCAAAGGAAGGAACTGGGAGGACAAAGAACCACCCACTGTAGGAGAAGATCAGGTTCGAGACCATCTAAGGAACCTGAAGGTGCACAAGTCCATGGGACCTGATGAGGTGCATCCACAGGTCCTGAGGGAACTGGCGAATGAAGTTCCTAAGCCACTATCCATCATTTTTGAGAAGTCGTGGCAGTCTAGTGAAGTTCCCACTGACTGGAAAAGGGGAAAGATAACCCCCATCTTCAAGAAGGGGAAAAAGGAAGACCCTGGGAACTACAGGCCAGTCAGTCTCACCTCTGTGCCTGGCAAGATCATGGAGCAGATACTCTTGGAAACTATACTGAGGCACACAGAAATCAAGGAGGTGATTGGTGACAGACAACATGGCTTCACTAAAGGCAAATCATGCCTGACAAATTTGGTGGTCTTCTACGACAGGGTTACAGCATTGGTGGATAAGGGAAGAGTGACTGATGTCATCTATCTGGACTTCTGCAAAGCATTTGACACTTTCCCGCATGACATCCTTGTCTCTAAATTGGAGAGACATGGGCTTGATGGATGGACCACTCGGTGGATAAATATGAGGAAAAACTTCTTTACGGTGAGGGTGACCGAACACTGGAACAGGCTGCCCAGAGAGGTTGTGGAGTCCCCTTCTCTGGAGACATTCAAAACCCGCCTGGACGCGTTCCTGTGTGATATGGTCTAGGTAATCCTGCTCCGGCAGGGGGATTGGACTAGATGATCTTTCGAGGTCCCTTCCAATCCCTAACATTCTGTGATTCTGTGATTCTGTGATAAGGAATTGTCTGGATGATCACACTCAAAGAGTTGCAGTCAACGTCTTGATGTCCATGTGGAGACCAGTGACACAAGCCGTGCAGTGCGATCGACATGCTGGAGGGAAGGGATGCCATCCAGAGGGACCATGACAGGCTTGAGAGGTGGGCCCGTGCAAACCACGTGAATTTCAACAAGGCCAAGTGCAAGGTCCTGCATGTGGGTCAGGGCAACTCCAAGCACAAATACAGGCTGGGCAGAGAATGGATTGAGAGCAGCCCTGAAGAGAAGGACTTGGGGGTGATGGTTGACGAGAAGCTCAACATGAGCTGGCAATGTGTGGTTGCTACCCTGCCCGGTCTATCAGAGGACCCTTCTATTGTGGGGCTGCTGAGGGTCGAGGAGCAAAAGGTGCCCATTGCTACTAGAACGGTCCACCGATGACAATATCGGACTAACAGACTCGCTGATCCCCATCCACGGGCTGATCCGTCAATTGGAGAGCCAAGGTATGATCAGCAAAACGCGCTCCCCCTTCAGCAGTCCCATATGGCCAGTGCGTAAGTCCAGTGGGGAATGGAGACTAACTGTGGACTATCGTGGCCTGAATGAAGTCATGCCACTGCTGAGTGCTGCCATAACAGACATGTTAGAACTGCATTATGAACTGGAGTCAAAGGCAGCAAAGTGGTATGCCACGACTGACATCGCAAATGTGTTTTTCTCCATTCCTTTGGCAGTGGAGTGTAGGCAACAGTTTGCCTTCACCTGGAGGGACATCCAGTACATGTGGAATCGACTGCCCCAGGGGTGGAAGCATAGCCCCACCATCTGCCATGGACTGGTCCAGACTGCACTGGAGAAGGGTGGAGCTCTGGAACACCTGTAATATATTGATGACATCATTGTATGGGGTAATACAACAGGAGAAGTGTTTGAGAAAGGGGAAAAAGTAATTCAAATCTTTCTGGAAGCTGGTTTTGCCATCAAACACAGTAAGGTCAAGGGACCTGCAAAAGAGATCCAGTTTTTAGGGATCAAGTGGCAAGATGGCTGCCGTCAGATCCCAATGGACGTGATTAACAAAATAACAGCCATGTCTCCGCCAACTAACAAAAAGGAGACACAAGCTTTCCTAGGCTTAGTAGGCTTCTGGAGGATGCATATTCCCCATTACAGTCAGATTGTGAGCCCTCTCTGTGCAGTGACATGGAAGAAGAATGACTTTAAATGGGGCCTTGATCAACAACAGGCTTTTGAGCAAATTAAACAAGAGATAGTCCATGCAGTGGCCCTTGGACCAGTCCGGATGGGACCAGAAGTAAAGAATGTCCTCTATACCGCAGCCAGGGAGAACGGTCCTACCTGGAGCCTCTGGCAAAAGGCACCAGGGGAGACTCAAGGTCAACCCCTGGGGTTTTGGAGTCAGGGATACAGAGGATCAGAGGACCATTATACTCCAACAGAAAAAGAGATACTGGCAGCCTATGAAGGAGTTCGAGTTGCCTCAGAAGTAATTGGCACTGAGGCACAGCTCCTCCGGGCACCCAGATTGCCACTGTTGAACTGGATGTTTAAAGGGCAGACCCCCTCTACACATCATGCAACTGATGCCACGTGGAGTAAGTGGGTTGCACTGATTACCCAGCGGGCACGAATAGGGAACCTTAATCTCCCAGGAATTCTGGAAGTAATCATGGACTGGCTGGAAAGCAAAGATTTTGGAATGTTGCCAGAGGAGGAGGTCATGCACGCTGAAGAGGCCCCACCATACAATAGACTATCAGAGAATGAGAAGCCTCATGCCTTGTTCACTGATGGATCTTGCCGCACTGTAGGCAAGCAGCGAAAGTGGAACGCTGCTGTGTGGAGTCCTACATGATGAGTGGCAGAAGCAACTGAGGGAGAAGGTGAGTTGAGTTAGTTTGCAGAAGTAAAAGCCATCCAGCTGGCTCTAGATATTGCTGAGTGAGAAAAATGGCCAGTACTTTATCTGTACACTGACTCCTGGATGGTAGCAAATGCCCTGTGGGGATGGCTGAAGCACTGGAAGAAAAACAACTGGCAACACAGAGGCAAACCCATCTGGGCAGACGAATTGTGGCAGGATATTGCTACCCGATGAGAGAAGCTGGTTGTGAAGGTACGTCACGTAGATGCTCACGTAGCAAAGAGCAGAGCCACTGAGGAACAGCAAAACAACCAGCATGTGGATCAAGCTGCTAAGATGAAAATGTCCCAAGTAGATCTGCACTGGCAGCATAAAGGTGAACTCTTTTTAGCTCGGTGGGCTGTCGGGTTCCGGATTTAAGGTCCGCCTCTAAAGCAAATCTAGAAATAAAATGCAGACAGCCGCCCCCCGTCCGCCCCCCCCGAGAGAGAGAGAGGGAGAGAGAGAGACCCGCCTAATTAGTCAAAAAAGGAGCAAATCTAGAAATAAAATGCAGACAATCCCCGTCCCCTGCTCCCCGAGAGAGAGAGAGAGAGAGAGACCCGCCTAATTAGTAATTCCAGTGCAGCCCACGTGCGGCGTGCCTGGTTCAATGCAGACAGCCCGCGCGCAGGGCCCACCAAAAATATAAATAATTCCAGTGCAGCCCACGTGCGGCGTGCCTGGTTCAATGCGAACACCCGGTATGCTTAACCTGCCTGCAGGTAAAGCACCCCCAAAAAATCCTGACCCGAAATATTAAAGATTCGTGATCCTTGAGTTCAGACAAAGCACAACCGAGGCACGGTATCAACAAACTTGGCTCTGACTTTATTAGGTCCAACACTGAGGCAACTCAATATTCAAGGAAAAGAAAGAGAGAGAGGTAAAAGAAAGAAAGAAACAGAGAAAACAGTTGAAAGAGAAAGAAAAAGAAAATATTCACCACCCTGAGATCCAGCGGTGTCCTGCTTCCTACTTGGAAGATGGCGGTGAGGGTCCCACGTGTTGAAGTGATCCAGCCTCTTTTATAGAGTTTTTTCGGCAGAGTCATGTGACTGGGAGCCGTCAGTCAACAGTTCGCACCAATCACAGGTCCGAAGGCGGGACATGTCCGGTTCCTGCGCCGTAGGATTGGCCCCTTGCCAGGCTGTCACCGGAGACACGCATCCGGAGGCGGGTGGAGGGCGGGCGCCTAGCTTATTGCGCCATCCCACGTTGCCAGGCTCAGGCATTCCAGGCAGCCGCCATAAGATGTCGCCCGAGCACGTGGTTTACGATTTCTGAGACAATGCTCAAAAGGAAGGGCCAGATTCCCACACCACCCCGTGGCTCAGAAATCATCAACATATAGTCAGTAGTTCGATTCCAGGGGGTGTAGAAAAGTTCGATTCCAGGGGGTGTAGAAAAGTTAGGACAGAAAAAGATAACAGGTTAAAAGAAGGAAAAGGGAAGAGACAAGGAAATGTAGAAAGGTAAGGATAGAAAAAGATAATAGGTTTTGAAGAAAGACAAGGGAAGAGTAAAGCATACGAGGAAATAAAGATAAGTCCAATGACTTGTGATTGGTATCATTCTAATAAACAGAATGAGTCACCTCTTCTTCTTTACAGAAGTCTAACAACAACAATATCATCAATAATGATAAATAGCTTTTGATAAAGTTATAGTGCAACTATAACATGTAAACAAAATGAGAAAAAGTTATACAGTGTAAACACATTTCCATTATCATCAATTTTCAGGAAACAATTACAGTCATTTAACTTTGGCACAAACTCCTTCTTCTGTTAGCAGGTAATCGAGAACCAGCCAATCTTGATTGGCTCTCGAGCACCGCTGATTGGTTCATTGGTGTTTCAGGTTGCGGGTCCATAATACTCAATAATTCGTTGGGGATCATATAATTTGATTCCCAATTCTTAGCTGCCAATTTTCAAAAGTATGAAGCATATCATCCCAATATACCATACCCCAGCCCAATTTTTTGGTAGTATTTTGAATGCATGGTGCCCGCAAAACCAATAATGACCTTTCAGGGTTCGCATCCCATTTGCAAAGGACTTGGCCATGATCTGGCAGGGCGGTAGTCCTTTGACTCAGATGGTTCCCAGGTCAAAGGGGTTCCCTGTCCCACCACAGTTAATGCAATTAATTTAATTCCATCCCCATTTGCATTACCATGCTCCTGCTCATTGTTTCCAAACACAATTTGTACCTAATATTTCCCCAAAGTGAGTGTAATCAGTGGGGGACCAGAAAATCTTCTCCCACCAGGGACTGATTGTAGCACCCTCCCTTTTGGTTGTAACTAATACAATAGTGACCAGGAGCAGGGTGTTGCATAGGCCAAGATGAGGGTGATTCTTTTCACAATCCACTCATGAGCAAGAGAAATGGAGATCCACAATCAACTTTCAGACCAAATGGTCCGCCACACACCCAGCAATTAATAAGCTTAAAAGCTTGAGTAACCAATTTTCCCAACAACAAGAACTCATTTTCCCCATGTTAAACCTGAGAACACGGAAGCAAGGTTCTCGCCGGGTAGGCTTTGAACAGTATAGACAAGACAACATACAACTGCCCAAAACAATTTGTCAATAGTGATAAAGGCACATTGCAAAAATTATTAAGGCTATACAATTTAAAACTATACATTCAATCAAAACTTCCATTAAATGTTGCTTTCTTCTTCTGCTTCTCTGAACTTCTATCTTCCGACCTGCAAAGGAACAGAAAAAGAAACTTCTCGGTCCTATTAGTGGAAGGACCGGGTGAGGTTTTGGTTAACCATTGTCTGGTGGAATAAGCTGGGGTCTTGGGAGTGAGCAAAACCATTCTTTTAAGGCTTGGGTTATGCTTTCCCCAGCGACAGGCCAGCCCCGAGCCCGAGCCTTACAGTAAAGATCCTTGGCTCCCATATGTCCTCGTCTGATATGCAGCCACTCCAATAATCTCTCCCAATTTTCCATTACTGGTTCATTTTGTAAGGGAGCTGGACGAGACAATTCACCTGCTCCACCATTCCATCGACCAGCCAGACCATCACCGCCCTGATGAGAGGCCACCCAGGCTATGGCAAAATTCCCTCGTTTGGCAATTCTTAAAATGTCCTGCCACTTTTCCTTTTGCCATACCGGTATCTGGTTGACTTCCCACCCATTTTCCTCCCAGAAAGGAAGCCACTCAGTGCACTCCTTGGAGACAGTGAGAGAGTCAGTGTAGATGTAGACAGTAGAAGAAGATTGAGCCTCATGTTGGAAAACACTCCAAACAGCAATTAATTCACCCACTTGTGCACTACCTTCACCTTTTGTTATGATTTTCTCATCAGTCTGGGCTTGTAAAGCAGCAGCTCGATACTTCCACACTTTTGCCTCACGTTTGGCTGAGGCATCAGTGAACCCGGTATTTGGTAATTGCTTGGAAAATGGAAGCACTACTTGTATGACAGGAGGTGGGAGGTTATTCTCATGATCTGGAGAGAATTCCTCCTGTATAGCTAATTTTTTAGGTGTGCCTTCTGATACGTTAAAGATGCTACAATAATGTTCAATTTGTGCATGCCATTTCTGTACAGAAGCTCGTTGTGCCACCCCATCAGGGGGAGGGGTCCCTGCTATTTCCTTAAAGGGGCCTCTGAGAATGATTTGTTGCTGATGAATGGTGTGCTCAGCCACTAGTAGTGCTAAGCTTACCACAAATAATTCTATTATCCACAACACTCTCCTTCGAGATGTACTATCTCTCTTTAAATTTATCAGGTTTGGGCGAGAGGGCCTCGCTAGAGGACACTTTGCCTCCATACGCCTCACATTTTTAGGTCCTGATTTCACTGGACCATATTTCCACCCATAGTTAATCAATTCTTGAGCTACTTCCCCCCACGTCCACACTTTTTGTCCTGGGATACAGCGATCCGGGGTTACAGCTCTGGTTAAAGCAGCTGTCACCCGTGCACTCTGAGGGGTATTTCTGATAGTACCTTGCAATTGAATTCCTAAGGGTTTCAATGAATCAGGCAAACCTCTAACCAGGGGAGTCATCCTCTCAGGATCTACCGGTATCATCATTGGGGATTCCTGCCTAAGCTTCAATTCCCGATCATACATCATTTGCAAACAAGCCGCCTTGTGCACATTCTCCACAAGCTGATCCACCGAGCCTGTAAGCGCAAGAGGATCTCCCCTCTCCAAGGGATTCAAACCTCCAGCCCAATAAGCTGCTCGCTGAGTGAGAGACCAAGGGGCTCTATTATCACCAGTAGTCAAAAACACTCCAGGTCCCCAATATCCCTCAGCTTCTCTTTCACTCAACAGAATCTGATCACCACCAGTCAACGACACTCTCCACACATACTCTGTCTCAGACTCCTTTGGACTGCGTGAAAAATCCCTTTTCAACTTAGCCAATTCAGCTGCTGTGTACGGCACCTCCTTAGTAACCATCTTAGGATTATGGTCCTCACTATCCTCATAAGCATATTCGACCTTAACCAGCGGTCGAAGGGGTTGCGTAGGACCCTGCGGTAAATCACATCGTGTCCCCGCTTCCTCTGGTTCCCCCTTACGGTACAAACCATCCCCTTTGTGATCATCACCAGGGGACGGGGCTGCATCAGCTGCCTGTGCACGACTCCGTCGCCCTCTGCAGTCACAAGCACGTAAGTTCTCCACAAAAGCCTCCTGCAAACACCTTACGTTCTCCCGCTCATTCTCTACTTCATCCTGCAAAGTTTTAACCCTTTCCTCCAATTCACAGTTTCTCTCCTCTAAAGTTACCAACCGATCTTGCAACAACCGCACCAAAAGCTCTTTTGTCTGCGGCGTCTGTGCCGAGTCCTCCAACTCCTGCTCTTGCGTTACATCAAATGCACTCAGAATTGCACCCATTCTCTCTAAGTTATTGATACCTTCCGAAAACTCAAGGATCCTGCCGACTACGCCAATTTATAAATGTCGGGTTCCGGATTTAAGGTCCGCCTCTAAAGCAAATCTAGAAATAAAATGCAGACAGCCGCCCCCCGTCCGCCCCCCCCGAGAGAGAGAGAGGGAGAGAGAGAGACCCGCCTAATTAGTCAAAAAAGGAGCAAATCTAGAAATAAAATGCAGACAATCCCCGTCCCCTGCTCCCCGAGAGAGAGAGAGAGAGAGACCCGCCTAATTAGTAATTCCAGTGCAGCCCACGTGCGGCGTGCCTGGTTCAATGCGAACACCCGGTATGCTTAACCTGCCTGCAGGTAAAGCACCCCCAAAAAATCCTGACCCGAAATATTAAAGATTCGTGATCCTTGAGTTCAGACAAAGCACAACCGAGGCACGGTATCAACAAACTTGGCTCTGACTTTATTAGGTCCAACACTGAGGCAACTCAATATTCAAGGAAAAGAAAGAGAGAGAGATAAAAGAAAGAAAGAAACAGAGAAAACAGTTGAAAGAGAAAGAAAAAGAAAATATTCACCACCCTGAGATCCAGCGGTGTCCTGCTTCCTACTTGGAAGATGGCGGTGAGGGTCCCACGTGTTGAAGTGATCCAGCCTCTTTTATAGAGTTTTTTTCGGCAGAGTCATGTGACTGGGAGCCGTCAGTCAACAGTTCGCACCAATCACAGGTCCGAAGGCGGGACATGTCCGGTTCCTGCGCCGTAGGATTGGCCCCTTGCCAGGCTGTCACCGGAGACACGCATCCGGAGGCGGGTGGAGGGCGGGCGCCTAGCTTATTGCGCCATCCCACGTTGCCAGGCTCAGGCATTCCAGGCAGCCGCCATAAGATGTCGCCCGAGCACGTGGTTTACGATTTCTGAGACAATGCTCAAAAGGAAGGGCCAGATTCCCACATGGGCCCATAATACATCAGGCCATCAAGGCAGAGATGCTACATACAGATGGGCCCGTGACCGAGGGGTGGATTTGACCATGGACACCATCGCACAGGTCATCCACGAATGTGAAACATGTGCTGCAATTAAACAAGCAAAACAGCTGAAACCCCTGTAGCATGGAGGACGATGACTGAAATACAGGTATGGAGAGGCCTGGCAAATTGATTATATCTCGCTTCCACGAACCCGCCAAGGCAAGTGCTACGTGCTCACGATGGTAGAAGCAAGTACCGGCTGGTTGGAAACATACCCCGTGCCTCATGCCACTGCCTGTAACACTATTGTGGGCCTTGAGAAGCAGATTCTGTGGCGACATGGCACTCCAGAAAGAATAGAGTCAGACAATGGGACTCATTTCCGAAATAGCCTCATAGACACCTGGGCTAAAGAGCATGGTATTGAATGGATATATCACATCCTCTACCATGCACCAGCTGCTGGGAAAGTTGAATGATGTAATGGGCTGTTGAAGACTACCCTGAAAGCAATGGGTGATGGGACGTTCAGAAATTGGGATGAACACTTAGCAAAGGCCACCTGGTTAGTTAATACCAGGGGATCTATCCACCGGGCTGGTCCTGCTCAATCCAAACTGTTGTGCACTGTAGAGGGAGATAAAGTCCCTGTGGTTCATGCAAGAAATATGTTGGGGAAAACAGTTTGGATTACTCCTGCCTTGAGCAAAGGCAAACCCATGTGTGGAATTGCTTTTGCTCGAGGACCTGGGTGCACCTGGTGGATGATGCAGGAGGATGGGGAAGTTAAATGTGTACCCCAAGGAGATTTGATTCTGGGCGAGAATAGCCAATAACTGTATGATGCTAAGTGTCATTTACTATAGTAAGAATCACCCCAGACCTTGAACATGGGCTGCAGCAGATAGATGCACTGCAAGATCAAGATGCAATATGCCATCCTGCTGTGCCCAGCTTCAACAGTCCATAACACTGTACTAGGCCTGGTCCTGAGCTCCTAACTGAGTGGATCCCACACTGATGTTTTTCCTTCCCTGAGAAATATTCTGAGAAATGGAACCCACGGATTTGGACTGAATTGATGCAATGGACTGGAGAGAGTTATCTGTGTGGATGTGTATTTATGTTGAGGGATGGGGAAAACAGTAGTGACTTGATGTAAATGATATAGAATAAGGGGTGGAATCCTGTACTGGTTTCACTGGGATTTGGTTTCAGTTTGTGGCCAGCCATGGTAATCAAGGCCCTCAGCAGTTAAATCCAGGGCAGCTGACCCTGGCTGGCCCACAGATGTATTCTATATCATTGACATCAAGCTCACTATAAAAGAGAGGGTTTGGTGGGAAGAGGTGGGGCTTTTCCTGTTCCCCTCCCCTCCCCTCCCCTCCCCTCCCCTCCCCTCCCCTCCCCTTCCCTTTATTGTTTTGATTCCTGGATCAACTTGCTAGCAATTTGTGGATGAGTATATTTCTGTCTGTTTTGTGTTATATTTTATATTGATTTTCTTCATTTCATTAAATCTGGTTAACTTCATCCTATGTGTCTCTCTCTCTTTTTTTTTTTTCCCAATTCCCTTCCTCATTTGGGGAAGGGATATTGAGTGAGAGAAGAACTGCTATTGTTTAGCCTTGGGTGCGGCCTAAATGAAGACAATGTTTCAAGCTGAAGCTCGCTGAAGTTGTTGGAAGGACTTAGGCTGACTTCAATGGGCTTTGGAACAGGACCTGGTTGTTAAAATAAACTTCCTCCTTTAATTTTCTGCACTTATGCAGGCCTGTCCTGGGCTGCGTTCAGCACTCATCACGGCCTCGGGAACTGTCTGACCATTGCTGCAGACAAAGTGTGTTCCACAAAGCAGCACCCACACATTTCCCTTGGGCATCAGCAGGTTATGCTGCATAGCAATGCAGCTGCACAGACTCCCTTACCATAAGCTGTGCTGTAGAAGTGTGATCTGCCCCTTAGTTTACTAATTCTTGCTCCTGACATATAGGTTTCATAAAGGAAAAATGACAAAACAAGAGTGATTTTAAAGCTTCTTGCCCCCCTAACGTTGCTTCCCTCTTTAGCATTTTCATTTCCAACTCTTGTATGAGCAGCAGGAACTGCTTTTCTTCTTCAGAAGTAGGTACCTGTCAAAGTGGGGGAAATTAGGGGATATATGCTATGACACTGTCCTACTGTTTGTATGATCTATAGTTCCTAAGTGTAGTATTGCTGGAAGCACTATGCCAGTTTTGAATGCAATCATATGCTTTTTTCTCTGTGTGGTTACCATATGTTTTGATAGATTTGCAAGTAAAACTCTAGTTTAATAATAGATTGTATGGGCCCAATTCTGCCTTCAGATATACAACTGCAGCTCCCATTGGGCAGAACAGCTGTAGAAACTGCTAGTACTGTAGTACTGCTGCTTTGATACTTTCAACTGACAAGATTTTAGTAAAGATGCCAGCTCACATTATTTTACTGAGTGATATTCTGTGGCTTGAAAATAGACATTTGACTATGTGTTCTGAATAGCTCTTTCTGACCTTAAAAACACTGAAAATACAGATGGAAACACAATTTTTTTATGAGCTGACATTATCTTCTCTCTTCAAAGAAGCCTTAAGTATCTTTTGAAAAGACTTTGTGGATTACTAATAATTATATCTGCTTTTGCAAGTAAAGACTATATAGCCAATGATTTACATAATACACAAGGCATGAATAAAACAAATTAAATCTATAGTTATAAATTTATAGTTCATGATACACAATAGTGACACAAATATAAATGTTTAGAAGCATGTATGAGCTTAATACAAAGGCTCTATCTTTCTGTAAAATCAGGAGATAAAACAGTGTCTTTTCTTTTATCATCATAGTGTTAGCAAGAACATGGTTTTAAGACAACATACCAGGTAACCTCTATAAAGAAAGCTGGCCACAGGGAAAATCTATGAGGATGTTCACCTGCTTTTATTATTTTATGCCATGAAATAAAACAATCAACAATATGAATTACCATATCTGTAAGCAAAATATGAGAACATATGGCTGTGTGCATTTCTTAGAGCTCAGTAAGGGCAAATCTGGGGCCTTCTGTCACATCATTGCAATAGTTTCAATTATAGGCACCACAATGGCATTTTTCCACCATCCTCTGATGTGGAGAGAGAGATGACAGGATTTGTCAGGTTCCTGCATGAGAAAAAAAGAGGACAGAGGTGACATTAAAAATAAATAAATAAATAATTTGGGAAGTCTGAGTGACCTAGAAGGTGTCAGTGAAAATAAAGAAAAAGAGAATGAAGATTGTCTAAAGGAAGATGACAAGACTCTCCTTTTCAAATATGTTCAATTTTAGAAAGCACTATCATATACTGAAGAGAGATTTTAAAGAAGATGATCCAGTAGAAATTCTAAGTGGAAATTTCTTTCTACTGCCAGCTTCTTTTAGTATTTTCATTATTACCTTGTGGCTCACTGACAAACCTGGACCTGAGCTGTGAGTCTAGGGTAGAATAGGATGGGAGTTGGTATTATTGGATCATTTATTTACTACACATCTGATATAACTCCAGTGTAGCCATAGAAAGTACTTCCACTGGATTGTGTTGTCATCAGTATGTGAAATGTATTCACCTGATT
Organism: Nyctibius grandis; assembly: GCF_013368605.1. Lineage (NCBI taxonomy): Eukaryota > Metazoa > Chordata > Aves > Nyctibiiformes > Nyctibiidae > Nyctibius > Nyctibius grandis. The sequence goes on along the minus strand of NC_090694.1, from coordinate 18,519,060 downwards.
CATGTCAGTATAAAGCAATACAAGGGCCGCATGGTGAAATGTAACCCTCTTTGTATATGTAAACGTTCTATCTCTTCCTTGTATGGCCGCAGGCCTAGGGGAAGGAGGATGGTATATATATAGTTCCTGTTTCTTGCAGAAGCCACATAACAAACATTCTAGTATACCAGCTTAACCGGTTTTGTTGCTAACTGCATAGTGATAGACAAGAGAAGCCTGTAGGGCTCTTGCGCAAAATCTCGGGTCACCCTAAGGGCAAGCCGAGGAAGACCACTGACTTCATCCCTCGACCACCAGATGGGAGTCAAGAAGACCCCAAGAGGTGAAGAGCGCATGCGCTGAAGAAGATATGCCTATTCCTGGAATTTATTTACAAAGATCAACCTTTTCTTAGAACAGTTATGAATATGTATTAGTATAGGGAGCCAATGGGATGTCACATGGCGGGAAAAAGAGAGGGAGGAGACTTTGAGAAAAATGTATAAAAGGAGGGAACTGAATATGGGGGGGTGCGCGTCTTGGTGGAGCAGAGACTCCCGGCGCACCCAGCACTGTTTGCTTGCCTCTATTCATTAATAAATTGTAAACTTTAATCCTATTTGGGACTTAATCATTTATCACAATTTGGGGGCTCGTCCGGGATGGTCTTGGTTCCTGAATTCTGACTTGATCTAGGAGGGGCGCCCCATCATTTGGTGGCTCCTGTTCGGGTCGGGTCAGGACCAACGCCATCTTGAACCTAAATAGAGACAAGCAAAGAATTCGATTTTTTTTGAGCTCAGCTCCCTTGCCGGCTGCGGCAGTTGATTTTGCCCGTAATTCTGCACGCGAAGACCCGAACAAAGACGACGGAGTCCTAAGTATTAAAGGTGTATACCGTTCGGTTGGGTGGGATTCGGTTGCCTGTGTGTGTGCAAGAGTGTGATTGAGACGGAACGTAGTTCCGAAGCGAGTGCAGAGGTCTTCTAACCGCGGTTCCAATCTCCCGCGAGGGACTTGGCCGGTGAAGGACCGAAGCGATTCCTATAGGATTCGTGGGTGGGTGATAGGTCCTAAGCCCCCTGCAAGACACTCTTGTTAAGGTAACCAAGGGCTGTAGGAATTGCCAGAGTAAAATTCCTAGATGGGTCAGATAAAGTCAAAGACCCAGGACCAGAAGAGAGGGAGCAAATTACCAGATATACCGCCAGAAAGTCCATTAGAGATAATGATTAGAAATTGGAATAATAGGGGCCCCAGAAAAGGAAAAAGTAAATTAAAATTAGTTCAATATTGCATGGTAGAATGGCCAAAGAAACCTTTAAGACCACATGTCTTTTGGCCTGCTTTTGGATCTTTTGAAGATTGGGTCTGCCAGGCCTTAAATGTATATGTTAATTCAAAGGAACCTTTTAGTCAGGAGGAAAGTGATTATGCAGAATTATGGGTCAGGACTTCACGTCCTTTTCCGGCCTCGATACTTACACTAAAAACAGATAAAAAGTTTGAAGGAGAGGAGAAAAGCGAGAAAGAAAAAGAAAAAGATGATAAATGGGAGCCACTGGATAACTTACCACCTCCGTATCTTAACAATCCACCTCCGGCGGCTCCCCCTCAGGTGCTTGTACTACCCCCACCAGCACCATCGTTGTCTCTGCCTCCAACACCAGTAGCCCCAGAATTAGATCGACCTCCGGCGGCATGTACTAGAAGTAAGACTACCACATCTGAGGGAGCTTCTCTATATCCCTTACGAGAGGTACCCCTCGGAGGCAATCAAGGAGGCATCGGGTTTGTGGCAGTTCCACTAAATACCACCGATGTGAGAAATTTTAAGAAAGAAATGGGGACCCTATTAGACGATCCCCTTGGGGTAGCTGAAAAACTGGACCAATTCCTAGGCCCCAATACTTATACCTGGGAAGAAAAACAGTCTATTTTGGGGATCTTGTTTACTGCTGAGGAAAAGGGAATGATTAGACAAGCTGGAATGAGAATTTGGGAAAGACAGAATCAGGCAGGACCCCCAAGAGATCAGAAATGGCCAAATGTGGATCCCCACTGGGATCATCAACAACCCCAAGGGAGACAAAATATGAGGGATTTGAGAACATTAATCATACAAAGAATAAGGGAAGCGGTTCCCCGAGGGCAAAACATTAATAAAGCATTTAATGAACAACAGGGGAAAGATGAATCTCCCACAGAGTGACTGGAGAGATTGAGGAAAAGCCTACAAATGTATTCAGGAATTGATCCGAATACAGTGGCTGGAACCGCACTCCTTAGAACACAATTTGTAGCTAAATCCTGGGGAGATATAAGAAGGAAATTAGAAAAGCTGGAAGACTGGCAAGAGAGAGGATTAGAAGAGCTACTCAGGGAAGCACAGAAAGTTTATGTTAGAAGAGATGAGGAAAAACAAAAAGCAAAAGCCAAAATCTTTGTAGCAGCAGTAAGAGAAAGTCAGAAAAATAAGACTCCGTCTGGAGAAAAGAAGGAAAAAGAAATAGAGAAAACACCCAGGGGACAGCCTTATCGAGAAAGATCCACAGTTCCTGTCTGTTACTACTGTAACAAGAAAGGACATGTTCAGAGGAACTGTCATAAGCGGGAACAAGATGAGAGAATTTTCAAAGAAGAATAGGGGTGTCAGGGGCTGTATCTTTTGGGGACTTCAACATCAATGGAGCCCTTGATAAAATTATTAATTGATCCCCATGGAGAAGAGTTTTTATTTTTGGTAGATACTGGGGCTGAAAAATCCACTATTCAAAAACTTCCAAAAGGGATAGAAAGAGGAAGGGAACATATGTCAGTAATTGGTGCAAAAGGGGAACCTTTTAAAGTGCCTATTTTGAAAGATGTAGAAATAGAAACAGAAAAGAAAATTTGCCTTAATGATTTACTTTTGCTCCCTGAAGCGGAATATAATTTATTAGGAAGGGATTTGATTCTGAAATTAAACCTGAGCATTCGGAGTCAAGGGGATAGATTACAGATTAAATTATGCACTTTAACACAGGAGGATGAAGAAGCTATTAACCCCTTGGTATGGTATAAGGAAGGGGAAACTGGAAAGATAGAAATGAACCCCATAAATGTTCAAATAATAGATCCTCATCGTCCAATTAGAGTTAAACAATACCCTATACCAATGGAGGGTCGAAAAGGATTAAAACCTGTAGTTGACAGACTTTTAGAAAAAGGAATTTTAGAACCATGTATGTCACCCCATAATACACCCATCCTCCCTGTAAAGAAGCCAGATGGGTCGTATAGGATGGTACAAGACCTGAGAGCTGTAAATCAATGAACAATCACTAAATTCCCTGTGGTAGCAAATCCTTACACTTTATTGAGTCATATACCTCCAAAATATAATTGGTATAGTGTAACAGATTTGAAGGATGCCTTTTGGGCCTGCCCTCTGGATGAGGGATCCCGAGATTATTTTGCCTTTGAGTGGGAGGACCCCGAAACGGGGCGAAAACAACAATTGAGATGGACTGTGCTACCGCAGGGATTTACAGAATCACCAAATTTATTTGGACAAACTTTAGAAAAAATTTTACAAGATTTCACATTACCTAAAGAGGTAAAACTATTGCAATATGTAGATGACCTATTAATAGCAGGGAAAACTGAAAAAGAGACTCGAGAGGCCACTATTAAATTATTAAACATTTTAGGAGAAAAGGGATTGAAAGTGTCCCAATCGAAATTACAATTTGTAGAACAAGAAGTAAAATACTTAGGGCACTGGTTAAGTAAAGGACAAAAGAAACTGGACCCTGATAGAGTATCTGGGATTATAGCTTTAAGACCTCCACAAACTAAAAAGGAAATTCAGCAAATGTTGGGACTATTGGGATATTGTAGACCATGGCTTGAAAGCTACAGTGAAAAGGTAAAATTCCTATATGAAAAATTAACTAATCACCAACTTAAGTGGTTTACAGAAGATGATCAAAAATTCGAGGAAATAAAGAGGGCATTAATACAAGCACCTGTATTGAGCCTCCCAGATTTAGAAAAACCTTTCTATCTCTTTGTGAACACATCGAATCAGACTGCATATGGGGTCCTTACTCAGGACTGGGCAGGAATCAAAAAACCCATGGGGTATTGTTCTAAGTTACTTGATCCAGTAAGTAGAGGATGGCCTGCTTGTCTCCAAGCTTTGGTGACCACAGCATTATTAATAGAGGAAGTCAGGAAGATCACCTTTAGTGCTCCCTTAAAGGTATATACTCCACATAATGTCCGGAATGTTTTACAACAGAAAGCAGAAAAATGGTTAATGGATAGCCGGATCCTAAAATATGAAGCAATACTAATTGACTCCCCTGACTTAGAATTGAGGGTGACCTCTGCCCAGAGTCCAGCACAATTTTTATTTGGAGAACCATCAGAGACATTACAACATGACTGTTTAGAGGTAATTGAGACCCAAGCTAAAGTGAGACCAGATTTAAGGGATACTGAATTAGAAAAGGGAGAGGTATTGTTTGTAGATGGCTCCTCCCGAGTGGTGGAAGGAAAAAGAAAATCAGGATATGCAATAGTTAATAAGGACTTAGAACCTGTGGAATCAGGACCTCTGAGTCCATCATGGTCAGCTCAAGCTTGTGAGCTGTATGCCCTATGTAGGGCCCTGGAATTATTAAAAGGAAAAAGTGGGACTATATTTACAGATTCTAAATATGCATATGGGGTGGTCCACACCTTTGGAAAAATCTGGGAAGAAAGAGGTTTAATTAATACTCAAGGGAGGAATCTTATACATAGAGAATTAATAGTAAGAGTTTTAAAGGCACTAAGAGAACCAAAGGAAATAGCAGTAGTGCATGTGAGAGGACACCAAAAGGGACTAGATTACCGAACTAGAGGAAATAATTTAGCAGATAAAGAAGCTCAGGAAGCGGCCCTGAAGACTCAGGTCACTAAAATTAATATAGTACAAGCGAGGGAGGACACCAGCGAAGGGAAACGAGAGGAAGGGGAAGGGGAAAAGAAGTTTTCCCCTGAGGAACGGACCAAATTGGAGAAAATAGGGGCTAGGTTGGAACAAGGAAAATGGACACTGCCTGACAGGCGAGAAATGTTACCAAAAGCCTATGCCAGACAAATATTGGAACGTTTACATGCACAAACACACTGGGGTACAAAGGCATTAAGTGATCATTTCCTTAAACAATTCGGTTGTATTGGAATTTTTGAAATAGCTAAACAAATTACACAGGGTTGCTTGATTTGTCAGAAAACAAATAAGAAAGTGTTTTGGCAAGTAGCGATGGGAGGAAGAAAAACGGCTTACCGACCTTTTGAGAGAATACAAGTTGATTTCACTGAATTACCTAAAGTGGGGAGAATAAAATACTTATTAGTAATAGTAGATCATTTAACACAATGGGTAGAAGCTTACCCTGTAGCACAAGCCACGGCACAGATGGTGGTAAAAGTGTTATTAGAACATCTGATACCTAGGTATGGGATAATCCAGTACATTGATTCTGATCAAGGTACACATTTTACCTCTAAAATAATAAAATTATTATGTCAATCACTAGGTATTCAATGGGAATATCATACTCCATGGCATCCACAAAGTTCGGGAAAGGTGGAGAGAATGAATCAGACAATAAAACAACAATTGGCTAAATTAATGATTGAAACACAGATGCCTTGGACTAAATGCCTACCACTGGCACTTCTAAATATAAGAACTAAGTCACATAGTGAAACTGGATTATCACCATACAAAATGTTGTATGGCATGCAGTACTCTCAAGGTATGCCATTGGGAAATAATGTAATTGAAGATTATGATATTCAGAAATATATAATTACTATTGGGAAGAGATTAAAAGAACTAAGAGAGATTGGGATGATAGCTCAAACACCACCATTAGGATTTGCAATTCATCAATTGAAACCAGGAGATAAGGTTTTGATAAAAACATGGAAAGAAGAAACCTTATCCCCTCTTTGGGAGGGACCTTTTCTTGTTTTGCTGACCACAGATACCGCTGTCCATACCGCAGAAAGAGGATGGACCCACGTATCGCGAGTTAAAGGTCCAGTAAAAGGATGGAAAATAACATCTGAACCTGGAGAAACCAAGTTAACCATCAAACGAACCTAAAAGGGCCTACACTGAGGAAAATAAACTAAGTTGCTGTGGGAATTTCATTGTGTCTACTCCTGTGAGAATAATAAACGAGAAAGAGGGATATTAGTATATGGGAGGACTGGAAAAAGGTAATATCTCTTTAAGCCCCTGGAAAGGAGCTGGAACCAGTATCTGTTATAAGGACTAAATGTTTTAGATATTTTAAGTATATCATTTCTCCGGAAGGAAGGCAAGAGCAATACCTACATAACAGTTTGGAGTTCTGGTGTATTCGTTGTGGAGCCACCACTCCCTTACATAACCTACCGTGCGGGTTAGGTTTTATTGTTGCCAACTAAATCTGGAAGTCTCTATTTACAATCTATATTAAGATTGTGGGACATAGCATACAGATTAAAAAAATTCAAACTACAGCTTGTTGAAAGGGCCACCCTTAAAGATTGAGGAAGAGGGCAAGACCGGAGGGGAACCGGTGTTGCGGCTTGAGAAGTCTGCCGAGGGCTGCAACCCCTCTGGGCTGTGACCGCCGATCACTATGGCCCTGACCGGACCTCCCCTAATCTTACTTGGGGTAAGGTCCTTGACTTTGGCTACGGTAAACAACTGCAGTCAATGTGTGACGACCACTAGGAGGGGACGAATAAGCTCCCAAACCTTGGTTTATCACACTATCTATGACTGCAAAGGCCAAAAAATGGGGAACTGTATTCATAATTCGACCCAGTATACCCTATGTAAAGAAGGAGACAGAATCGTATGCTATGATCCAAAAGAACTCCCTTATCAATATTGGGTAGAAATGAGAACAAATTCGGAGAGGGGTAGACTAATCGGAACAAGTAGGGTCATCACCAATTTGAATACTTCGGTGTCAGTAATTTTTGATGCATGTGATGTTATAGATGATGATCTAGACACTAGTTGTGGAAACTTGGAATGGAGACGGTATTATAGTAACCAAACAAAATACATTTGCCCAGGTGGATGTCAATGTCAAATAATTCCTGATCATGTGCCCAGTCAAACGGCCGGGTATCAGTCGTCACACCTTTGTGGAAGAAGGGGATGGTCTTGTGTATGCTGGGATACTGCAGGCTGGGGATATGATAATCAATGTGGGGATTTACGAGCTTCATTAACAAAAATACAAACAGAAAATAATTGTACAACCCGTGCCTGCAATCTAGTAAATTTAACCTTTATAAATTTAGAAACTTGGGAACAAAAACAAGTAACCAAAATTGGACTCAAGATATATGGACCTGGAGAAGACCCAGGTGTAGTTATTAATATTAAGATCCAAGAAAAGATAAAAGACTCAATACAACACAGACTATTATTTAACTCATTCTATCATGAAATAGAGACAGGAGTAAGATATGAAATCCCCACAGTGGCTAAAAATTTATTTGTAAATCTTGCTGAAAACATCGCTAAATCATTAAATGTAACTAATTGTTATGTTTGTGGTGGAACAAATCAAGGTGAACGATGGCCATGGGAAGCTATGGAGAGCAACATAAGTGATCCCCAAGTATGGGAGACAAGGGGAAAAGGTAACAGGAAACAACAATGGGTTCTCCAAACAAGCATAATTGGAAGGAGTTGTTGGCAAAATCTAAAAGATAATGGAAAACAAGTAGGTAACTTGGAATGTGAAGGAGGTTACCTATGGAATGAAACACGAAATAGCTGGGATAGGTGGGGAAACCCACTGGAGATGAATGGTCAATTTATGAATTGGACTAATGGAACAAACATACCGAATGGTTGGCCAACTCCTGAGGGGTATTATTGGATTTGTGGCAAACTAGCTTATGCAAATTTGCCAAAGAATTGGACAGGATCCTGTGTATTAGGAACCATAAGACCCAGTTTTTTTCTGTTACCCATAAATCGGGGAGAATGACTAGGAATCCAAGTGTATGCTGAAGCTGATGAGTTAAGAAAAAGGCGCTACAAACGGAGCTTACAAATTGGACATTGGAAAGATAACGAATGGCCTCCTGAGAGAATCATTGCCTATTATGATCCAGCTACGTGGGCAGAAGATGGATCCTGGGGCTACAGAACCCCAATATATATGCTTAATAGAATAATTAGATTACAAACTGTAGTAGAAATAGTTGTAAATAAAACCGGGGATGCACTTGGATTGATTGCAAAACAAAATACCAAGATGAGAACTGCTTTATATCAAAATCGCTTAGCTTTAGATTATTTGCTAGCACAAGAAGGAGGTGTCTGTGGAAAGTTTAATCTTAGTAACTGTTGTTTAGAAATTGATGATGAAGGAAAAGCTGTAAATGAACTTGTGAAAGAAATGAAGAAAATTACACATGTCCCAGTCCAAACTTGGAATGGGGTCAATCTAGGAGGATTCTGGGGAGATTTTATGGGTGGTGATTGGCTTACTAAAATCGGGATAGTTGTATTAGGGATATGTGGGGGACTGTTAATAATTCCATGCTTAATACCTTGTTTCACTAGGCTGATCCACTCGGTTATACAAGGAATACAGATATCTGCAGTACCTATTGATCCGGAACCAGGGAAAGAGAAAACTCATTCCCTTATGGTAATAAAAACAAAAGAAGATCCAAAATTTAAACCAATTCAGCAAGTGTTGACTCGATTGGAAACGAAAACACGAATCAATACTATAAAAAAAGGAAATGGGGGATTGTGAAATGTATTCACCTGATTCATGTCAGTATAAAGCAATACAAGGGCCGCATGGTGAAATGTAACCCTCTTTGTATATGTAAACGTTCTATCTCTTCCTTGTATGGCCGCAGGCCTAGGGGAAGGAGGATGGTATATATATAGTTCCTGTTTCTTGCAGAAGCCACATAACAAACATTCTAGTATACCAGCTTAACCGGTTTTGTTGCTAACTGCATAGTGATAGACAAGAGAAGCCTGTAGGGCTCTTGCGCAAAATCTCGGGTCACCCTAAGGGCAAGCCGAGGAAGACCACTGACTTCATCCCTCGACCACCAGATGGGAGTCAAGAAGACCCCAAGAGGTGAAGAGCGCATGCGCTGAAGAAGATATGCCTATTCCTGGAATTTATTTACAAAGATCAACCTTTTCTTAGAACAGTTATGAATATGTATTAGTATAGGGAGCCAATGGGATGTCACATGGCGGGAAAAAGAGAGGGAGGAGACTTTGAGAAAAATGTATAAAAGGAGGGAACTGAATATGGGGGGGTGCGCGTCTTGGTGGAGCAGAGACTCCCGGCGCACCCAGCACTGTTTGCTTGCCTCTATTCGTTAATAAATTGTAAACTTTAATCCTATTTGGGACTTAATCATTTATCACAAGTAGATCGATCATTAGGCTGTCCTACATACTGTACAGACTCAGTTCCAAACTGTGAACCACAATTTCGACATCATGTTTTGAATATGAATGATTCAGTGAAGAAGAAAGGGGCAACTACTGAAATTCTTTATTTCATGTCTGCGTAAAATAAAGGATACTCAAAGAGGCAAAGGCATCCCTCTTAAATGGTTGTGTGTACTCTGAAAACACAGCATTTTTTTTTCCATGAGTGTACACATGTTTTGATTTTGCTTATTCTATAGAGGAGAGTGTGATTTGGCATCTGGACTTTTTGTTTTTACAGGAATGTGAGAAGTGAAAAATGACTCGTGTCAGAATAAAGAGGAAAAAGTAGAGACTTCTTGGCAATGTATAAGTAAGTGACCACAAAATACTAAGCCACTGTGATGAGGAGAAACTAACACTTAAGGGTTAATAACAGGACCATCAGGACCATTGTTTAGCTTAAGCTATATATCTATAGTCTCAGACCCTAGATAGGAACTAACTACTAACCAGAGGAAAAACATAAGATAAGATAGAGTAGAATGTATAGGAGGAAGGGACTCGTCAAGGAAATCACATAACTGCTGTCAAAAGAAAGCTGATCTCAGCAGGTTTTGCAGTTGGGGTAAAAAGTGCGCAGCGAGGAAGACATACGGCCTTCATCCCTGAGACCCCGGCCCACGACCACCAGGAGAAACTGCGCAGGCGCAACCAGGAGGAATTAAAGGCGGAGACTATGGAAATGATTTCCCGGGGCTCATTATAATAAAGACCGCCTTTTTCGGGACAGTCATGAATATGTATAGGCGTCCTTAAAATTATGATGAATATGTAACACTTTACCACATAAATACAAAATGAATTACTGTGAAAGGTGCGCACGATTTTGGTGGGATTACCCCCCGTGCTGCCCAGCGCTGTTTTGCCTTTGCTTTGCAATAAACCGAAATTATGATTGGCGTTTCAGACTGAGGCTCGTTTCTCACAGGAACATTATTTTGCATCTTGATTTTGCACAAAAGAAAGCTGGATTCTTGTTGAATTGCCAGGTTTTGTCACCATCCTTTGGCTCCTATTTGGCTTTGATTGCCTGCAGCAGAATTCCAGCTCTCCCTCTCAAACAGAAACAGATGAAACTAAACCTCACAAGCCAACTGTCTGACATTCCTGTCCCAGCAATTTATGCTGTGGAGTTGGCATCTGTTACGACCTGGTCACAACTAGTTCATAAATCCCTTGGAGTAAATTAAGGTGAAACGACACCAAATAACTGGTATGAAATTAAGAACAATTTATAAATACAGGGAAAGTGGCATGGTTGTAAGTGTCTTGGGTTTCTAAAGGCATTGAGAAAAGAGAGAAAAGAAAAAAGGAAAAGAGAAAGAGGATAGAGACTATGAGAGAGAGGAAAAGAGAGATCACCACCCTTGGATCCAGCGATGTAAGTTGTCTGTAGAGTTGGTAAATTGCTTGCAGAGTTGCTCCTCTGGTAAATCACTTGCAGGATCGGTCCTCAGGTGGCGGGCGGGAGCGCGCACCAGCATCCCAAGCGAGAAGTTCTAAATACTTTAGGTCATTTGCATGCGAGATAGGAGAGGGTGGTAACATCCCTCTTGCCTCCCCTCCCCTGCTCGGCTTCTCATGCTAATTGGGACGCCTGCGCTTTGTAGTCTTAGATTGTTCTCGAAATGAGTCGGTGGTCCCCCAAGGGGTGTCTGGTGGTCGTGATCCCCCCTAGTTGTGGTGTCCGCTGTATGACCCCGCTTCTGCACAAGCGTGGTTGATGCCTTGCGAAGTTGTTGCATACGTAGGCTGGCCCCAAGGAAAAGATACCATCCTGCCTCTGCAGGACTTATCTCTTCCTTCAGCCAGAGTTGTAAATCACAACAATTAAGGCACAGCAGAGGTATTGTTCTGTTCCCAAGGCCCTTATCTCTTGCCAGACTTGCAGGCCTCTGCAGCACCCATCCCCTCCTCCAGCTGGAGTTGTCAAACAAGTTGTTTAAGGCATACAAACTCTGTCCATCACAGCATCCGAACAACCAGACAAGCAGTTCTTATTGACATCTGCTCCTGTCCCAGAGCAGAATTTATCCCTTCAGTTAGCACATCCTCAGTTGCTTTAGCACAGACATCACACCTAAAATACTACCTGCTCCAGGACTGCCTTCCTCTTGGACAGAAGGTCTCTGCTTCTCCCAAGCACACCTATTCCAAAAACACTTTTGGGGTGCATCTCTTCCCCTCCCTGCCCAGATAAGTACTGCCTTCCCAGGTGCCCCTAACTGCTGAGGATTATGAGATTGAGCGGCTAGCAATGTATACATCAGCACCATGCTGTGCCTGTGTTACAAACCCATTGGGAACCTCCTACATTAGGAAATTATTCTCTTTCTAGACTCCCCTTACAGTCAAGGCAGAGTGATAAGGCTCCTCCTGAAGACAGTCCCTAAATGCTTTCATAGAGGATCCTATGTCCCTCCAATGACTACTGAGTACCTACAGGACACAGCCTCCTAAATTAAGTGTTTAAAGTTAGGTGATTTAAGTGATGTCCATAGGTTACACAAACAGAATGAACCTGAGATCATCTCAAATGACTTCTTGTTTCTTATGGGCCATAGATTTTCATGTGAACCCCTACACTGATCTTAATAACATGCTAAAATACAACTTCAAGGCAGGATAGCAAGAGATAGAGAGCTCCTCCCTTTCCTTGGCCATTTGTACAGATGGTTCATTTCTGTCTGTTTAAAATATGTGCCTAATTTTAACACATACAGGTTTTCATCTCTTTGTGTTGTCTTTTTTTCTAATACAATAAAGACCCCTTAAGTACCTTTCTCCCTGTAAAGCTACTTATGCCATGCAATCAATTCTTTTTTTTTTACTTTTTTGATAGGCAAATTTAAATTTGTGTCTCCGACAATTAGGCTTTTATTTTCCTCGGAGTTCAAATAATTTTAGGCATGCTCTCCAGTTTTTCAGCTTCCATTTTAAAAGGTGGACCTGAGAACATATGAACATTGGACAGTATCCAGATTCTGATGTGTCATTTTTGAGTTGTTGTAGGTTGACTCCGGCCAGCAGCTAAGCGCACACACAGCTGTTCTCTCACTCCCCCCCCCAGCCCCTCCAGCAGGATGGGAGAGAGAACAGGAAGAGCAAAAGCGAGAAAACTTGTGGGTCGAGATAAAGACAGTGTAATAAGTGAAGGAAAGAGGGGAAAAAAACAAGTGATGCAAAAGCAATCACTCACCACCTCCCACAAGCAGTCTGATGCCCAGCCAGTCTCCAAACAATGGCCACCTTGGAAGTCAAAAACCCCACCCCCTTCTTCTTCTGCTACCCCAATTTTTATTGCTGAGCACGATGTCATACGGTATGGAATATTCCCTTGGCCAATTCAAGTCAGCTGACCTCGCTGTGTCCCCTCCCAACTTCTTGCCCACCCCCAGCTTACTTGCCGAATGGGGCAGAGTGGGAAAAAGAGAAAGCCTTGACACTGTGCAAGTACTGTACAGCAACAGCCAAAACACTGGTGTGTTATTGTATTGGGAGCCTTGCGGAACACATTCTATTTGAGGAGTATGTGATTATGAACAGGCCATGTCTGCTCCATAGGGCCACGTACTTAGAGCTTGAGAAGTCCATATGTTATTAATATATAATCTGTAACATAACAACTTTGAGAAAGGTAAATTGTATGTGGATCAAGGGGTGGAATGTAGTGATCTTGACCGAGAGACCATTTTACATGGAGGAGTCAGTGAACAACATAACAGTTAACCTGAGTAGGCCCAGGTCTGTGCTGTGCTGTGCTGCACATACAGCTTAGCCTTCAGGTCTGTGTTGTGCCGCACAAATTCCTTAGCCGCAGGATAAACTCAGCCACCTCAGTGTAACAGAGGAGCCTGCAGGCAGCTCCCACTTGGTATTGGCAATTACGCCACACGTGTGGCCTTGCCTTTATCTTAAAAATGCAGCAAAAAGTTCTCATGCGAACATCCTTTATGAATAGTATTGCTTTCTTGTAAGAAAAATATATAATAGCTCGAATAACCAAAAAAGGAGGAATGTCTCTCCAAGGATGAGATCTGCACAGTGTGATCTGCACAGCATGCCATGGGAAAATCCATGTGGGGTCCATCCAATGCTGCACGAACACAGGGTTCCCAGCATTTAAAGGGACATAAGATTTATTCACTGTCTATATTCCTCTTTTTGTTCTATCTTATTAAAAGCCATTTATTGTCAGGCCTTTCTTACTGAGATCCAGAAAGAACCCTGCACCGTCTCTCTCTCTCACCCTCCCTCCCTGGTGCAGAACAGTTAACACTACTATTTTACCCACAAATACAAAACACAGCACCATATGGGCTGCTATGAAGAAAGTTAACTCCGTCCCAAACAGACCCAGTACAGTTGTACCTAAAGGCAAAATGGTCTTCCTGTACATATTGGCTAATTCCTTTTTTTCTGGTTCACAAAAAGTCAAGATCTTGGTGAAAAAAAAAGTCCTAAAAAGCTTCAATCACACACCTGATATCCTTTCAGAAAAACAAATTATCACAGGAAGAACACTGAACTTTCTGATGGCCATTGTTCTGCTATTTGTAGTTAGTGTCATTCTTGTTCTGAGGCTGAGAAAACCCAAAAGATTGTGTATAAAATCAGATAGGTTTCATAGCAAAGCATCATTTTTTTCTCACAGAGAGCATGATGCTGTCTTAGAAAATTACTCATTTCAAAATGTGCCATGAATGAGTTTTTTTGTGTATTTGTTGACATGGAAGACAATATGGTCTCAAAAGTATAGCATGCAAGCAAAAATATTCAAAATTGCCTATGTTGTTCAATAAATAACTAATGAAATGTGTCAACAATTCAGATTTTGTTGAAGACTGGAAAATAAGCAACAGACAGTGGGAAAAAAAAGGAACAAATTTTCTGAAGTGTCACCGTTTAAGGCTAGGCTGGCTATTAAACAGACAACAGACGCTCTCTATTAACCCTTTTCTTCCCCAGAAGGGAAAAGGAAAAGAGAAAAGGGAGAGAGACTTATGGGTTGGAAAATTAAAACAGCTTTAATAAAACAATAACAATGAAATGGAGTATAATAATATCAATGGAAATAATAATATTAATGGAAATAATGAAATATATGCAAAACCAATATTGAGCTCCTCCCCCACCCCCCCATGACGATCACGGAGTTGTTCACTGCACCACTGACGCTGCAGGGCAGACACTGGGAAGTCCCGAACTGGACTCAGCAACAGACGGGAACCAGATTCAAGAACGCAATGATTGGGATCCTCGGATGCCGGCCATAGAGGAAGAGAGTGTGACCCTCGTGATTCCTCAGCTTTAAACTGAGTATGACGTGTATGGGATGGAATACTTCGTTGGTCAATTTTGAGTCACCTGTTCTGTCCACTCCTCCCTGCACTTGCGACCCTTTTACACCCTTTCACTTGTGGAACATAAGAGATTTAGCAGTGACCTTGGTTTCTATAGGAATAAGCATAAGCTAGAGCCTTTCTGCATACCATTCTTACCGTTACCTTAGTAATGACTGTAAACATCAAGCATTATCAATTCTAGAAGCAGACACTGTCTGAAAAACATATAGCCAACTTCAGAAAGTGCAGTTACTTAGAAGAAACTTAACTGAAAGGAAAAATTACTGAAAGGAGAATTGGTTCTGTCCTAGTCTAAACCAGGACATAAAGGAACTTGCACAATAGGACCTTCAAAAGAATTTTCTTCAGTCTACAGAAATCAATGATAAAACAAAGATAATAGGTGATATACTATCTGAAATATAACTCTCTAGAGCTGCTTTTGCCAGTCATGAAGGTTTAGATTTTGAAGAAATTACTGCAAAGAGTGAAAGCTTTTCTAAAGAAGACATTAGATAAGGCATCCATTAACTTTGACTACATTTTTACTCTCTCCTGCAAATTATTATCTAAATTTGTTGTTTAGTAAACGAACTGAGAGTCTTTGCATTCGTGACTGTTGCAATTCCTATGTGATGAAACTGCAAGAGTCATTGATAAATCAACTGAAAAGATTAAGAATGGGAACATCATGTTAAGAGAACTTCTAGTGACATGACAAACAGATGGCTCTTTGCATTGTCTGACGCTCAAAAGATGGTAGTCGTGATGCTGCCATTATTTTCCAACAACTCTAGGACATACTAGGAAAGCCATGCATTTTGCCTCATAATATACAGCTTGCATCACCTCAACTAACATTCTGGAAGCACATTTCCTTGAGAAAACAATGGCATCAGTGGACTTCAAGGAACAGTGAATAGTTTTTAGTGTCCAACAGCCAGTTCTTCAAAAAAGCAAATTACTTCGGAGTGCCTTCAATGACTGTACTGGAGAGTTGCAATTTTAACACTTAGTACATATCCTTCCTATACTTCTTTTTTATAAAGAAACAAGGATATGCAGAGTGAGGTTGTACAAAGTGGGGTTTATCTTCTTTGTCCATCTTTGATCTCATGATCAGAAACCGAGATCTTATTGTTCATCTTCATTTAGTAAGGAGAACCAAATACTACATAAATGTAAAAGATTGCAAGAAAACAAGACCTGACAGTGCTGTTTCAGCTATTCCAGTACACACAATTCAGTAAGCTTTTATCATGTTAATGACATATCACTAAAGAAATTTGCCCTTATGCTTGTGTTTGCAACTAATAGGGAGCAGTGTTTTTTTCCACTTATTTTGCTGGAAAAAATAAGGTTATCAATAGTGTAGTTTAATGATACTGGTACTTTACAGCTAAAGATGCTGCTAATGTCTTAGCACTAATTTATGTAATTTACTTAATTGGTAGTTGTTTCTGTTATGACTGCTTTATCCCTACTTCCTAGGTAATCTGCCAGTGTGAGAACACAAAACAGGGTTAGCTATGAAAAAAAAAAGAGCTCATGGAGGTGACTGTAGCAGCAAAGAAATATTGAATAAAAGTCCTCTGAGCTAGAAGAAGCCGGAGTGTAGTGTCCTCAGAGACAGAATTGTGGTAGGTTGACCTTGGCTGGATGCCACTGCCCACCAAACTGCTCTATCACTCCCCCTCCACAACTGAACAGAGGGAGAAAATACGACGAAAGGCTTGTGGGTCAATACAAGGACAGGGAGATCACTCAGCAATTACCATCATGGGCAAAACCAGACTCAGCTCTGGAAAATTAATTTAATTTATTGCCAATCAAAAGTCAGAGTAGGATAATGAGAAATAAAAATAAATCTTAAAACACCTTCCCCCCACCCCTCCCTTCTCCCCAGGCTCAACTTCACTCTGAATTTCTCTACCTCCCCACCCTGAGCGGCACAGGGGAACAGGGAATGGGGGTTGCAGTCAGTTCATCACAAGTTGTCTCTGACACTCCTTCCTCCTCATACTCCTCCCCCATAGGAGACAGTCCTCCAAGAACTTCTCCAACATGGGTCCTTCCCATGGGCTTCAGTTCTTCAAGAACTGCTCTAGCATGTGTCCTTTCCACAGGTTGCAGTCCTTCAGGAAAAGACTGCTCCAGCATGGGTCCCTTGCAGGGTCACAGGTCCTGCCAGGAGCCTGCTCCTGCCTGGGATCCTCTCCACGGAGTCACAGCTTCCTTCAGGCACATCCACCTGCTCTGGCATGGAGTCCTTCACAGGCTGCAGGTGGATATCTGCTCCACCGTGGACCTCCATGGACTGCATGGTCTTCACCATGGGCTGAAGGGGAATCTCTTCTCTGGCGCCTGGAGCACCTCCTCCCCCTCCTTCTTCACTGACCTTGGTGTCTGCATAGTTGTTTCTCTCACATTTTCTCACTCCTCTCTCCCAGCTGCTGTTGCACAGCAGTTTCTTTCCCCTTCTTAAATATGTTATCACAGAAGCTCTATCAACGTCACTGATTGGCTCAGCCTTGACCAGTAGCAGGTCCATCTTGGAGCTGGCTGGCACTATTGGACGTGGGGGAAGCTTCTGGCATCTTCTCACAGAAGCCACCCCTGTAGCCCCACCACCGCCCCCCCCCCCCCACCCCCCCCAACCTACCAAAACCTTGCCATGCAAACCCAATACAAGAATTTAGAAAGAGGGTAGGCCATAGTATTTAAGGCAGAGGTAGATCAGGCAGTGTGTAATAGAGGTCACAGACTTTTTAAGGAGAAACCTGTCAGTAGAGTAGACGAGACATATGTAGACTTAATTAGTGGGGATAGATGAAGGTGAGGAGGGAGCAGTTCATTGAAGAAACATGATACTTCATATAAGAGGGCAGAACAGTGAACAAAGATGCTTGTAATTTATTTGGGAAACAAAGTCTGTGTCACCTCTACCTTCGAGTCAAGCTGTGGGCAATAGGAAAGAAATCCAGTGTTGAATGCCAAATAAACATGTTATAATAACCTAGCAGTATCAAATGTGTGAATCAATGTTTGGACACTTTAGGGGGAGGGTTTGTTGTCCCCATCATTTTTGTTGTTTTTAATCACTACAATATGGTGGGAAGTAGTAAAAAGCTGCTTTTATCACAATTGCCATATGCTGAGAGAAAGAATGTTTTATAAGGGAATGTTAACAGTCTTAATCTGAGAACCCAACCATCAAGTGCCATCTGAGAAGAACAGAAAATGAGGGCAAATAAACACCACTTCCTTCTTTTGACAGTCTTATGAAAAAGATTTGCAAACAAACAAAGATTTCAGGTTACAAATTGTCATTTGTAACAAGCTGACTAGTAATTGTTGGATATTAGGGGAAAGTGTGTGACACATACTCAATTGGATAATTATTTTTGTTGTCAACTAGAATAAATGTCCACAGCTTGTTCAGTCTGCTTCTCCATCTGACCTCCTCTTAGTTGCCATCACTGTTGGAAGTCTCTGCAAATGCCAAGGACAGACTGAGTCCAGAAATCAGCCCCTACTATTCAGTCCCTCCAAATTACAACTGTAGCATATCATTAGTGAAGGAAGACTGTTGCCCTGTTGCCAAGAATAAAACTATTCAATGCAGAAATTAAGGAATCTTCACAGATGCCTAAATAGCTCTGTTCTTCACACTAGATTCATTTTAAAATATTGAAGTCAGTCTATGAGGACAATATGTGTAGCAAGAAATTTCTATGATTGTGAAAAAGTGCCTATCTGTAAATATGGGGGTTTTTCTTTTACTAAAAAAAAAAATCAGAATAACCTATTTAACTCAGTATTGCCTTCCAGTAGTGCTGCCTATTACCATAGTATGTGAATTTCTTCTTAGGGAAAAATTGCTAATAATGGCAATTTTTTTTTATTTTAATATCTGGCTCTTTTCCATTTCTGAACAAAAACTTCAAGTAGAATTTTATGGTTTAGTTGCTGTTGTTTATTTAATTGCATTATTTTCCTCCAGTTTTAAAGGCTGAGTTGATTTTGGGGTGTCACGGTTTAAAGCTGGGCCAGCTATTAAACCTGCGGCAGATGCTCTCTGTTATCCCCCCCCTCCCCCCAGAGGGAAAGGGAAAGGGAAAAGGGAGAGAGACTTCTGGGTTGGAAAGTTAAAACAGTTTTAATAAACTATAATAATGAAAAAGAGTATAATAACAATAATAGAAATAATCAAATATATACAAATATATATACAAAACCAAGATTGAGCTCCCCTGAAGTCAGCCACGTCACCACCGGCACTGCAGGGCAGGCTCCGGGAAGGCCCAGGCTGGGCCTAGCGACGGTCGAGAGCTGGATTCAGGGATGCACGGATCGGGATCGGGGGCAGCAGGAAAACAGACAGAGTCCTCCTTGGACACCGGCCATAGCAGAAAGAGAGCGAGACCCTCGTGATCCCCCCGCTTTATACTGAGAATGACGTGTATGGGATGGAATACCCTCGTTGGTCAATTTTGGGTCACCTGCCCTGTCTGCTTCCCCCTGCAGCTGCGACCCCCCTTCGGCTCTTCACTCGTAAGCAGTGAGGAATTCAGCAGTGACCTTGGTTTCTCTCAAGAACAAGTACAGCAAGAGCCTTTCTGCACAACATCCCTACCGGTGCCTCAGCGATAACTACAAACTTCGAGCGTTATCAGTCCTGGAAGCAGACACTGTCTGCAAAACATGCAGTTAGTTTCAGAAAGTGCAGTTACTTAGAGGAGACTTAGCTGAAAGTAAAAATCACTGAAAGGAAAATCGGCCTGGTTTAGGCCAAACCAGGACATGGGGGCAGTGAAGGAAGCAGATGGTTGCTTTCAGGAGATTGAAAGGATTGTCAGTTTTGTTGTGAAAAAACGCTTTTAAAATTAAAAAAAAAAAGTATTTTCTAAAGACAGATAGAAGTTTCAGTTAATCTCTTACAGAAATTTGGTGCATATTATTTTATCTGGTGCAGCAATAAAATTAATATTTAAATGAATATTCAACTGATACTCCATAGAGTGACCAAATGCTGATTTCTGGCCTAGCAAATATTTGTTACTCTGAACTCTATCAGATATGAGGGAGTAGAAGAGGCAATGAAATTTTCATACTCATGGTTTTGTTAAAAATACTTCCTTCCGCCACTGAAGTTAATTCCATCAGCAAAAGTATTCACCCATTCATAGCTGAAATAAGGTGTTATCTGTCAGTCTGTTGGATAGACTCTCATTTTCCTGTAGAATGTCATCCTCAGAGATAAATTGCTGCTTTCATCCACTTTGCAAAATCATAAATGCACAATCTGAATTTATAAATGTATGCCTAATAAATTTTTAAATCTGATAAATGTTTTCAAAGTGCACATATTAACTTTGAAATCATTACAAACTGGTCCATACTTCTCATCTCTAGTGAGCGTTCTGGATTGTACTTTAAGGATTAAAGATCCTATCCTGTTTCTAGGAAATTCTGTGGAATTCTTGTAATTGGCTATGCCTTAAATCAAGAGATCTTACTGCATTAAGAGAAACACTGACCTTACAAGATCACCTCTAGCTCAGAAAGTGAAGTTCTTAGGATGTCAATATGCCATAAGGAAGAGTCATAGCATTATATCTATATAGGGCAGCAAAGTTTAATACACTATGGCTTTACGTTTTAACCCTAAAATAAAAAATATGCCATCACAGTATTGTTCAAGATTTGTAAAAGTTATATAGTTCAAAATATAAAGGTTTAATCAAATGAATGCAAAGGAAAATAATCATAAATGTATCTTTGGTATTTCATTTTTGCATCCCTGTAATGTATACATTTATTTGGTTAATTATTAAACACATAATAACAACAGTAACGTTGTTATGTCTTGCAGTAACCAGGGCTGAGAAAGTGAATGTCTAAATTGCAGACTATAGCTCTTTTTATGAGGAGTTTATAAATATCTGGAAAATTTTAGGATGATCAAAACTAGATCTAAGGGGGGGGGGGGGGTGGTCCAAGCCCTATAATAGCCTTATAACATTTAGTATCTAACATTTACCTCTAGTGTTCTAAACACAGAAGGAAAAAAAAATACTACAAGTTACTTCCAGCCATTTTGATCTTACTCTTTCAAAAGCCTATAACTCAGAGAATGGACTTCTAATTCTGTTTTATGAATTGTCTATTTTCTAACTGGCAACATTATACAATAGACCCTTTGATACAGTTCAGTAGAACTGTACTGTGTACTCTGATACTGTTCAGTAGAACTGACCTCCTCGAAAGTCCCGGGGGGGGAGTATGAGTGCACGGTATATCTCTGCCCCGACTGATGGAAACTCTACTTGCGTTGAACAGAAGATAAAAATCCAACAAATAAAAGACAATAAGGAATGAGAAAGCTGACTTTTCCTCCGCTCTGGGAGATTTTTCACATTTCTGTTTCACGTCTTTCTCTCCCTGCGTTTCTTTCCATCATATTAGTTGCTTCATTGTCTCCGCAACTGCGTTTGGTTCCGGACAGTGATCCCTTTCGCTTTGGTTTAATTTCCCCGCAGTGAAATTCTCTAAATGCTTTTGTCCTCATTCCTTACTCCTCAGATCCCCCCTTTTACCCGATGGGGTGAATCCTTGTCGCCAAGGGTGCGGCAGGGGCGCTCCGCGAGCCGCGCCGGCAGCCTCGCCTCTTCGCGCACTGTCCGCCGTGCTTCAGGCAAGTACTTATGTCAGCAGTCAGCTGAGGAATGTTGTTAGCATGATTTCCAAGTTTCTTCCTTTTTTATACTTCGTAGCTTTGAATTCTTGCTGCTCCAGCAAGACTTTGCGGGATTTGCGTGAACCTCATCCGTGAGAAGTACCTGCGCCCGCTTCGTGCCCGTCTTGATCTTATTTTCACATTTCTCGATATTTTTCTGAAGTTTATGGCAACTCTTAACCAAAATGCCTCCTTCAGTTAACGTTTTAGACTTATTTCGATTTTTTTTTTCCACAGAATATGAATATTGCCGAATGCTTTTTGTTTTTTTCCCCTGCGTTATCTGTATTGCTTTAGTGTTCCTTTTTTCCTCTGCCTTTTCTGATATTTATCTATTCCACGTATTTCTTTCTGTCTTACGAAGCTCCAACACTTAAAACAGTGGGTAAAAAGGTGTAAATCTGGGCTATTTGTACAAAGTTTGATATTTAGAAAGAGCTGGTAACTAGGCTTAGCTTTAAACGAACTAGTAATTTTTGACTTTGTCCCGCAGCTGCATGATACTTATCTTTGTGAAACAATATGAATAAAAACAAAAGGGGGGAAAATGCCGCTATGTTTACGTATCCAAAGAACCATTAATACCAGCCTCTTATGGTTTCTTCTTTGGAGCCATTTCGCTGGTCCCATCTAGGTCCCAGGACGCCCCGGCGGCCCCTGGGCGCCTCTCGGCCCCGCGGGGAGGAAGTGCCGGGGCCTCGGCTCCCCTCTGCAAAGGGTGGAGTGGCCGTGTCCCCTTAAGGACCACGCGTACATCCTGCCCCGCCGCGCTGCTGCACTGACCTGGGCCAGCCTGAAGGTGGAGGCTGAGGACGGGGGGCAAAGGCTGCCCCTGCCCTCAGTACCGCCCCCTCACTGCGGGGTTCAGGCCGGCGTTTTAGGGCAGAAATGACTTTGCCTGGTGTTGCGGGATGAGGGACGCCCGCGCTTCTCTGCGGGGGTTGCGCTGCTCGAGATGCCCCGCGCGGGGCTCCGCGGGTTGCTTATTTCTTTGCAAGGCGCGCCGGCAGGACGCAGTCAGCACTGAGAGGCTCTGCGGGTGCGGAGCAGATCCCGCCCGGCACGGCACGGCACGACAAGGCACTGCGCGGCTCCGCCAGGGGGCAGCAGCGCCGCACTGCACCACGCCTCCCCCCCACCCCCTCCCGCGCGCTCACCGCTTCTCACTCAAATTAGCATGTCTGTAATTAACGCCGCGACCGTTCTTGGCTCGTGTAACTTAGTTGGTCCCGGTGCGTGCGCGTCTCCGTACACACCACTTGCTACAGCCCGTCACACCTGCAAAGTGGGAGGCGCGCACCTGAGCGATCGGGGCAAGA
Source organism: Nyctibius grandis (assembly GCF_013368605.1). Taxonomy (NCBI): domain Eukaryota; kingdom Metazoa; phylum Chordata; class Aves; order Nyctibiiformes; family Nyctibiidae; genus Nyctibius; species Nyctibius grandis. Next base: position 18,496,146 of record NC_090694.1, on the reverse strand, counting down.
CAGTGTCGTGGCTTGCCTACGTCTCCTCAGGGCCGCAGCGGGGGAGACCGGCTCGAGCCCCGGCCCTGGCCTTGGCAAGGGAGGCTCGCCCCTCCCCGCTGTAGAGCTATTCGCGGCTGGGAGAGTCCCCGCGGCCCGGCGTGATGCCCAGGTCCCGCCCAGGGACGCCGGTGGGGCAGGCCGGGCCAGCGGAGCGGTAGAGAGAGGTTCTCTGCGTGCGTGTGTGCATACGGTGCGGTGGGAGCCTGTGTGTGCAGCATTCCTGAGCTCTTGGGGGGCTCGGTGAGAGGTTTAATCCGTTTGTTCTCGGGGGAGCTCCTTCAGACAGCTGTCCAAAAAGCGTCTTAAAGTTGGTCTGGGAGGAGGCTGCCCTGCGCGTAGTAGCCGTGTTAGTAGAGGAAGCGGTAACAAGCCGCCGCCCGGGATGACAGCCCCGGCGTGGTGCTGCTTCCCACGCTCGGGCAGGTCATTCCGTGCCGCCCAGGAGTTTATCCTTTTCGGGAACGGTTTGTACTTCAGGATCAGCGAAGAGACTCAGTACGGAGCAGGCTCACAACTGAGCGTGGAGAGTCGGGAAGGGGGGCTGTGAGATAGAGGTATAAATACATAGGTATAAACGGTTTGACAATAGCACCTAACAAGCTCCTTGCAGCATGTGTATATGGAGATGGATGTACCGCACATGCACGGGCAGCTTGGTTAAATGGTGTTTTCTCCATTTCGGAAGATCTGCCTCGCAGACCCAACACATCCAAGTGAAAGCCAAGCGTGAAAGGAGCTGGGCGCTCTCTTGAACAGATGTCTTCTCTGGATGGCGCTGTCTCCTGGATTTGCCACTCCAAGCTCTTACCAAACGAAACAAACGATGCCACCACCCCCGGAAGTTATGTACCTCATTTTCAACAGTGTATTCTGCGGTCCTTCTCATCAGAGTTGCTTGGGAACCTGTGTACAAGAAAAAGGGCTTTTTCTTGGACCAGGAAGAGATAAGCAAGTTCTGATTTCTGATACAGTGTATCTCAAGAGAAGCTCACAGTGCAGAGTGCATGGGTTTCCTTATTAGCAGGAACTTCTGCAAGGAAGTGCCTGGAGTCCTTTCTCAATATAGCTTTGCATTTTATAATCCAGGTGCTCAGTTTTTAATATATATTTTCATGTTTGTATGAGAGCATCTATGTTTAATAATATGTAATCATAGAGATTATATGCATACTTTATTGCATATTACACATTATATGGGTATCTGTAGATCTATAGACACACACGAAATTCCTGCAGTGTCATATAACATCTAAATGTGGGTTTGCGGGCTCGATCCTACAAATTGTTGATTACATCCTCCAGGTGGATCGCTGTCCTCAGGTCCAAGGTCAATACACCTGAAGGCTTTAAATACTCTTTAAGATAAAAATTGTTTCCTTCGATGTTCATTAAGTCTAGTTGTTCATTTGGGGAAGAAAAAAAACATGCAGGGAAATAGTGGACTATCTTTTGAAAATTACTCCTGTCATTTCTGCACCATTTGGGGAAAATGATCCCCTTTAAACATGTCCGGAAAGTGCCATCACCCACAAAAAAAACCACACCTCCATTACGTCAATTCATATAACTGTTCATTTTCCTCCTGTAAGAATAATGATCTCGGCTAAAATAGGACAGTGATGAAACTCATGAAAGAATTGTATGATTCTTCTCACATTTTTGCTTAGAAGGAATCAGTTGATATCATTTTAGTTGGGAAAACCCACGTTCATTTTTGAAGCTAGTTAAACTCACTACTTTCCTTCTTCGTTCATACAGAAAATATAAAGGTAACATAATGTCCTTTCTGATGTGGAGATCCCGCATGAATCAGTATCATATCAGAGCCCCGGCTTTCAGGTGTGCCTCGAAGAGATACACAAATGAGATCCAAATTGTGTCTGTGTGTAAACAAAAGCAATTTAAGGGCCCTTCTTACTATCATGGAAAACGATAGGACTTTGTATTTTACTTCAGTGGGAACAGAATCTTACCTAATTTTGCAGAGTTTAAGAAAACCAAACACATACAGCCAAGGCATGTTCAGAAGTTCTCATTTTATTACTTAAATACATTTTTATAATGACATCACGTTCAACCTTTTAAAACTTAACTTCCATAGAACACATCAAACTTTCTATCTTGGTTTTTGAGACTATTCAGTTCTTCCCTTGGAAAAGCATCCTCTGACCTAATGGAAGTTTTGTGCGAGTATGAATTGAGCGACTGAAGTCTTTCTTAAATTATTCAAATAAGTAATGTAAAAGTAATATATCTTACACTTATCATGTACTTCAAGCAATTTAGTCTTGTGTCTGTCTATTTTTAAGCTGAATTATCCAGTGGCTTCAATAGGGAATCTTATAGACACATCGCTCCTATGGCAAGGCATGTACTGACTGAGGACTGTGATTCCAGCTTTGGTACTTTCATTGCTTGGTCAGATCATTTTCAGAGTGGCCTACTTTCTGCTCATAAATGCAGGTGTAATATTTGCAAGGAGAGTTCTGAGGAGGAGGAGAGAAAGTCATTAGAGAAAAGATGGAAATAGAATTAAAGCATTACACCTCTCCAGAATAAATAAGAAGTATTTTAAATGTTTTATCTCCATTTGTTTTTTCAGTAGTTGCAGTTGTATGAAAGATAATTTTTAGAAGAAGTAGTCTTGCCAAGAGTTTGGTGCTATACAAACCAATGAATTTTGGGAGTAAATAATTTAAAATTCAATAGTCCCCCCCCCCCCCCCGCTTAAATTCCTGTGAAAACACTACTGAATAGCTTACTTTCACCTTTATATATAAAGTCTGTAAGGTTAACAAGAGATGGGCTTGAGAACTACATTTTTATACCAATAGCTACACACCCTTATAACCTGATCAACTGGGCCAAATTCTGCCCCTTTGAAATAAATTCCACGGATTTCAATGGCTTTAGAACCAATTTGGTGATTATTCCATACTTCATAATCCTCTTTTTTCTCTACTTGAATTATTAGAGATTGACAGCAACTCATGCCTAACATCACTGGAACTGACTTGCCCAGAGGGCTTAGCTGATTTCTGAAGGTCAAAAGCAATTTTCGTGTATACCTATATGCATGTTAACATTATCGTATATCTAGTAACTGATTTAAAGAAGATTAAAGCTGAGTGTGAATACATTCTGAAAGATGTAGACACCAGATAATGGATGGTCCATACGAGAAAGTGAGAACATATAGTCACATAGCAATGTTTATAGACAGTGTAAGAAAAAAAAAATTTGCAAATTCCAGAGCTTACATGTTTGTATTTATGTGCTTTAGGTAATGGCATGTTATAGAAAAAATATGCAGACAATTGTTCTAATATTAACTTTTCTGATTTGAAAGGAAACCAGTTCTAACATGTTTTAATGTCTGTTTTGTAAATAAGTAAATTAGAAGAGAAATATTTCCATGCTCATTAGAATGGAAAACATTATTTGATGTATTTTATTTTGATAATTTAAATAATAGTAACTTTCTACTTAGTCTGATTCAGCTGTTTCAATTTATTATATTATTCATTTTATATAACACCAAAATCGATACAAAATCAAGGATAATTTTATGCTTCTGAACAAAATATAAGATTTTTACAATATATATTGGGGGGGCTGTCTATCCTAAAGCATCAAAGACATTTTTATTGTAGTTCAACCTATTTTTTAAATATAATTTAATTCTTAATTATTAATTTTACTTCAACAACATTAATATTATTTCTCATTAAATTATTTTGTTTATTAGGATATAGTAAAAAGCATCCTAAACCACGTTGTCAAATTCGCCGTAATTAATTACTGTTTGTTATTTTTCACTCTGTATAAACACGAAACTTACATAACCCTACAGAAACCACAGTCTTGCTGATGTACTGTTCTTTGCTCCAATTAGTTATATGGCAAATCGTATTTTGCCCTCATTTGCCTTACAAAGGAAAGCAGGCTTAGAATTATGCCATCTCTGGTGTGCAAATTGTCAACAATTTGTTGTATATGTAACAATTGCAAATGCGGGGATTTTATTTCAGACGAGGTCTACTCGGGCATTTTTATTCTACATCATCTCTGGCGGATATAAATGCAAACATATTTTCATGTGTCGATGAATCTTTTGGAAAAATTTGCAATTCGCCAAATAAAATTTTAACAAAGAAAATCAGGACAATTACTGTGTCTGCAATATTGAAACTTTCGACTGGGTCCGCCGTCAGCCCCCCGCCAACTCCAGCCTCTCACAGATATAGGTGTGCTGCGAGTATGTCTGAGAAAGAGCGAGGGAGGGACCACAATTCATAAAGCCTCCTGTATAATTAATCACGAGGGCCTGCGTTATTGTATTTAGTCGGGAACTGAAGATGTTACTGTAGCAGGCAGCAGACCTCACCTTTGACGAAGCAAAAAGTCTCCATTCCCTGCGGAGACACTTCCGAGTGTTCTTAATCTATTGTTTAAAACAGCTACTCTTTCTCCTCAGCTCCAGCTGTCAGTTTGCATTTGCAAAGATCTTTAAAATTAATTATTAATATCATTAGGAATAATAATATTAAAAATAACAACAGGAAGGAGGGGAGGCGATGCCCGCCGGAGCCGGCAGCCCATTTGTATCCCGGGCAGTAGCCTCGCACCACGGGGCTCTGTCGCGCTCCACGTGTGGCATGTGACCCCCCCCCATCCGGGCAGGCGGGCGGATGCGGAGAGAACGCCTCCGCCGGAGCCCCAGCGGCCAGAGCGGACCTGTGTGTCGTGCCTCACTCCCGCGGCTTTCTGATTTGGGGAGGGAGGAAGGAGGTGAGTGGGTGGGAAATGCCAGGGAGAAGGGGAGGGGGGAGCCACGTTGCAGTCCAGTGTGAGGCAGCACCCGTGGCCACCCCTCTCCCTCCATCGCCCCTTATGTTTTCCTCTCCTGCCTACCGTTGAATGAGCAGGGTTGGGCTCGAAAAGTCACAACTAATCTCTGCGAGGATGTGTGTGACGTGTGTGTCTTGCTGAAGGGCTGCAGACAGGAGCAGATCGGTGTCAGTCATCGCGGGGGTAAGTACCGGGGCGCGGAGCAGCCCTGCCTCGCCTCTCCTACACACACAAACACTCACACGGGGACTCGAGCTTTGCCGGGGGCTTGGTAAGGCCAGGCGATGCCCCACTGGGCTCCGGAGGAGGCCATGCTATGTCACCCACGGGGCAGGAGGGTGTCCAGGGAGGGCGACCCTGCCCGCAGCCTCCCGAGGGCTCGGGGCGGGGGAGAGGCAGGGCATCAGCAGGGACAGCTCCCCCGCCCCGTCAGACTCCTTACACCTTGTCGCCCTGAGATTCCTTGGATCCCTCCTTGACTTTCTATGGCACTTCAGTCTTCTGAAAGTTTATGCTGAGCTGAGTGGGTTGCGACGGACGCAGTAACCCCAGACGGCAGCAGAGCGAGCTGGCGAGACCATTTCTCCTGAGCAGGGAGAGATTTCTCTGTGCCCCCCCCCTTTCGTCCTTATTCCCCTTTCCCTAATTTTTTACTCTTAATGGTAACTCTTATTTAACCGAACAAAGACTATTGGATTACAAGACTGATCACCTGATAACGACTTACCTATTGGTTTGTTAAACACACACATCTATCGGGGGCTGCGTTGAGCTGGAAGCGATAACACTTGTAAGGAAATTAGTATTCACACCGGTTCGGGCAGAGCTGGTACACATACGGCAATACGTACACACACACGCTTGTATCACGTCACATTTTGTGTGTGTGAGAGAGAGATCGGGTGCAAGCACATTGTCAAGTTCCCAGCTGGCTGCCTTTTAACAAACAAAATAAATAAGGGCTTGCTGCTGGTTAGGGTGGAGTGGGAGGGTTTGGTTTTTTGATTGCTCTGGGTGTATAAGGCTGATAATTGCTTTCCCCAGGACCGTCTGTCCATTAGTTGTAAAAAAAGGAAATGCTATCGGGAAAATAGTACTGTCTATGTGAGAGAGACAGGTAGAAGGAAATAAATAAAAGTTCTGCTTAGTTAGGTTGGCAGAGTAGGTTAGCTTCAGAAAGTCTTTTATAATGAATATGCAGATTTTAAAGCCCATAGATACACTTCTTTCTATTCTCAGAGTTTAATTGTGGGGGTGTGAGGGGAGGCGCCCTGGAAAGGTAGGTGACCTTCCTTTTATCCCAATCTATGAGTCTGTTAGTCGGCTGCAAACTGCACTCCTTTGCCAGCCATTCCCAGGTTTTCTGCAATATGCCTACTGCTATAGGCTGCCGTCTCAGCCTTGACGATTCTTCATCTTGACGACTGAAGATGATAGGATTACATGTCCTGATTCATTCGTATTTGAATGTGACGCTCTAGTTCTTGATTCATTCATTGCTACTGAAAAGCTGGGAAAGAAAAGGGGGGGGGACGACACGCACACACTTGTAGGGCAAGGGGCTATAATGATTTTGTGCATTTGGACTGTCTAATACCCTGTGGTGTTTTGTTAAGTAAGTAGTCCTTGTGTTATCAGACACGAGAGAGAAATATATTAGATGTCTGACACTTTTTGCCAAATAGGCGTGCGCACAGCTCTCAGCAAAATGGCAAGGTTTTAATGAAGGTGCTGCAATTCTCTCTCAGGGGGTTCTCCTAGAGCGCAGGAACGTGTCCGAGCAGCGGCGTCGGTCAGTTGCAGGGCCAGCGCCCCGTCTATCCGCTCGTGCGTCCTGCCGGCACGGCACAGAGGTGTGCGAACGCCAGCCCGGCCCGCTGATCTCTCTGGGTTTGGGGGATGAGGCAGGATGGGATGGGAGGACGTCGGCGTGTCTAGGGCAAAATGAGAGATACCCATTACTATTATTTAGTGTAAAAATTATCATCAGCAGTTCCTGGAGTTACTAAAATAAGAGAACAATATTCTTCGGAGAAAAAGAGCCAGGAAAATGTTAGCGCTGTGTCTTGTTCTTGATTTTGGACTAGGTGTGATCAACCGGTATTTAGAGACCTTTTCAGTACTTGAGGATGTAAGCTGATTTTTCGTTGATTTTAATTTATATTTTTCCATCACTCTAAGCGAGATCGTTATTCAGATGATATATTGGTTCCTTTTAGTAGACGTACATTTTCTAAGAATGAATCCTCGGTCTTGTGATGCTACTAGCGAGGAACTCATGTATTCTCAAGTTTTATGACCAGGAAGATTTAGCGAAGTTTTGCTCATTTACCTTAATACACATTTAGAAAACGCACTCGAAGAGCTACTTTGAGTCCCTGCATTTGTGTAGAGGGTACGAAAGTTAAAACCTCTGAAAGGTAGTTGCCGCAAGTTGTGCCACACCCTTTCCTCACTGTAAAAGAACTGCACGTTGTTATTTTTTTTTCGGGCAAGAAGAAAAAAACTCCTGCAGGTGCACAAAAAACGTCCTTCGAAACAGACAAGTTATTCTTTTCTCCAACTATAGCCCGTTGAGAAAAGCCTATTGAGATATGAAACAACCAAAATTCCTAGAATGAGATCTCGAAATAAATCATCAAAGCACACCTGGCTAATGAACTGCTAAAATAACAACAGAAAGTGACGGTTAATCCAATCAAATGTAGCCTCCAACTTCTCGGATGTGTGTCTTCCTCCTAAAAACCTAATACGATTAGTACTCCTTCACTGCCATTTGTACTTGTAAAAACTGCCTTTTGGTAACATAAATCTGGCCCTTTTATTTTAATGATTTTTTTATTATTAAAAAGAGGAAAGGAGAATAGAGATAAGGTAAAGAGTAATACGATCAGCTAGAAAGTGTTTCCAAGAAAAAGTTCTTTCCGCACAGCATCAATACAAAAATTAAATAAAGAATAGGATCATTCCGCAGGGGCTAATACTATACTCTTGCTTAGGTTATCATTGTCGTCCCCCTTCCCACGGTTTGTAAACCATGCTTTTCTTCAAACAGGAATCCACGAAGTGAGCACATTTTAATCCTGGCAATTAAAATGCAAAGCGCGGAGGAGGCGGCGATTATTCCTGCTGAAATGTGTTTGTGGAATATTGCCTTTCCCGGTGTATATAAGACAATACAAATAAGGGGAGAGAGGCTGGGGTGAGACGGTAGCGACAGGGAGAACACACAGGTGCTGCCCTTCGCTCTCTGCGCTCAGCGTGTCCTTCACGAGCTTCTCTGGGAAGATTTTGCTCGCAGTGAGGCGTTTATCATTATCCCGATCAGGTCTCTAATTTTTGTGGGATACAGCCCAGATCTGGAGGCGAGAGCGTGTGTATGCGGGGGGGAGGGGGGGGGTGGAAGCGGGATTTCAGCCGCTGTAGCTGGGGGCTGCGGTCTCAAGGAGGCGACAAGGACAGCATCCCCACTTGTTTCAGAAGGCGCGTTGCAAAGACTAAAAAACACACTTGTTTTTTCGTGGAATTTTGCTGATTTCTGCCCACTGTAACGATCGCTCTAGTAGGACTGAATTCTTGCTCTAGAGCCGGTCACGCAGAGGGGAGCGCTGCCGTGATGTCCGCTCCCCAGGCTGCGCTAGGTTGGGCAAGGTAGCGCGTTGAGGTGTGGCCCTTCCTCGCGCCCTAGCCCCACCGATCGCCCGCGCTCGCCGGGGCCATGCGGAACACCGGTAGGTGTCGCCGTCTCTCTGCCGGACGTGGCTTCTGCGGGCGCTGGAGAGCTGCGCCGTTTGGGACACCCCGGCCTGGCTCGGGTCGCCTGGACGGCAGGCAGCCATCCTCGGGGGGCGGCATCCCCCTCCTGATCTTACCACCGCGCAAGGCTTCCGCGGAGCCGGCCACAGAGCGGAGCCAAGGGGGGGAACGTTGGGTAGGAAACACCCTTTCGAGGAGTCATGGAGCTGAGGGACACCCACGCCGTGTCAACCTTTTCCACTTGGTCTGTGCCAGGAGATCAGAAGAGGACTCTGGCAATCCAAGTTGATGCAAAGGGAAAAATAATCCAAACCGAAACAAAAACAGGTTTAGTCCTCTCTGTGAGCCAATTATTACGGGAACCAGCGAAATAGCGATTAATTTCAAACCTTATTTTTTTGATTGCTTATTTTATGCCAAGTTATAAACTGATTACGAAAATAGAACAACAGAAAAGCCATCAGGAAAATTTGTCTAATTTTGTTAGTTCTAAAAGCCATAAACATCTCGTGTATGGAAACTCAACTGCATTGGCTACTTATCCTAGGTTGATGCTGAAGTTAACGTTTTGAATGCTCACTAAAACGTATCTAATAGAGTTTACTGTATGTCATCCCTTCACTCTCCTCCCCAGAAATCTAACTATTTATCAGTTATTTTAAATATGCATGAAACTCCTGAATATTAAAATTCTCGCCCCCTCTTCCCCTGCTGCTCCTCTTGGTTTCTAACTTTCTAGAATAAAGTAATGCCTGCTCGTTAATGCTAAACCCAGCGTTAAGGAGTTTTATTCCCGATTTCGGTGACACCTCTAATCAGGAGAGACATTATTAATCAGAGAGAGATTGGTATGGCTTTGTAATTTTTTTCCAAAGGATGTGTATCATGAGGTGTATTCACACTGGATGTGTAAGGACGTCCAAATTATGAATTTTTGTGAGGGCAAAACCCACTAAATTCAGCCTTTTCCTTGCAAAAAAAAAAAAAATCTATATCTCCCTTCTTCTAAAACAATCTGTAAATAATGTCAAAACGTGTATGTTTCAAGCGTAGAGCATATCGGCACAGATCTGATTATATACGGCTTGATTAAAAGATAGAGAGGACTGAAGAGAGAGAAAAATCTAAGTGTAAAATGTTGAAGATTTTGATGATTCTAGACATTAAAAGCGTTGCAAAAAAGACGAGGGAGATCTATTTCATGTATTTATTTTCAACCCGACGTCCTCTCTCATCTGTAACGATCAACTGTAATTACCCCAAATTTGAGTATTATTAATGCTACTTTTTTTTTCTCTCTGAAAACCGTGAAATCGTCACTTCGGTGGCATTTTGAAATCATATGTGAGTTGTACGCGCCTTTATTTTTAGCTTTAAAAGGCTGAGTATTAGGTAACCAGTTGGGGGGGGGGTATTGTTCATATTCTACCCGTCAAATTAGCGTTAAAGTGGCAAGTGACTGAGGCAAGACAACTGTCCCCACGATGCCTGTGGCACATGCAGGGGCGGGGCAGCGGGGGAGGGGCGGACGGGGTGGGGAAGCGGCCCGCGCAGAGGGCCGCCGCTGCAGGAGCTGGCGCTGCTGCCGACTGCGGGGCTTATTCAAATGTCACCCGCTGCCTCTGTGATTCGCGGGGACCCAGCCTCCGTATGGTAATACGGGGCGGGGGGGCAGATGTGTGGCTGCGGCGACGGGGGTAGAGGCGGAGGGGAGCTGGGGGGGGCTCAGGCACTGCTCCCGCGGCAGCCCAGCTGGGGCAGAGCACCGGCGGCGGCGCCTTCCGTCCCGTCCCGCCGGGTGCGGTGCCGTCGGGGGCAACGGCGGCGCGCAGCGAGGCGGCGGCGGGGGTAAGCAGCAACAGCAGCACGGGGAGTGGCGGGGCGTGGGGTCATTGCCCTGTGCCACCAAGGGTGCCGGGGGCAGGGAGGCGGCCAGGGCCGCGCTGCCGCGGGAGACAGCCGCACACTTGTGCCGCGAGCAGAGGGGCATTATGTAACATATCCATATACCCCCGCTCACCAACACCTACACACACACACCGCCCTCCTGTGCTACCTGCGCACACACCCGAACTTGGGCTAGGCACTCACCTCTGTGGGTCTGTCTGCATATGTTATTACAGATCTACAGAGGAGCGCAATTCACGTGTGCTAATTAAAAGCAGTGGAAATAATAAGTTTCCTTTCGTGGGCTGAGTCCCCAACATCACTTGTAAATGGGCACCTGCACACAGATGTGTAGTCCTACCACTATTCATAAAACTGTGTAAAAAAAGTACTTTCCTATATGAATCATTACTCTATATGGTAAGGTAAGAACTAACCTAATGGATGATAGTACATGTTTTCTTTTTTTTTCATGTTTTACGGGTAGCCATCTGACCACTTTTTCTTGGGTGACATATATGAGCATTTTACTGTAGGGCTTGTACAACTGGAGCTATAGATAGCGCTGGAAATACCATAAGAAATCCAAAGAAAGTATACGTGTTGTGAAATAGGTACTGAGTAATACAAATCGAGTATGACATTCTGATCTTTATTTTAAAAGATATATATGCATGTCAGTCTTGGAGGGGAAGTAATTTTTGCCTTATACGTTTATGCAGGTAAGTCATTCATGGTGTAACTAATTACCTATGCATGTACTTAGACTTTTTTTTTTTTAACAGAAAAAATGTGTGTATGGGTGGGCATTGTTCTTATGGAAAACATTACTCTCTTAAAAATATAATATTTCTGCAATATAAAAAGAGAGTAATCTTCTGGGTTTAATCAGGATTAAACTACTCTTTTTTTTAATAAGAATTTCCCTATTAAGATAAATCGAAATGAGCTAATATTGGTTTTAAATGTAATTCAAGGCTTGTGGATTTTCAGATAAAGAAAATGTAATGATAACGGCAATATTTTAAAATAACCTTTAAAAATGCCTTTTCAGGTAGTTGGTTTAAAACTACACATGTTAACATGAATTGCAATACATTTAATAATGTAGCAGTTAAGACAGAACGTACAAAATGTCTTCCTTAGAAAAAGCACTCCATACCTGGGTCTACACATTTTAAGATAATATTCTGAAATAAAACAGTCCTGAAATCAATAAAGATGTAAGTGCATTTATAAGTCGTAATTCTGCAATTAAATATTATAAATCCTTTGAATCAGTCCCCATTACACGCATTATCTATATTGCCTCATACCTTAAAACAGTATTTTTTTTCTTATATGAAGTTAATTAGGCGATCAAATTTCCAGGTTCGACCTATTGGTATTATAGCTGAAAATGGCAATGATATGTGCCTCTCAAGACCCAATAAGCATGTTGTGCACCTTTATTTGTTTTATTAGCTTTGTGCATATTTTGTAACCTTATACAAGCAGAAGCAGGGAGGAAACTGCATATAAAGGCACATACACAGCAGAGTCATGCCAAAAGGGGGGGGGAGAAAAGGGGGGTAAAGAAAGGAAGGAAAGATCGGAGAAAAAGCGATAGCTTCTAACTTTCGGTTAATTTAAAAAATGCAAATATAGCTTTACATATGCATCAGTATTAAAAATAATACACGGTGGAACCAACAGCAGGAGGAGGAGGAGGAGGTGAAGCCCTGATTATGCATAGGGAGCCGTTTGGATCAGCCTGCTCTGAGCCGGGCTCTTTTCCGTGCCGCGTCGCAGCCGGCTCCGGCCGACGCAAAGTCGGAGCGCCCCAGCCTTCCCATGCCTAACTGATATTTGTTATTTCGGGTTTTTTTTTGTTGTTGTTTATGATGTTTGTCGGAGGGGAAGAAAGGAGAACGGATTGTTTGTTCCATTAATTGCGATCTTCATTAATAGGGGCGATCGCTCCAGGAATCTTCAGTCTCTTCTCCGAGCAGTAGGATTTGCATATTTTTTAATGCGCTAATTTACTTGATGTATGTAAATGTAGCCGGACGTACAGTAAACCTCAAGCTGACGTCAATGAACATGACCTCGCTGTTAAACCTTGAACGCGAAGCGAGGATGGGGGACACGGCGGCGGCGCGGGCGCAGAGCCGGAGCCGCTCCGCGCCGAGCCGAGCCTCATTGGCCCAAGTCGGACCTGGCCAGGGAGGCAGCCACAGCGGGGAGGTGGCCGGACCGCCGGTAGGCACCGTCCGCAGCTGCGTTGGCTGCTTGGCTCCGCTAGCCGCTTTGCCACACTGATCAAAGCCCCTGCCCAATAAAATAAACATTAACAGAAGCATTAACCCGTCTTGCCCGCCCTCTCTCCCCGCACAGCGGCAAAACAAAGCCCACCCTCTCGGTGCACTATCACCGTCCCCAGGAGCCGCCGCTCCTCTTCATCAGATGATGAGCGGGAAATAGAAAACACCGATCAAGTCACAAAAAAATCCCCCCCCAATATTGTACGACACACGCAGTGCAGGTAAATCATAATTTCGAATGACTGTATCGATACATTGTTAGCGGTTTGGTGTAAGGGATTCCCTGATATCAGTGCCGGTTTAAGGAAGAAGAAAATGGAAACGTCGCTAGGCTGTAGGCAAGCCGTTCGCTCCTCCAGTCGATCTGATCTGCAAGTCAAAACCACTCTCCTGTCTTTGCACTGGTTTCTCCCATTTGGAAAGAGAAGCGGTACTAAAGGGCTCTCGGATATCTGACTGCAGAAAGTTGGCTTTGTTGTTGATACCAAGGTAGAAGAGGGTAGATGTGAGCTATTTTCTAAAGCTGTCTCCTCTATATCTTTCCCTGTACCCTTTCTTCCTTTAGAAACACCTCGGTTTATAATGATGTTTGGAGAACTTTTAGCGCTAGGGGATTTTCTACTGGTGAGGCTGTAGAATTAAATGCAATCGATGTTTTGAAAACGAATGGTATTCTTTATTAGGATCTAAGTTTTTCTTTTTTCATGTTTGTTTGTCTGTTTTGTTATGTTCCAGAGCATCTCTCTAGAACTTGGCACAGTCACTCTTAAAGCAAATAATCTGCAAGCTAGCGGCTACACACATGCACATGCACACGCACACACACACACACACACTCACGTGCTACTTCTCTATTCAAACATCTTGCCTAAACTTAAATGGCCAAGCCAGGGAATGGAAGCACGAGTGTATTTCTGATTGAGAGACTGATCCAGACTTTTATAAATCCTCTCAGCAGTTTCGTGTAGCCAGGGTTTACCCTGAATTTCGTTAGTTTAGTCTGAGATTGCATTTTTATTCTTATAGAGTTCTTTTGGTCTGCCTTATCTCCAGGGGCTGTGTTAGCAGGAGGATCCATGGGTGCTGTGCGCGGCTGGGCTGCGACAGGGGCTGTGAAGGGCCGCGGCCAGGACGGGGTGGCCGGACTGCTGTCCCTGGCAGTAGTTGGCGGGAAATCCGTGCCTCTGCGGACCGACTCCCTGGAGCCGCACTCTGGACGGGACCCCCATATGACATATATAAATATATATATATGCGACATACACATATGGCATAGTATGTGTATATATGCATTTTTTAGTATTGCCCCTCCCCCCGTCCTCGCCCCTCCCCCCCCCCCCCAGACACATTCTTCACAAATGCTCACACTCCTTGACATCTGCCCACACGGCTATAACACAGCACTCTATGGAAAACAGCATGTGCGGATATCGTGCAAAGTCGCCCCAGACAGGGACAGGCTGTCTGGCAGACTCCCAAACCCCTGGCCCTCCCCGAACCCCCTCCGAGGCTCGCCCGCCGGCACTGGTTCCCTGCAACCACCCCCGCCAAGCCCACCTCCTGCCCACCCGAAATAGCGAGCACAACCCCAGCGCTGCGTCCTCCCGGGCACATACCAGAGAGCCGTCCTGTCTCCCTAGCTTGCCGTGCACCACCTCCCTCCCTCCTTCCCTCCTTCCCCACACACCTCCCGTCCCGTGTTCAGGCACACCCCCAAACTTCTCCCAACGCACCGTGCAGCTCTTTGCGCGGCTCCTGTGCCCTAAAACGAGCTGGCATTTTCATGGGCGAAATGTTGGTTCTGCGCCACTGGTTTTGAACCTGAAGCGTTGAATGAGAAGGAAAAGAAGGAAACCATAAAACTTTAAGAAAGCCTCCTTCCAGCAATCACTGTATTGATGAGAGGTCATGCTACAAGTTTCATGATAACAAATTGGAAGGGATTCTTTTTGTTGTTGTTGTTGTTGTTGTTGTTATTATTGTTGTTGTTGACCGGTTGATCAATTTTGACAAAAGTTACACAAAATTGTAGTACCTCCCCAAAACAGGACCCAGAAGAAACTCTTCTTCAGAAGTTAGCTGGAGGAAAACACCTTAGAAAAACTCAACCATTTGGTGCAATTGTTTTTTTTGTTCCCAAAGAAATGTGCGCTTTCCTTCTCTGGGAAAATGTAGCCATTGCTCTTCTTTAGACTAGGCATTTCTAATTTGTTCCATCTGTCAAAATGGGACTATGAGAGGCTTTGGTGTAAATTCATTATCTCTGGCAACGCATAACACATAGTAGGAACGGGAAAAGACCGTGGCAATGGACGAACAAAAGGTCTTCAGTTCATCAGCAACAAAAGCGTTGGGAAAATTGATTGAATTTCAGAGCACGTCCTCCTCGGCAGAGAGGGCTGGACTAGACCTTGGCCAACCTCCCAAAAAAAACCTTGCAGAGCCTCACATACAACACTTCCTACTCTAGGACTTAGGAAGCAATATGGAAAAAGGAAAAAATAAACACCACACCCTTTTGCCTTTCCCTCCCCCCTTTTTTTTAAATGGAAGCTTTCTAACTATTTTAGAACCAATCGTGCATGAATTACACCATGGAACTAAGCAGCACTTTTAAATAGAGATGACGAGGGGAAAGATCTGTATTTCTGGAGATATGAAAGAACCTGCTTTCTGTGCTCTAAAGGGGTCTTGACCGTGGTGGGAATCTTTGTTTTCTGCTGGAGATTCATCTAACCATTTAGATCTGGGGTCAAATCTTTATTTTATAAAGAACAAATGTAAGTATCGCGAGGGGGATATACAGAACCTGAATTCGTTATAAAAGGGAGAGAGCTGAACTTCCTTGCACGTCTGCGTTTTCCTATTGAGGGAGTGGGTATATGTGAACCTGAGCTCGGTTAGCAGCTCTGTGTCAGGTTCAGGGGTAGGGGCTGCCTCGCCCAGCGTCAGACAGAACAGGTCGTCTTGGTAGGGCTCCAGGAACTTCCACCGGTGACCGCGAGGGAAATTTGATTAACAAAACAGGGTTTTATGAGTTAACACGACGGCTTATACTGGTTAGCTGATTTTGTATGCCTTATGCTAAACTTGTTGGTCTTGTGCGTGGTTAGGTGTGGGAACTCTTAATTATCAAGCAGATTGCCAGTAAAAGCAGAGCTATAACGTTTAAGTATACAGAGAGGAAGCTTTTTAGCAGTACCTGGATACCTTTTGAAGGTGTATAGACATAGGAACAATCATTCACTGGATTTTAAATTAGCATATGGGAACTAACTCCTGTTGACTCTACATTTTCGAGCTGTTTTGGAAAAAAAAAAAAAGTCGAACTCATATTTTTGAGATTGCCAACGTGGAGATTATTCACTGTAGTTAATAAATCCGTCTGCCTCTGTGCTTAGTGGGTAACTTCAAGCAAGAAGCCATCACTTACTGGGTTGTCCAAAATGCAGCCTGATCAAAATATGTATCCCTTTGAGCGAGGGTGATTTAATAAATGTTTCATGAGGTTGTATTTATTCCCATCTTGGCCGGGGCGGCAGGGGTAGCTGCGATGTGTCTGGCATAGGCTCAGCCCGACTAAAACGCACACCTTTTTTTTGGGGGGGGTGAGGAGGAGGGGGAGGCGGCCTGCGCCATGCCGCGGCTCTAGGTGCTGCTGCCCCGGGAGTCCGGGAATGGCTACTGCGGCACGGCACGGCACAGTCCCGGCCGCCGCGGGGTCGAGCCTGGGGCGCGGGACTGCCCCGGCGGCGGGCCAGGCTACCTTCAGCCCTGGCGCGGGCCCTCCGGGGCGCCGGTAGGCAGAGAGGGTAATTAAAGCAAGGGATTTATACAATGGTGCTTCTATTTTAGTCCTCCCTCTCACCCACCCACCAAACCACCCACTCACCAATAGCATAACTCTTCAAGAACAACTCTAGCCCAGGATTCATGAAATGGGGGAAATAACTTACCATAAAATAGAAGAATACAGTTACTTTGTAAGAAATAATATGCTTTTAAACTAAGGCTGATGTAATCGATATGATGCAATGACAGTGATTAGATTGTTATATTTATTTGCACATATAACTCTTGATATAGTAACAGTTTTGTAAATATAGACCATGCCTTTCTAATCATCCTGATTTCAGGACATCGGTGATCTGAAAGACACGGAAATTCTCTCAGGAAAATACTGGCTTAATGTGTTTTGCATGTTTTGAACTGAAGGGTAGACGGAGCCTCCATCCTTTATTAAGTAACTGGCAGCTTACAGTATGCAAATATTATATATGCCTCTGTAGCTTTCAGCATCTCTATTCAGCAGCTCCAAATATTCTTAAACTTTTTTTTTTATCATAGGTCTCCACAAATAATTATGGATTTTGGTTTTATTGTTCATAATTATGTCCTGTAAATATTAATTACCACATTTAACCCTGCAAATACTGGAGTACATTACTCGTATCTGTTTTATGTCATATTAGATCATCTGCAGGAAATGTGGCTAGTTATTTCCCTGTTTAATCTAGAGTCAAATGTTTTAGTAATTTATTCAATAATCTCCAAATATTGATATACACAGCACCTCCTGAACACACATGCATTTATCTATTTACATACATTTCACAAACAAGAACAGTGAAATTGTTTCAGTTGTGATCCTTTGCCTTTTTTGTGGCTATTTTTCAGATTTAATCAATGCAGGAAGACCACAGGAAATGACAATCACGACAAGAAACGGTATTTTTATTTTTTTGTTTAATAATAAAAGTCAGACAATAGAACATGTTCTTTAATGGCACGCAGTGTATCTATGTGAAATTACCGAGTGTGGTTTTCTTTTTTTTTCCAAGATTTTGAATTCTTGATAGTCTGCCTTTTCTTATTTCGTAATTTGGATTTGTATTAGATATCCCTTTGCATGCCATATGTTCAACATAACAGAAATATAATCTGCAGTTGCCTGTAAAATTAAATTGTAGTCACAAAAGAAATGATAAGACACTTTTATTAGAAGGCAAGCCAGTCAAGTGACTTACCTGGCTGAAAGGAAAGGGATATTATGCAGGAAATACTTGCCTGGATTGTATTGGTGTGACATGTTTTACATCTATGTGAGTTCTATTCTAATTTAGTATGAAAAGAGGATTAATATAATGTTATACAGTTATGTACTTCATAGCAGTTTAAATAGGGTTCCTATGTGTATCCCATACAGAAGATGGGGATACTGGCATTGGAATAAGCCTCTGTAATAATTAGAGAATCATAAGTATTCCTCTTTAAAGTAAATAGAGACTGTTTATTCTTAAAAAAATCCACGGAGGATGTTTCTTCTTTACATCATAGCCATCTGGAGACCTATAAAAAGATTAGAAAACAAGCATGGCAATCACATACCAATTTAAAGGCCATTAATGGGAATTTATTAGGGAGGCAGAAGGAAAAAAAATGTTTGGATTCCATATATTCCAATATGCAGATCATTCTAAAGTGATTTTGGAAAAAATTAACAACTGCTGTATAGGTGGGTTTTTTTTGTGATATTCACAATAAGCAAATATTTTTGTGCAGTCTTACTGGGCACCCCTTGATTTCAAGGCCCTACTAGATGACTGAGAGTTAGAAAATTTAATTTGCAATATGGCTAATGAACAGCTAGGTTATAATTGTCATGTTGGCTCTTTTGACTTTCTGAGGCTCCAATGATTAATCAACAAAATGTGACAGGTGTATTGCAGTTACTTCTTAAGTTAGCATGTGAGTAAGGTAGTCTTGAGAACAGAGCTTGATGTTTTAAAGGCATATTTTGCATCTTTGAAACATACTAATTTACAATAAAATGTCTTGCATTTAACTGCAAATCCTGTAACATGGCAACATGCTTTAATGCACGCATTAATGTGTACATGTGTCTGTGGTACTATGTATTATATAGAAAAATATCTATGTAAGCATAGACATACACACACATACTCAAGGAATACCTGAATTTTCATGCCTCTGACAATGTAATGCATAAATTCACAATCCTATTTATGTAACACATGCCTAATCACTAATACTGCTGCCTCTAGCTATTGCAAGAAAAAACATCTTTCTGTCTGCCAATTCAGAGAAGCTCATTAGAATTTTACATAATATCAAAATGATCATGTGCCATTAGATATATCAGATGTCTAATTGTCATCCTTGTTGTGTTTGAACAGCCTGAGAAGTAATGAAGAAGCACAGTAACAAATAGTACAGTGTTCTAAGAATTCTAACCATTTAGTGCCAGACTGTATAATCTGAAAAGAGCACTGGCACAATTAGCTCATACATCTCATAGATACCAAGCACTGGTGGCAAATTGCAGTGTTTCCTTATACCAGAGTATTTAACACACATTTAAAAAAATAATGCTCAGTTTCAGAGGCTGATAATCTGAAAGCACAAATGAATGGCCTCATTAGTAATATCACTACTGAATTCAGGATTTGGCACATTAGTAATGTTTATGTGCTACTTCTTGGTGGCAGTATTAATTTTGGGCCTTGTCTGATAAACGATATTGCTTTCCCTTTTTCATGCTTTTGTAATATTAATTTATGATAAAAAATGGACTGGTTTATATAGTTGTAATTTTACAGTGTAATCACATATGTATATTTAAATGCAAATACATATACACACATGTACTTAGTCCTACACATGTATACATTGTTCCCCTGTGTACATACAAGCACACATATGCTTTATTATGTGAGAAGGCTATACAGTCAGTATAGAACAATAAGAATTTCAGTTTAACTCCATGCATTTAAATATTTCCCCTTAAAAATAGTAACAATGCAAACAGCTTAATTTACAAAGAAATCTAAATGCAGTGAGATGTATTCCCTATAACTGTACAGGAACACAAAGCATGATGTATTATGCTTTATTTTACACCTTAAAAGAATAGTAGCAGCATGAATTTTAAGTAATAATTACTTTAGAAGTGCAGAGCAGTCCATATTTTGTCTGTGCTGAATTTTTCAATATGCATCTTATGCCAACCACAGTATGTATGAGCTGTTGAAGTACATTTATTAATTTCAACAGTAAATATTGTAGATCTCAGTCTGGAGTTTCCTTGTATCACATATAGTCGAGAGACCTTTATTGTTTGCACTTTAGACTTAGAAAAATTCTATACAAATTATAATGTTAAATAATTCAGAGTAAAATGTGGGGGAGGGGTGAATTGAGACTTAAAACCTAAAACTGTACATAATGCATTCTAACAGTTTAGAAAGACTTGCCTTCATCGATTTATTGAGTAATGTAAGCATGCATTTCTTCACTCTAAGTACAAGGTTAATAAAAATAAACAATAAATCAGCATTTTTATTAAGGCATTTCACCATTTGCTGCAATGTTCACCTGTGTTACATTCTAACACACCATACCCACACACACTGGGAAATGGGGACGGGGGGAGAGAGAGAATAGATGCTACAGAATACACTGGAGACAAGCCGGAGCCTGCTGCTAGCAGCATTCCGAGTAAACATATAGAGGAAAATGCATTGCACAGTTGTCCCGATGTAAATACCTGCAAATCACTATAGACACAAAACATGACCGAGCTGTGAAGCCATTAAAAACACATCACAGCAGGGAAAATTGTCAATGTAATTACACATCCGCTCACTGCATAACACAGATCTGATCCCCAGTCTCAGAAAGCAAGGCCCTACTTTAAGCTATAGCAAAGTACTTCACGTCTCTCTGCACAAGCAGAGGCTGCCAAGAGAGAAATGCAAGCAAAGACGTTCCGCAGATCTGAAACGCTTTTATCTATCCTTAGAGTGAGAATTTTTCCAGTCTTTGGATATTAGAGCGATCTACGCTAGCAAGAAGGAAGGTAAAGGCGGCAGGTGGATTTTCCTGCAGTCAGGAGCGGTAGAAGTGGCAATGTTGGGCTTAGTCCTGGGCTGCCGCTGCTGCCACTGCCGCTGGCAGGGGCAGATTGCTGATCACTCATGCATATCAATAACCATGTGTACTTGAAATTTCTCATGACGTCATCATTACCTTGGTCTCCTGCGGTCCAGGACCTCTGACCTTTCCAGGCTGGTCCACATTTTGTCACTGAAAGCCCTCCAGTGATGCCCCTTTTCTCCTTCTTTCAGACCGGGGGCAGCAGCAAGCCAGCAAGACTGCATCTTCTTCCCAGCTCTAGGAGCCCTGAGAAAGCGAGGATCTTCCCCCCCCTAAAACACACATACATGCAAGATATTTGCAATCAAGCTGCCACCATTTGGTAAAAAGCTCTATACCATGCATAATCTAAAAGGATCAGGAGCTGGATCCTCGAATCATCTTGTCACTTTCTACTGAAATGGGTTTTTTTTTTCCTCCTTACACTGTGCTGAAAATTGCCGATGGCTTTACATCTTCATAGAGTCTAAAGAGTCATTCGTGAGACTGAAGCAACTTACAATGCAAACAGAGGCTTGTGAAGGGATGGATGCTTTTCAGTTTTATCACAGCTTGATGCACCTTAATAGCTGGGTTTATTTTCTGATTTTAACAGATGAATTGTTGGCTATCGCTGCCAGAAATTACTGGCTGAAAGAAAAAGTTCAGAATAAACTTTGAAGGCAACAGGTCTCTTTTGGATGTTATTAGCTGCGTGCGCACACACACACACAAATATCAGGTCACGGTTGCATAAAAGGATGACTATTTTAAAGCAGCACTAGTACTCTTGGAGGAAACTACACGTCTATCAGAAAAAAAAATCTGGATTCTAGCAAGGAAAAAAAAAGCAGCTTTGAGGGAAGTGAGTTGTTATCTTTGGTTATCTAGCTGTATGAGTGTTTTGGTCTTCATAAAGCTAGATAACCGAAAGTAAAAACTCCTTCAGGATCATCGTGCACCATGTGGAAATGAAAGACTACTGCAAGAGACAGTAAAAAAAACCCAAGAAAGCTCAGGAATGTTTATTGAATCTAACATTTTTACAGCTAAAGGCGGGAGTGGAGGGAATTAAACGGCATACTTAGTCCAAAATATGAAGTTGTCAGATGCTAAATGCTGCAACAAGGAAATGGTACTGATGGTAAACAGCGCATGTGCAACTATTGCTGTTAAATAAATAAATAGAAACCCAGACCAGTTAATGTTTAACTGGGCTGAGATGATTTTTTTTTAAGAAAGCTATTTGGAAATGCTGTTTCGTTTTGCAAAATGATTCATTGCAATGAAATGGCTTTAAAAATAAAGCTGGTAGTTGGTTAGGATGAAGATGATGGTTGTTGTTGGTGGTGATGATACAGTGTGGACTGAACTGGAAAAAAATCAGTCTGCATTCATGTTAGAGAAAGCATTGAGGGGTTTATTTCAAATAATATGAAACCAAGCTTTCAAAAAAGTTTACACTGAAGTGTAGGCAAGCTTAACAATTTATATCTACTGAGAACTCAGTGGAGCTGCACAAGGATGAAAAAAGTGATGGCTGATTTTTATTCTTCTATTCAAAACGTGAGCACAGATGCTTCTCTGTTTGGAGAAGGTTTCCTTGAGGAGGCTATTGAAGCAGAAAGACATGATGGAGACGAGATCGCCTCCCCCCTTGTCAAAGTGTTAAAAATGTTCTGTGTCTTACTCTGTGCCTAGCATTGGAAATGAAAGTGACATTTACTCCAAAAATCCACGTGTGCGCCTCCTCTCTTTTTGTTTAAGGATGATCAGATCTATCCAGGAAACAGCTCTGGCATCCCAAACTGAAATAATTAGGACGTATATAGACCTGACAGAAATGGAAAGGGGGTGGGGAAGCTGACGGTCTGTCTTGCCTAATTGATTCCGTTAAATGGTGTGCAGGAGATGTGAACGGCTGGGCGCTCCCATTCCCACGCTCGGAGCAAGTGGCCATTCCATGCCCTGGCAGCCCGTGACAGACAGCCCTGCTGGGGGCTGGAGGATGAAAAAAAAAAAAATCAAGTGCACTATACCATACTCATCTCCATCGCCTCCGTAAGTGGAGGCATTTCCCACTCACAGCCATCTGCAGGCTCCCAAGTGAGAACACTGACTGCTCTGTGGCTGCACGCTGTCTCTTTCTGTTAATTCTGCAACCTCGGTACAAGCTCCTCGGGAGCAAGTTTTGCTTTTCTTCCGTAGCCCAAGTCTCACAGATGATTTAGGAGAGGAAAGGCAGAGGCAAGGCAAGCCGGGAGGTGCAGCTATGGAGACTCTGCCTCTCTTCCCTGATAGAAAAAATAACAGACATCATGTGTTGACCTTGCAAACATCTCATGGCTTTTAATAAACACTTGTTTGGATTCTATTCATCTTTATAATTATTGCAATTTAGGCACCTTTTACAGTGAAATTGAGCAGGGTTAATTTTTAAGGGTAGCATTTTCCTTTGGACTGAACCTAAACATCTTTCCAGAGGCACACTAGTGTATAATACTATCTTAGAAATTGAACATCTCTAAGGTAGTTTAAAATAAGATCAGAGATAAGGGAACAATTCTCAAAGTTCTTCATAAATTAAAGGGCTAACCTTGTACAGGCTGGTGTTTTGTTTGTTTGTGGTTTTGGTGGTGGGTTTTTTTTTTCAATTTTTACTTCAGAATAGGACAGCTCACATAAAATATTGTTTGGGTGTTTATAATGGAAATATTTACCTTTACGTCACATACTCTGAGAGGAAGGAAGCAGAGAACCATCATACAGGTCCTAGAAACACCACACGCATTGTTGATTTAAAATAAAGAATTAGCCTCCAAAGTCATCTCATCTTCCCTGTAGTTCCAAATATATTCTATAGGATTTTCAGTCTAAAGGGCTTACTCGGTGGCTTTTTTACTGAGATTCAGCTAGTACCCCAGCCAAACTGTATTTACATAAATTCCCACTTTAGCTGCTGTACACGTGCCAAAGCTTTACTACTGTAGTGACCGATGAGAAGCCCCTTGTTTATTTACATTTGAAGCACTGTTTGTGCACCAATCTTTCATTGTTGAGTGCCTGTATGCCTTTCATTTACTGAGTGTCCAGGGGTGCTATTTACCTAGAGCCATTGTCTACTACAATTAACATTTACATTACAAAGTACGTGGTTTTCTTTCTCAAAGAGCTTCAGTTAAGGCAATAAGCTGTTTTCTGGGGAAACCTATTGTTTACTTAGGCATTCAATGGAGTCAATTTACTTAAGCTTTTGCTTGCGTCTTGGTCTTTTATGTAAATTTGTTAAGAAAAACAGCCAGGAAAAATATCAATATTATAATCGTGTTAGTCATTGTAATATTAAATTGATTTGTACCTTATTGACCCTACATGACTATCAATTAATAAAATACATTTGATATTATTATTATTCCTTCATTGTTTAGAAGCAAAATGCCCCATTTCTTCCCCCCTTTGTCCTGCAAATCTGACTTGGGAAAAGAGAGCACATTAAAATGTAGTAGCATGCCCTCCAAGTTTATGCTTGCCTCACGTAGCAAATAATGTTCTATAAAATTATCTATCTGTAAAATGCTGTTTCCTTAAAACTTGTACAAAAAATCAAACAATATACAGCTTTAAATAAAAAGAAGTGTAAATATCAGTTGAGCAGTCCTTTGAAGGCTAGTTTTAGCACTGGGAAAAAACAGATCAAGTTTATTTAGCATACCATTCCATTGTAAAACAGTTGGAGTGAAGTTGCAGGTTGCGTGAGTATGCATGTTAACTAGTAGGAACCCAGGCTTATTCTTTGTGAAAAGGGAGCAGCAGATTGCTGTGCAAGGCCAATGTTAAAAAGGCAGCTGAATTTAACACCATCTGGAAGAAAAGATCCCTTCACAATTTTCTCACACCATCAGACAAAACTAGTGTCTCTTGTTCTGGGCCCTTGTCTATAAAACCATACAATACTGAGTCATTATACTTTTGCTGAGAGAAAATTTGAGAACACAATATGGGTAACCAGTGAATGACCAAGTTTCATTGTGCCTGCTTAAGTCAATTGAAATCTAGGTCTAGAGCTATGAATGGCAGTATTGTTTTCCTCACGGGTGCTGTACTAAATGTCAGCACAGTGTAAAGAAAAACTTGAAATCTGCAAATAACTTACCAGATCTCAATTATAATATTTTCCTACACTAGAACTAATATCATTGATAAGGTCTACAATGCCCAAAATACAAAAAGAATCGGAGAAAAATGAGTTCATTTACAAGTTATTTTAGTCAGATGATAAACTTTTTAATTTTCTTATGGGAACTTGAATTCAGCATGTAGAGCTGGCTTATTGTTTCCTGAGAAGTTCAAGTTACAAACCTGTTTCTTATGTAATTAAGGAAATAAACTGTGTCAGCAAGCTTGTATCTTGCAACTATTCCAACTCTCTAGCTTGGGACTGATAAAACATAAATAAGCGTACTCCATATTACATGGGTTACTTCTGAGTTGAGCCTAGGAAAAGATTTCTCCTTGAATATTTAGAAGAAATAAGACTGAAGTTGATAAACAAAGTAATGGGTAATATATTTCTGTAGGTGTTGGTAAAATCTATTAATACATCTCAGTGTAGATCCAGGTACCAGAAGAAATGTTTCCAGTTCTCTCAGTTTTTATTACCCTTTTTTTTGCTAGATAATAGTTTCTATTATAAGTGCTATTCAGTTTAGCCCTCTATTTAGCATTCATATATCAATTGGCATTGTTCACAATGCAGACTAAGGAAAAGAAACAGTCCAAATGCATTACAAGGAGTTAGTAATATATTTTATTAGAACGTCTGTGCTTTTAAATCTAATTGACTGTGATTTTTAGTTTCATAAAATGCCATACAGTTCTTAGCATAAAACTGCAAAGCAATGAATAACTACACTTTTGATGAATAATACATCTGTGCCAACCACATTACCTAGTAAATTTCTAAGCAGGAACAATATCTGCAGCATTTGATGTTTGTAATTCTATTGTGTAATACTGACAGAGGGACCACTCAGAGTGGCTTGTGAAAAGTTAATGTTAGAAAAGTTGTATTTTCTTAATTCCTTATGTAACAAATTGTAAGTTAATAATAGCAATTAGAACAATCCAGACTTGAAGTACAAAGAGCAGAATGACAATAGCACACATTTAAATTCCATTCATGTCAGGTAGAAAGAAAAGTCAAAACTCTGTAAACCTTCTGTAAGCCTTAGCGCTAGTGGGGCTGTTGCACTGACAGTAACAAAAGCTGAGTGTTGTACAAAATATGGCAGCTAGGGAAACTATATTTACCAATCCAGAAATTGGTTGTATGAATGGACATATTCATGAGTGCATCTACCCCTTCCTAAAGTTGCCATTAATATGCATTAACATAGAAGAAATTCATTGTTTCAATTAAAATTGAAATATTTCAATTTCAATATGTGAAATATTTCATTTTATAAAGAATTTAAGAGTGTGCTGTCTTTTAGGGTAGATCTGGCCTTTACTGTGTGAATTAGAAGTTGTTTTCTCATTTCTCTTGGCTAGCTCCAGAAGGGAGGGTGAAGTAGCAGTCCCACAGAGACACAATGAAAAAGTCCATTTAGATTTTTAAAATGCACAACACTTTCATAGATTGCACACCCTGGGATGAGCATATTAATTAGCCCTTAGCTCCTTAATTATTTTAATTTAGAGGAATAGAGTGCACTCTATTTAGAGGAATAGAGTGCACTGTCAGCAAGTTCGCTGATGACACAAAACTGGGAGGAGTGGCTGACACACCGGAAGGCTGTGCTGACATTCAGAGAGACCTAGACAGGCTGGAGAGTTGGGCGGGGAGAAATTTAATGAAATATAACAAGGGCAAGTGTAGAGTCCTGCATCTGGGCAAGAACAACCCCATGTACCAGTACAAGTTGGGGACAGACCTGTTGGAGACCAGCGTAGGGGAAAAGGACCTGGGGGTCCTAGTGGACAGCAGGATGACCATGAGCCAGCAGTGTGCCCTTGTGGCCAAGAAGGCCAATGGCATTTGTGGGTGTATTAGAAGGGGTGTGGTTAGCAGGTCGAGAGAGGTTCTCCTCCCCCTCTACTCTGCCCTGGTGAGGCTGCATCTGGAATATTGTGTCCAGTTCTGGGCCCCTCAGTTCAAGAAGGACAGGGAACTGCTAGAGAGAGTCCAGCGCAGAGCCACGAAGATGATTAAGGGAGTGGAACATCTCCCTTATGAGGAGAGGCTGAGGGAGCTGGGTCTCTTTAGCTTGGAGAAGTGACCTCATTAATGTTTATAAATATGTAAAGGGCAAGTGTCAAGAGGATGGAGCCAGGCTCTTCTCAGTGACATCCATTGACAGGACAAGGGGCAATGGGTGCAAGCTGGAACACAGGAGGTTCCACTTAAATATGAGGAAAAACTTCTTTACGGTGAGGGTGACCGAACACTGGAACAGGCTGCCCAGAGAGGTTGTGGAGTCTCCTTCTCTGGAGACATTCAAAACCCGCCTGGACGCGTTCCTGTGTGATATGGTCTAGGCAATCCTGCTCCGGCAGGGGGATTGGACTAGATGATCTTTCGAGGTCCCTTCCAATCCCTAACATTCTGTGATTCTGTGATTCTGTGAAAGAAAATGCCAGACTTCTGACAATTAAATTTCCTCACTAAATGATAAATACATGAGATAAAAATTAGTACATTTTTATGGACCTTTCTGGAAGGGAATGGGAAAGGAGAAGGAGAAAGGAGCCCTTTGGCTTTGCAGCTGCTTACTAACAATAACCTATTTTGTTCTTCTTGAACCTGTCACATGTATTTAGCTATATATATATGTACATGTATATATAGACCTATACATTTATAGTGTGTGGTGTAAAGCAGGTGTGAAGATTACCTGCAAGTCTAATCTGGATGAAATTGTGCTATTAGCTTTGCTGGGAGCAGGACCAAGTCTCATACCAGAGTGTTGTCTAACAGATTTATATACATACATATAGTAGGAGAAAAGAAGGGGAGTGGGGTGTTCAGTCTGTGTCATTAAAGGTAATACAATTTCCCCCCTAATTCAATACAATTAAGACTAAGCTATTAATGAGCCAAGTCTTGCATTTCTTGTTCTTAGAACTGCCACTGAAAGAAAGATTGGATTCATGGTTGCCCACTCCCGCATGTGTCGAAGACAGTGTGATTTGCTTTTGGATCAGATGGAGAATAGGTCAATAAAATAGCTATCATTAGTCTTAATAGATTTGGGTCTTGATCTTGTGTCATATCTGACAGTATTAATTGGGGAAATCTATTATTACAACATAGCTTGCCAAGGAAGGGGCTCTGGCCCCATTCCCCCAATCTGTTGTCTACAGTGGACAAACACATGGGGCAGGGGAGAAGAAAGGTTCTTTGGGACCCCCAATGAAGGAAAGGCCCTGTGCTTTGGCCCTGTAGAGTCCACACATGAGGGTTCCCTTGTAGAAAATGAGGAAGCTGCAGGCAGAACTGGCAGGGGACCTGTGCCTGCCAGCCTCCCACTCCAGTTTGCCCAGCGTGGGGCCCGGTCACCCTTGGCAAGCCTGAGGGTTACTCAGGCCGCTGGACTCCCAGGGAGGGAGCACTTCACCCTTAGCAGCTTTTCCAACTGAATTCAACTGGAGATGAGCCGAAACCTTGGCGTTGGAACCCTCTTGCCACCCTGGTTGCCTCAGCCTGCAGCCAGGGACGTGTGGGAGGCACCCCCGCAGGACTGAAGATAACTCTCACAACCTCCCACCGCCGAGGGCCGCTGCTCTTCCGAGATAGCAGTCAGCTACCGGTGGAGCGTTGGGCGCCTCCCACAACTGGGGAGCTGATTAGCGTTTCCCGGGAGACCAGTGGCCGTGGCAGGGCTCTCCCAGGTGCTGCTGGGCCAGGTTAGTTGTGCTGGGGATCATCCTCCCTCACGTCCCGGTGGCTGCCAACCTTTTTTCCCCACCATAGTCTTATATATAATTACGTGCATATGTATTTAGCTTATATACTTATATATAGTTATATATGCTTGCAATTAATAATAAGTTCTTCTATCTGTTGGGCTACAAAGTGTGCATTATTAATTACAACTATTAATTGATGTTAGTGATTATTATTACTTAGCACTTCCTTTACTAAGAGGCAGTCATTTGTCCGCAGGCTCACATGAACAAGCTATAAAAGCAGCGAGTCCCCTCCCACCAGGTATCATATTGCAAAGTAATTGAGTTATTATTATACTTATTTGTCATTATGTCAAGTGCTTTCATTTGCATGTGGAAAGCTCCTCCCGTGAATAAAGTGAAAACTCTCCAGGCAGGCGACCGTCCCTTGGCTTGAGGGTTGTCTCGCGGCCCCTCGCCTAGCGCACCTCGCTGCCTGGCTGCGGGGACCGCGCGAACAGCGCCGCCGAGGGAGACACTGGAGACCGTTAACTGTTCAGGCGTGCCTTTGTGCAAGTTTGCGTCATTGCAACGTGGCGATGGCGGGGGGGCGCGCTGGGAGCCGCTCCCTGCCCTCCTTCCTTCCTCGCGCCTCAGGAAAGCCTCCCGGGCCATGGGGAGTTACCTCCTGACTGGCGTGTCGTCAGAAGGCTGAGCTATCCCCTCTCGGTAGAAGGAAGTTGGCCAGAGGTTGTTTATAAAAAAATTATGGGTCTTAAGTACTTACTAAAGCCAGTTAATAACATCATGCATGGACATTTAAACTTCTTGTAAATTCCAGAAAGGATTAGAGAGAAATCACACTGTGCGCAGCTAATGATACCATCTTAACTCTTCAATTCTTTAAGGTGGAGCTAAATCCACCTCGGTATGGCACACGGCCGCTTTCCTTTTTGCCTACATGAAGGCCAAGGAAGACGAGGAGTAAGGGCAAGTACGATATAAGGACACCTTGTCAGACAGGGGCACTCCTTCTCAGTTTCAGCTGCCCACTATTGCCTTTTCTAGTTCAGTGCTCTATCAACAGTCAGAGTAAAGCTGCGTTTCTAAAATACACCTTAATGACTAATGTTGCCTCCCCAGCATCAAGGCCTTGCTAAGTTTTTTTCTTTGATAGGTAAACAGCAGTAGTTCCAACAGATCTCATAAGTGCTCTTTCCTAGGGCTCTGCCATAGGCTGATAATGAGGGCTAATTTTTCCATGCTAGAGTGTTTTGCTTTAATTAACTCTGAGGCAATATTTGATACAATGGAAATACTGCTGGTTCTTCACTGCATCAGTAGTAGATTTCCAGCATCTTATAAGAAGTAGCATTTTGAAAACGATTTTTTGCTACCCCAACCATTTGTAATGTTATTCAATTTTAGATCTATAACCTTTTGTCTTTGATTTTTTTTGCATCTGGGCTACACCTAAATAGAGGTATTTGTAAAATAATTTATAGTAGAATGGTAAACACACACATATTTAATGTAGATATAATCACAGGATGCATAGAGTTCAGGGCAAGATCGAGGTTGTTCCTCCAGGTGTAGGTGGTTTCTTGCCTGTTGTGAGAATATCTTTTTCAGTTCATTGAGCTCTTACAAAAATCTGAGGCATGTAACATTGGAAGGTAATGATGAACTGATATTTATTCACTTATCCTAAATACTGATTATTTAAATACCTATGCTAAAGTGCAATGTGATAAGAACACAGATCATCTTCATTTGCTTAATGTTTTGTAGACTATTATGGCTTTGATGATGCTGAAAACCATGTAAGGTCACAGCAGTGAGCAGGATCACCAGCCTCCTCTGATACAGAAACTAAGGAAACTGCCAATATAAAAGATTTAGGTAAGGAACTGCCTTCTGTTTAGCCTTTCCACTTCCAGTTTGTGCATCAATATGGCAAAAATAAAAACTATGTCAAAATGAATTTCATAAATGAAAGACTATGAGAAATTATCAGTAATTTGTCTTGTTTAAAGTCTAAGAAGAGTTGTTTGGGAAAAATAAATGTCCCATGTTTTGGGTCAAAGCTTGGTCAGTCTATCTTTGGACTTGAATAGTACCAGCATTTGGCCCTTTGTAAAGAACCTGTATGGTTTGATCAGGATAATTTTAATTCCAAAATAAATTCTGTGCAAAGACAAAGTGGCATACAGTTGTTTTTTAAAATCAGAATTTTTGAGAGACATCTTTTCAAATAAGTTACATTTATTCTGTTAATAATGTCAGTTCTCTGAAAGGGACATTAACATAAAAATACTCTGCTGTCATTGTCATGTAGAATGTTATCTTTAGGAAACAAGAGTTTGGGGTGTTATAAAATAATATCATTATCATGATAATATCAGTAATAGTTTAATGTAATTGGAATCTAACATCATAACCATGTATGAGAAAGCTGAAGTCAGTAACAGAAAACCTGCACAATAAGGATAGAATGTACATGTGTGATTTCTTCTCACCTCAGCAGCAGTTGTGGTACATCAAAAAATGTAAAATTATCACTCTTGTATAAATATAAATTATTGTCTTTAGCTGTTTTCTGTCACAGAAAGCAATTTCTATTGAAGCACTGTAGAATTCTCTGTAGGTGCATAGAAAAGTATAACCTTGTGATGCTACCAACTGAAATGGAACTGGAGCTAATTCTTCACTGATTTTTCTGTATTAAATATTTGCTTCAAAAAAGACTATTAAAACCTGTTTCTCTATGACTGTAATTGATGTAAGCATACATTATATAGGTTACTGTTTAGTTGAGTACTGACGATTTTATGAGGTACCAATATTTTACCAGTAGCCATAAATAAATGAATATTAATTTCATATCTTCTTCTAAACCCACATAATTCTCAAATGGCATAAATTAGTTTCATATGACAGCTATGTAGATTCTCTTTTTATTTTAGAAACATACATGAACAGAATTGACATATGCACTCAAACTTGTTTGTGTGTATGTGTATGCATATGTAAGTTAAAATCCTTAAAAAAACTATGATCTATATCTGCATGTGCACTTTCATTAAATAAGTTCACTACACTCCCAGTAACCATAAGCTCTACCACATTTGCCTCAAAAAGACTTCATGTGCTAAGGGAAGATTCATAGTACAACTGAGTTAACAAGAGTGAGTCACCTCTATCACCAGTCTGTCTACACTGACAAGTCAGAAAACTTCCATTTCTTTCCTGCATTGTTGTTTACCATTGATTGCCAATGTGATAATCTAAAACAACTAAACAAAATCAAATAACCATTTAATGATATTATAGTAATAAAATCAATGTTTCTTCTGATAGTTGAAAAAGAGAGACTCAAGGATTTATTGTAAATTATACTTAAATTCACTTACATTCTACTAGGAATAATATTTTATTTGCTATAGAATATTCTAATCCTATTCTGTATTTAAAAGCTGTCTTTTTCATAAAATGAAACTAAAAAGAGAAAACAGTATTTATGCTCTCATAATTTTAAAATGATTAATCAAATATAGTCATGTTAGATATTATAACATCTTGCACACTGCTACATTATTAAGTAAATCTAATGCCCAGAGTCATCGTGCACATTCCTGGGTGTCTTTCTGATATCTCTCCAGTCCACTGGATTTTGAAGTATGATTATGTAAATTTTTCACTGATAAATAAATTACTATAATTGTAGTTGAAATACCACTCAAATTCTTAAAACCATTGCATGTAAATAATATATTATGCATTAATTATTTATCAAAACTAATTAAAAATAACTGTAGGGCAAAGCATAAATTTATTTTCAAATAGTCCTTTTTTTTGCATGAGGTACAAAAATGTTCCAGATGTGTAAAAAAAAAAAACCCCAAATAATCCCCCCCAAAACCATCCCCCCAACCAAAAGAACCCAAACTCCCAAGTTTCCTTCATTAAATGCAATATTTCTGTTTGGATTAATAATATTGTTACAGTGATGCCATTCTTATTGTGACCATGCTATCAATTCAAATATATGTCGATTGATATATATAATTTCTATTAACAGGAATACAAGAATAGAACAATTAATGTGAGTGGGAGGTGAGCATATATAACAAGAATATAATTTTTAACTTGCACTGAGAAATAGTGAGGAGCTGGCAAGATTTTGGTGGCTATAGGTTTATCAGTGAGAGTCAGATATATAAAACATTGCAAAATTAAAATCATGGGCTATGTGTATCTTAAACCTAGCATTCAATACTAAATGTGAAAAGTCACAGGGAACTGCCTGGTGGTTATTAGCAGTACTAGACTGCTTTCAGGGAGGCCATTTAACTGTACTTCATAGAAGCATAGAATGGTTTGGGTTGGAAGGGACCTTTAAAGGTCATCTAGTCCAACCCCCCTGCAATGAGCAGGAACATCTTCAACTAGATCAGGTCGCTCAGATCCCCGTCCAACCTGACCTTGAATGTTTCCAGGGATGGGGCATCTACCACCTCTCTGGGAAACCTGTTCCAGTGTTTCACCACTCTCATTGTAAAGAATTTCTTCCTTATATCTAGTTTGAATCTACCCTCTTTTAGTTTAAAGCCATCACCCCTTGTCCTATCACAACAGGCCCTACTAAAAAGTCTGTCCCCATCTTATAAGCCCCCTTTAAGTACTGAAAGGCTGCAATAAGGTCTCCCTGGAGCCTTCTCTTCTCCAGGCTAAACAACCCCAGCTCTCTCAACTTGTCAAGGAACTTTAGTTTTAATCTTGTGCAAATTCTAATTCTAGACTGGGTCTAATCATCATGTAGACATCATAGGTATCATAAGTTTGCAGTGTATACGCAATAGTTTTTCCTTTTCACAACAGAGCTTTATCTAGCTGCTAATGAAATACAGGATATTGATTGCAGAAAACCTGTGAGGGCATATTTACTGTACCATATATAGTAAGCCCCATTTGATGTATTAGCATTTAGCCATTTTATGCAAATTTAGTGAGAAAATTACTCATGTATATGATTTAATATGCATCAGCAGTAACTCATAATAACCTTATAAGAGGAAAGAAATTAAAAATTCATTAGAAAACTAGACTAGTGTCCCTACGTGGTTAAAACATTATTAAAGCATTTTTCAGTGTTTTGCTTACACTAGTTTTCTCATCATGGTGCCACCATTTCATGACAAAGAGCACAGAGGAGAAAACATTCGACTTAAAATGTCTGCTGGCACACATCGCTGAATTTGTATGTCGCTAAATAATGGATGAGCATAGACTTGAATACCAACTATTTAATTAGCACTTTAACCATTCATATATAGAAAATAGGTAATTTACATGCACCATGCTTAGCTATTATTCCCATAAAAAGCTACCAATATTTTGTCTAATGTATGGAGCATTCTAGTATGCCATCATAAGAAAATCAAAACATATGTTATTATTTTTAAAACCTTGATGCTCAAAAATTTAATTAAAATGTGAAGTCTTTATATTTATCTTGGAAGTTTATTTTAATTATGTAGTTTAACCTTAAGTCTGCCATAAAAGGCTGGATACAACTAACAATTAAGAACTTCAAAGGGCAACAGAAACCCTCTAACAGTCCCCAGTTTAATTAAAGGCTATTATTACAAACCTCTTGAACATACAGTTACATTTAATGACAAATGGTGATTTGCAAATACTGTATTTGAAAGATACTGCTCTTATTCTAAACACTGTTGATAGATGATGCTGAAACAAAAATTTCCCCAGTGAAATAGTCTATTTCGAACATAAATGGGATACATTTGTGAAGCATTTTGCTTAGAAATATTCATTAGTTTTGTCCATGCCTCTCAGTATCTGCACAACAAATAGAATATCATTAAAGGAAAAAAGGTATGCCAGTTAATGTAAATGAGTGTCAGCCACTTGAGCACATTTTGCTAATAATGTACAGTATACAAATACACACACTTGCTGTGCACATGATAAACATAAGATACTATATTTAACACAGATGTTTAATTTGTTACACTTAGCTTATAATATTATTCCATGCTGACTTAAGAAAAATTAAGTTTTGGTGTATTTAACTCATGTTTTTGCGAACAATATATACCAAAGTATCTGTAGGAATGTAGGCCAAAATATCTACCAAATCAAAAGACACTGTACAAACTATTGCTTATATATAGTGCCCAATCTTGTAAGCTCCCAGTTATTCAGGTAGTCATTACTTATATAAGGTGTTTCCCTGGTTTAAATGGGGCAGCTTCTATAAATAAGAACTAGGTTGGGCCTATCATACAGCAAATTAAAATTAGTCATTAATGTACACAAGTTTGTGTATGCTGAGTTTTCAAACTGATTTTGACCTGTTCTTTCTGTGTCTTCATCCCTGTGGTTCTACTACCTGAAATCAATCCCAAGCCTATACTTAACTAGCGATTAATTAAACAGAATGATAAAGACCAGAGGATATTTGAAGTCTCAGGTGTAATCATAGAATCATAGAATGGTTTGGGTTGGAAGGGACCTTAAAGATCATCTAGTTCCAACCCCCCTGCCACAGGCAGGGACACCTTTCCACTAGACCAGGTTGCTCAAAGCCCCATCCAACCTGGCCTTAAACACTGCCAGGGAGGGGGCATCCACAACTTCTCTGGGCAACCTGGTCCAGTGTCTCACCACCCTCACAGTAAAGAATTTCTTCCTAATAGCTAATCTAAATCTACCCTCTTTCAGTTTAAAACCATTCCCCCTCATCCTGTCACTACTTGTCCTTGTAAAAAGCCCCTCTCCAGCTTTCCTGTAGGCCCCCTTCAGGTACTGGAAGGCTGCTAGAAGGTCTCCCCGGAGCCTTCTCTTCTCCAGGCTGAACAGCCCCAACTCTCTCAGCCTGTCTTCATAGGAGAGGTGCTCCAGCCCTTTGATCATCTTCGTGACCCTCCTCTGGACTTGTTCCAACAGCTCCATGTCCTTCTTATGTTGGGGGCCCCAGAGCTGGACGCAATACTTTAGGTGGGGTCTCACGAGAGCAGAGTAAAAGGGCAGAATCACCTCCCTCGACCTGCTGGCCACGCTTCTTTTGATGCAGCCCAGGATGCGGTTGGCCTTCTGGGCTGCAAGCACGCACTGCCGGCTCATGTTAAGCTTGTCATCAACCATCACCCCCAAGTCCTTCTCCTCAGGGCTGCTCTCAATCCATTCTCCGCCCAGCCTGTATTTGTGCTTGGGATTGCCCCGACCCACGTGCAGGACCTTGCACTTGGCCTTGTTGAACTTCATGCGGTTCGCACAGGCCCACCTCTCAAGCCTGTCAAGGTCCCTCTGGATGTCATCCCTTCCCTCCAGCATGTCGACCACACCACACAGCTTGTTGTCGTCGGCAAACTTGCTGAGGACGCACTCAATCCCACTGTCCATGTCGTCGACAAAGATGTTAAACAGGACCAGTCCCAATACCGACCCCTGAGGAATGCCACTCGTCACTGGTCTCCACTTGGACATCGAGCTGTTGACCGTAACTCTTTGAGTGCGACCATCCAGCCACCTTCCCTGGCACTGAGGTCAGACTGAAAGGCCTGTAGTTGCCTGGATCCTCCTTCTGGCCCTTCTTGTAGATGAGTGTCACATTTGCTAATTTCCAGTCACCTGCGACCTCCCCGGTTAGCCAGGACTGCTGATAAATGATGGAAAGTGGCTTGGTGATTACTACCGCCAGCTCTCTCAGTACCCTTGGGTGGATCCCATTTGGCCCCATAGACTTGTGTGTGTCTAAGTGGTGCAGCAGGTCGCTAACCTTTTGGCTTTCCCCAAAAATATATTATTATTAATGTTTTTTTTTAAAGCGAGAGCTATGTGTTTGATTATGCTTCATTATTTTTTAAAATCTTGGTTTAACACTTTGTGATGCAGTGATTCAAAGGTCTGTTTCTAAGTTCAGTTTATTTTGATACTGATAATTTCAATTTTTTTTGACCAAGTTCTTGTCAGATCTGATTAGGTCGTCATTGTTTTTACTTTGACAAAGAACTCATACTAGAAGTAGGAGAAGTGTCAGCTCTGCCATTTTCTTGTTGTTCCCTTGTGTTTGCATTATCAGTATTATCTTCAATCCACAGTTTCTTTGCAGGAATCTTTATAAGCCACTTGTCCATTTCGAGAGGGTTAGCTTAGTTAAAACAAGATTCTATAATCCGTAAATCTACTTAACCGGGTATACGTGAACTGCAGTACGTTGCAATACACTGAAAGCAAACGAACGAGCGAGGGCGCCACAGTCAACCCCTCTGCATTGTGGAACACCCACTTTTCCCTCAGGATACCTCGTGTACTGTACATGTCACGTCTGACATATAGACAGAGTGAGGGCGCCAGTGTCAATCCGTATATTAAATATTAATAAAGCTTAATTTCTTTCTTATTTTTTTAGATAAAAAATAAATATAAGTTTTAATATTTTCTTTCCGCGCTCCAATGGATCATCTTGCACACCTCCTGGGGTGCATGCATGCCACTTTGGAGACCACTGCTCTAGAGAACCCATTGTAGATTACTTAAGAGGATTGAGTAAATAAACTTTTAGATCTTTTTTTAACCTCTAAATTTTTATGATTATATAGTAATTTGATTCCAGGTGTTTCTTTTGTCTGAAGTTAAATCTTCAAATAAAATGTTTTCTAAAGATAAATCTTGATAGTGCATTTGCACACTGGTTTTGAGAAACATACATGATAGAGACCTATTGTGATAGTATTTCCTGCTTAGGTGCCATCATGGGAGTAACAGGAACACAAACATTGGATTGAAATATAAATTTAAAAATCAGAAATGAATGTAGCTAATGTAGAGCTAGCAGGGTTTTTTTTTTTAATATTAAATGTTCTAACCTTCCTATTATTGACAGATTCTTACTTTCACTGAAGGCATTTATTATGCCCTTTCAGAATCAGGCCAAAAGAGAACACGGGAATCAAAATGATTGGGAACAAAGCTGATGGAAGTAAATTACCATTGAAAATTTCTTGGTTTGCTGAAATGCTTTGATTTTTCTTCTGGAAAACCTAAATAAAATGTTTTGGGTTTATTGTTATTAAATTATATCGCTCCATGTTCTAATATTGTTTCATGGAAGTTGAAGGCTGGATTCCTTTTCTCATATATGAATGGGGCTCTGATGCAATGTAGTCTCCTGTCTAATCAAGTTCTGAGCTGCATCATCAGAGTTGTATGGCTGCAAGTGCATGCGCACTGAGCAACAAACCCAGTGTATAAAGGAAAAAATAACTGGATTACAAGGCTTTTAAGAAAACATGGTACAAGATTTAAACATGGGGATATCAGATATTGCAAATATATTTTAAAATAAAAAAAATTAACAACAATAATGGGAAAATGAGTTTTTATATTTAGTTTTTGAACTTGGATAGATTATTTTACATTTGTGTTCTAAAGAACAGATGTCCTTATTTCTCACAGAGACAAGAATAAGGGACAGATTTAACTGGAAGGAAAAAAGAAATCAACATGTTAAAAATGACAAAAAAAAAGATAATTGAGCATGCTAACTAGCATAGCTAACAACCTAAGTTATAATATCATAATCACTAAAACCAAGAAAAAAATCATCTTAATCTAGAGAAAATCTGTGAAATGTAACTTCAGTCTTAGTTTCTTTGTGCAGATGTATTCTTGTTTAGGTTAAGCAAAAAGCTAAGAGATACTGTTTTTCATTTCCCCAAATTAGCAAGGTCCTGCACGTTTCCCCAAAATAGCAAGGTCCTGCACGTGGGTCGGGGCAATCCCAAGTGCAAATACAGGCTGGGCAGAGAATGGATTGAGAGCAGCCCTGAGGAGAAGGACTTGGGGGTGATGGTTGATGAGAAGCTTAACATGAGCTGGCAATGTGCGCTTGCAGCCCAGAAAACCAATCATATCCTGGGCCACATGAAAAGAAGCGTGGCCAGCAGGTCGAGGGAGGTGATTTTGCCCCTCTACTCTGCTCTCGTGAGACCCCACCTGGAGTACTGTGTTCAGCTCTGGAGTCCTCAGTACAAGAAAGAAATGGAGCTGTTGGAACGAGTCCAGAGGAGGGCCACGAAGATGATCAGAGAGGGCTGGAGCACCTCTCCTATGCAGAGAGGCTGAGAGAGTTGGGCTTGTTCAGCCTGGAGAAGAGAAGGCTCCGGGGAGACCTTATAGCAGCCTTCTAGTACCTGAAGGGGGCCTACAAGAAAGCTGGAGAGGGGCTTTTTACAAGGGCATGTAGTGACAGGACAAGGGGGAACAGTTTTAAACTGAAAGAGGGTAGTTTTAGATTAGCTATTAGGAAGAAATTCTTTACTGTGAGGGTGGTGAGACACTGGACCAGGTTGCCCAGAGAAGTTGTGGATGCCCCCTCCCTGGCAGTGTTTAAGGCCAGATTGGATGGGGCTTTGAGCAACCTGGTCTAGTGGAAAGGTGTCCCTGCCTGTGGCAGGGAGTTGGAACTAGATGATCTTTAAGGTCCCTTCCAACCCAAACCATTCTATGATTCTATGTTTCTATGAAATTATGTATCCACTTCAGACATCCATTCTGTCAGTTCGGGCAACAGAAATAAAATCAAGATCAGTGGCTAGTGTAGATAAAATGTGTCTGAGTAGTGAAGGGCAAGATTCTTTCTACTGTGATGATGAATAATTTAAGCAATGCTATTGATTCCCCTGTGAAGAAAGCTGGCGGATTCTCAGCCTAGACCGATGAAGAACAAATATAATGTCTTTGTTTATTTTAAAAAGTGATTTTAGTCACAATAATTGCTGTTAATTTTAATAATACTTTGGTAATGCATATGAGCAGAACTTGAATTCAAGCCTGCACTTTTAAAAACACATGCAGATAAGCTAGTGCAGACCTCAATTTATGCCTTAATTTTAAGTTTGCATCCCTCTCGAGGACATTTGATTTTCCCTGCATTGGACTTTGGCACTTTATAACGTCCCTAGACTTTATAAAAGCAAGTCTGAAATTGCTGTGGCTATTAAATGTGGCAAGTTTTAGTCATTGAAAAGCTTCTTCTGAACATAAATTGCAAAAAAAAAAGGAATTTCCCTTCTTATTCTCACCTAGTGGATGAAGGGAAGGCAGTGGATGTAGTTTTTCTGGATTTTAGTAAGGCTTTTGATACTGTCCCTCACAGCATCCTTCTGGACAAGTTGTCCAACTGTGGGATGAGCAGGTACATGGTGCGCCAGGTGAAAAACTGACTGAAGGGTAGGGCTCAAA
The DNA here is from genome assembly GCF_013368605.1 of Nyctibius grandis. NCBI lineage: Eukaryota > Metazoa > Chordata > Aves > Nyctibiiformes > Nyctibiidae > Nyctibius > Nyctibius grandis. Next base: position 18,456,214 of record NC_090694.1, on the reverse strand, counting down.
GGGTTGTAGTGAATGGGGCTACATCTGGCTGGCGACCAGTGGTGTTCCTCAGGGCTCAGTTCTAGGGCCAGTTCTGTTCAATATTTTTATCAATGATCTGTATGCAGGAGTTGAATGCACCATTAGCAAGTTTGGTGAGGATACCGAACTGGGAGGTGCTGTTGACACTCTCAAGGGACAAGAGGCCTTGCAGAGGGATTGTCATGGTTTAAAGTTGGGCTGGCTATTAAAACAATGACAGATGCTCTCTATTAACCCTCTCCCCGGCTAGAAGGAGAAGGAAAAGAGAAAAGGGAGAGACTCTTACAGGTTGGAAAGTTAAAAGAGTTTTAATAACCTATAACAATGAAAAAGAGTATAATAATAATAATGGAAATAATTAAATATATACAAAACCAAGACAGAGCTCCCCCGATGACGATAATGTCACCACCGGCACTGCAGGGCAGGCTCCGGGAAGGCCCAGGCTGGCCCCAGGACGGGAACTGGATTGAGGAACACATGGATTGGGATCACAGGCAGGAGAAAAACGGACAGAGTCCTCTTTGGACACAAGCCATAGAAGAAGAGAGTGAGACCCTCGTGATCCCCCCACTTTATACAGAGAATGACGTGTATGGGACGGAATACCTCGTTGGTCAATTTTGGGTCACCTGTCCTGTCCGGTCCTCCCCAGAGGTGCGACCCTTCTACAGCTCTTCCCTCGTAATTAGTGAGGAATTTAGCAGTGACCTTGGTTTCTCTAGGAATAAGTACAAGCAAGAGCCTTTCTGCATACCATTCCTACCAGTACCTCAGTGATAACTATAAACTTCGAGCGTTATCAGTCCTAGAAGCAGACACTGTCTGCAAAACATGTAGTTAGTTTCAGAAAGTGAAGTAACTTAGAAGAGGCTTAGCTGAAAGTAAAAATCTCTGAAAGGAAAATTGCTCTGGTTTAGGCCAAACCAAGACATTCCACCCCTTATTTCATAACATTTATGACATGATCAGGTCACTACTGCTTTTTTTGTTTTCAAATATATACAGATATTACTAGTTTATGATTCATCTCTCTATTCAAAAAATTCATTAAGTTCATTTAGTTCATGACTGCAGGTGTCCATCTGGCATAGGAGTCTCTCAGGGCAGGAGGGATGATATGAGATTTGTCACAGTTCATGCCCACAGGTTGCAGGTTACAGATGTCAATCTCGAGGAGGTTACTGGACACCACTTGATGAAGCTGGTCTCATCACCACTGCCTTAACCTGTAAGACACTTATGGAACACTGTTAGTATTATGTAGCAATCAACATCATACAGTTCAGAATTAAGTATTCTCACACAGAATTAGTTCACCTTCAGGGACACATCGGACTTCACCATCCTGCAGCATCACCCACGAAGTACATCCAGGCCCTTGAGCGAAAGCAATCCCATGAATGGGTTTGCCTTTGCCCAAAGCAGGAAGAACCCAAACAGTTTTTCCCAATAAATTCCTTTCATGCACCACGGGGACTTTATCCCCTTCTACTATATGTAAAAGGTCTGACTGAGCAGGGCCAGCTCGGTTGATAGATCCCCTGGTGTTAACTAACCAGGTGGCTTGTGCCAAATGCTTATCCCAGTTTTTAAAGGATCCACCCCCCATTGCTTTCAGGGTAGTTTTTAACAGCCCATTATACCATTCAATTTTACCAGTGGCTGGTGCATGATAGGGGATATGATATACCCACTCGATGCCACGCTCTTTGGCCCAGTTATCTATGAGACTGTTTTTGAAATGAGTCCCATTGTCCGACTCAATTCTCTCTGGCATGCCGTGTCGCCACAAGATTTGCTTTTCGAGGCCCAGAAGAGTGTTCCGGGCAGTGGCATGGGGCACAGAGTATGTTTCCATCCATCCGGTGGTCGCCTCCACCATGGTAAGCACATAATGTTTACCCTGGCGGGTTTGAGGGAGCGTGATATAGTCAATCTGCCAGGCCTCCCCATATTTATATTTCAACCACCACCCCCCATACCACAAAGATTTTAACTGCTTAGCTTGCTTAATTGCGGCACACGTTTCACAGTCGTGGATAACCTGTGCAATAGAGTCCATGGTTAAGTCCACCCCTCGGTCACAAGCCCATCTGTATGTTGCATCTCTCCCTTGATGACCTGAAGTGTCATGAGCCCACCGAGCTAAAAATAGTTCACCTTTATGTTCCCAGTCCAAATCTATTTGGATCACTTTAGTATCCTGATCCACTTGTTGGTTGTTTCGATGTTTCTGAGTGGCCCAACCATTAGACATGTGAGTATCTACATGACGTACCTTCACGACTAGTTTCTCTAGCTGGGCAGCAATATCTTGCCACAATTCAGCAGCCCAAATAGGTTTCCCTCTGCGCTGCCAGTTGCTTCGCTTCCACTGCTTTAACCACCTCCACAAAGCATTTGCCACCATCCATGAGTCAGTGTAGAGATACAGCCTTGGCCACTTTTCTCATTCAGCAATGTCCAAAGCCAGCTAGATGGCTTTTACCTCTGCAAATTGATTTGATTCACCTTGTCCTTCTGTGGCTTCTGTGACTTGCCATGTAGGACTCCATACAGCAGCTTTCCACTTCCGATGCTTTCCTACAAGATGGCAGGTTCCATTGGTGAACAGGGCATACTGCTTCTCATCCTCTGGTAGTTCATTATATGGTGGGGCTTCTTCAGCACGTGTCACCTCCTTTTCTGGTGGCATTCCGAAGTCCTTGCCTTCTGGCCAGGCCATGATCACTTCTAAGATTCCTGGGCGATTAGGGTTTCCTATTCGAGCCCTCTGTGTAATTAATGCAATCCATTTACTCCATGTAGCATCAGTTGCATGATGAGTAGTAGGAACCTTACCCTTGAACATTCAGCCCAGTACTGGTAATCGGGGTGCCAGGAGAAGCTGTGCTTCAGTACCAATTACCTCTGAGGCAGCTCTAACTCCTTCATATGCTGCCAGTATCTCTTTTTCAGTTGGGGTGTAATTGGCCTCAGAGCCCTTGTATCCTCGACTCCAAAATCCTAGGGGTCGACCTCGAGTCTCCCCTGGTACTTTGTGCCAGAGGCTCCAGGTAGGACCATTGTCCCCAGCTGTGGTATAGAGCACATTTTTAACATCTTGTCCTGTACGGACTGGTCCAAGGGCTACTGCATGCACAATCTCCTGTTTAATCTGCTCAAAGGCCTGTCGTTGTTCAGGGCCCCACTGAAAATCATTTTTCTTTCTGGTCACTTGATAAAGAGGGCATACGATCTGGCTGTAATCTGGAATATGCATTCTCCAGAAACCCACGCCTAAGAAGGCTTGTGTTTCCTTTTTGTTAGCTGTTGGCGGAGACATAGCTGTTATTTTGTTGATCACCTCTATTGGGATCTGGCGATGCCCATCTTGCCATTTAATCCCTAAAAACTGGATCTCCCGGGCAGGTCCCTTGGCCTTGCCTCTTTTTATGGCAAAACCAGCTTTCAGAAGAATTTGGATTATTTTCTCACCTTTGTCAAAAACTTCTGCTGCTGTGTCACCCCATACAATGATGTCATCAATGTATTGTAAATGTTCTGGAGCTCCACCCTTTTCCAGGGCAGTCTGGATCAGTCCATGACAAATAGTAGGACTGTGTTTCCATCCCTGGGGCAGTCGATTCCAGGTGTACTGGGTACCCCTCCAGGTAAAAGGAAACTGTGGCCTACACTTTGGTGCCAAGGGAATAGAGAAAAATGCATTAGCAATGTCTATGGTGGCGTACCACTTGGCTGCCTTTGACTGCAGTTCGTATTGAAGTTCTAGCATGTCTGGCATGGCAGCACTCAATGGTGGCATAGCTTCATTTAGGCCACGATAATCCACAGTTAATCTCCATTCCCCATTAGACTTTCGCACTGGCCATATAAGACTATTAAAGGGTGAGTGAGTCTTACTAATCACTCCTTGATTTTCCAGTTGTCGAATCAGTGTGTGAATGGGGATCAGGGAGTCTCGACTGGTGTGATATTGTCCTCGGTGTACCGTGGCAGTAGCAATTGGTACCTGTTCTTCAATCTTCAGCAGCCCCACAACAGAAGGATCCGCTCAGAGGCCAGGCAAGGTAGACAGCTGTTGAATGTCCTCAGTCTCTACAGCTGCTATACCAAAGGCCCATCTATACCCTTTTGGGTCCTTAAAATACCCTCTCTTGAGGTAGTCCATGCCAAGGATGCACGGAGCATCTGGGCCAGTCACAATGGGGTGCTTTTTCCATTCATTCCTAGTTAGGCTCACTTCAGCTTCCAATACAGACTTGAGATAACAGCTTCCAATAACTCTTGAGATCCCCTTGTTACTCCCGAAATACTGACGGATTACGTCCCTTTATGATTCGACGGCATTAGGGTGCACTGTGCACCAGTGTCTACCAGAGCTCTATACCTTTGTGGTTTTAATGTGCCAGGTCATCGAATCCACACAGTCCAATAAACTCGGTTATCCCTCTCCTCCACCTGGCTGGAGGCAGGGCCCCTCTAATCAAGGAATGGATTCATGTGGCTTGCATGAATTAGACCTTTATTCCCCTTATTCACATCTGCTACATGGGGATCTGAGGCCCATCTACCCTGACTGGGGTACTGCTCACTGGAAACTGGAGCAGCCATCCTCCTAGAAGAACACTCTCTGGTATTTTTTTTTACCTTGCAACTCACATACTCGTGCCTGTAGGGCAGTGGTAGGTTTTCCATCCCATCTCCTTATGTGCTCTCCATAATCACACAGGGAAAACCACAGGGTACCTCGCAGCGTGTTCTGTTTTCCTCGAGCCAGTCTTGTAGGAGGGCATCTTCTCTTAATGGCTGCGATGTGGGCCCGTGCAGGTGGAGAGTCAAGTTTATTCTCTATCTTGGACAGTTTGTCAATCAGTTTGTCCGCCATTTTGTCCAACAGTTTTTCAAATAAGCTCTCATTTTTTCTCAGTCAGTTGTTTCATAGCTGAGATGCAGGCCCGCATTGGGGAAGAAAGTCTGTCTTCATACTGTCGCATTTTGTTAGCCACCTCACCCACAGTAGTTACTGTCTCTTCATCTCCTCCCCAGACCAATACTGTCAATGCGTGGGCATATGTCAGTGGTGCACTCTGAACAATCTTCTGCAACGTAGGTTAGTTGCATTGCGCTTCATCAGGATCTACAGTTATCTGTGGATCACTATAAATTCTCTCTCGCACAGCTAATTCTCTCGTGTACTGCCCATCGTTGAGGTTAAATAACTACAGTGCCCTTTGTCAGAGTTGGAGTGACTGCAGAATCTGTCGTCAGAGTTGGTGTGACTGCGGTGCCCATTGTCGGGGGTAGAGTGGATGCAGTGGCTGTCACGGGGGCTGCAGCGCCTGCGGTGCAAGTTGCTGAGGCTGGCATAGCTTTGGTGCCTGTTGTCAGAATTGGACTGGTAGCAGTGCCTGTTGTTGGAGGTCGAGTAGATGCAGCGGCTGTCATGGGGGGTGCAGTGGCTAGCGTGGGAGTGCTGATGCTCGCTGTGGGGGGCGAGGGCCTGGCCCTTGTCCTTGCCGGGGTTTGAGTAGATACAGTGGCCGTCGTGGGGGCTGCAGCAGCTGAGATGTCTAGATAACACATACACCTGCACCGATATTTAATTTTATACCACACCTGAAACACATTCATAAAAATTGAAAATAGGAACATGCCATTTAGATAGTCCCAACCATTCTCAAAATCTACTGGAATCAACTTGGCAGAAAAGGCAAGAGTACTATTTCCAAAAGTAACATTGGAAGTGTAATTATTAACAAAATGTCAGCTAAAGGACGCCTGGGGTATGCAGATGAAGTCACTGCTACTGATTCATGGATAAAGCTGCCCATCACTGTGTCACAGAGATAAAAGATCAGAATGGTAACGGCCCAGTTTATCACGATATAAATCAGTATCAAACCCCATAGCAAAACGATGCATTTTGACCAGTGCCCAGAAGTGATAAACTGCACATAAACACTAACAAACAGCGCATACGGCAAATAAAGTATTATTACACTTAAGTCTGTAAAAAGCTCTATAAAGATGCAAGATAGCACTTTGCTAAAAAATGACATGATGTGAACTGTCTGTTTTAATTTCCAACACCTTGAGATTCTCAAAGGAAGAAATCTGATACTCTCTTGGCTAAGCTATCCGGGTCTCCTCCTGCAGGAGCTGGGACTTGAACTTATCAGAGCAACCTGTCAGAGCCCTCTCAAGTCAAGCCCCACGGTGGGCGCCAATAAATCTGTCATGGTTTAAAGCTGGGATGGATATTAAACCGATGGCAGACGCTATCTGTTAACCCTCCTCCCCTCCCCAGGAGGGGAAGGAAAAGAGAAAAGGGAGAGAGACTTATGGGTTGGAAAGTTAAAACAGTTTTAATAAACTATAATAACGAAAGAGAATATAATAATGGAAATAATTAAATATATACAAATATATACAAAACCAAGATCGAGCTCCTCCGATGTCAGTCACGTCACCACCGGCACTGCAGGGCAGGCTCCGGGAAGGCCCAGGCTGGGCTCAGCGACAGATGGGAACTGGATTCAGGAACGCATGGATTGGGATCGATGGCAGGAGAAAAACAGACAGAGTCTTCTTCAGACGCTGGCCATAGCAGAAGAAAGCGAGACCCTCGTGATCCCCCCACTTTAAACTGAGAATGACGTGTATGGGATGGAATACCTTTGTTGGTCAATTTTGGGTCACCTGTCCTGTCCGGTCCTTCCTGGAGGTGCGACCCTTCTACAGCTCTTCCCTCGTAATTAGTGAGGAATTTAGCAGTGACCTTGGTTTCTCTAGGAATAAGTATAAGCAAGAGCCTTTCTGCATACTGTTCCTACTGATACCTCAGTAATAACTATAAAATTTGAGCATTATCAGTCCTAGAAGCAGACACTGTCTGCAAAACATGCAGTTAGTTTCAGAAAGTGCAGTTACTTAGAAGAAGCTTAGCTGAAAGTAAAAATCACTGAAAGGAAAACTGGTTCTGTTTTAGTCCAAACCAGGACAGGGATCTAGATACATTGGAGCATTGGGCAATCATCAATGGCATGAAATTTAACAAGAACAAATGCTGGATTCTGCACCTAGGACAGAGTAGCACCAGGCACAAGTATAAACTGGGAGAGCAGAGGCTGGAGAGGAGCCCTGCAGAAAGGGATCTGGGGGTGCTTGTCGACAGTAGACTCAACATGAGTCAGCAGTATGCCCTGGCAGCCAAGAGGGCAAACCGCATTCTGGGGTGCATCGAACACAGTATAACCAGCAGGTCAAAAGAGGTGATTATCCTGCTGTATTTAGCATTGATGAGTCCTCACCTTGAGTATTGTGTGCAGTTCTGGGCCCCACAATTTAAAAAGGATGTGAAGGTACTTGAATATGTCCAGTTGGTGAAAGGGGCTGGAAGGCATGTCCTATGAGGAGTGACTGAGGACTCTCTGTTTGTCTAGTTTGGAGGGAAGGCGGATGAGGGGCGACGTCATTGCACTCTACAGCTTCCTGAGAAGGAGGGGAAGTAGAGAAGGAGGTGCTGATCTCTTCTTCCTGGTATCCAGTGACAGGAGGTGTGGGAATGGTCCAAGGCTGTGCCAGGGTAGGTTTAGGTTGGTCATTAGGAAACATGTCTTTACCGAGAGGGTGGTCAAACCCTGGGACAGGATTCCTAGAGAGATGGTCGATGCCCCATGCCTGTCAGTGTTTCAGATGCATTTGGACAATGCCCTTAATACTGTGCTTTAACTTTTGATCAGTCCTGAAGTGGTCAGGCAGTTGGACTAGATGATAATTGTAGGTACCTTCCAACTGAACTATTCTATTCAGTCCTATTTGATTAATCTATTAGTTTAGTAAAGTGAAAAATATTACCAGAAACATATTCACCTAAGACTGAAATGTACTAACCTACATTAAGGATGGGAATTATTTTTCAGTTTGGTTGGATAGTCTTTGTAAAGTTTATTTCAGCATTGTCCTGGTTTCATTGGGATTTTGTTTCAGTTTGTGGCCAGCCATGGTGATCAAGGCCCTTAGCAGTTAAATCCAGGGCAGCTGACCTAGGCTGGCCCACAGGTGTATTCTATATCATTAACTATCAAGTTCACTATAAAAGGGAGGGCTTGGGAGAGAGAGGTGAGGCTGGTTTTGCTCCCCCCTCCCCCCTTATTGCTGACAATTGGTATTCCTGGGCAACTTGCTACAACCCTGTAGCTAAGTATACTTTTGTGTGTTTTGTGTTATCATTTATATTGGTTTCTTTATTTTATTAAATCTGTTTAATTTTAACCCAAGAGTCTCCATCTTTTTCCCAATTTCTTTCCTCAGTTGGGAAAGGGACATTGGGTGAGAGAACAACTACTATTGTTTAGCCCTGCGTGCGAGCTAAGTGAAGACAGTTTATTTGGTGCCCAATGTAAATAGATCACCTGGGAGAACTGTAGACTTTTTGCTCTAAGAGTCTCAAAGGGTTAAGTTTTCTCAGATTTGACTGTTTTTGTTACAAGCATTCATTATGTTGGTGTCAGTAGCAGGGTCACTGGGTGGAATTCTCTGGGGTTTGGTTTTACAGTTGCTTTTGTGGTGGCTAATCAAATGTGTGGCTTTGCCGCTGCTTGTTACCGCTTTTGTGCGGTTTATCACTTCTGGGCATGGACTTAGAGGTATCACTCTGCTATGTGGTTTGGCATTACAGAATCACAGAATGTTAGGAATTGGAAGGGACCTCGAAAGATCATCTAGTCCAATCCCCCTGCCGGAGCAGGATTACCTAGACCATATCACACAGGAACGCGTCCAGGCGGGTTTTGAATGTCTCCAGAGAAGGAGACTCCACAACCTCTCTGGGCAGCCCGTTCCAGTGTTCGGTCACCCTCACCGTAAAGAAGTTTTTCCTCATATTTATGTGGAACCTCCTGTGTTCCAGCTTGCACCCATTGCCCCTTGTCCTGTCAAGGGATGTCACTGAGAAGAGCCTGGCTCCATCCTCATGACACTTGTCCTTTACATATTTATAAACATTAATGAGGTCCCCCCTCAGTCTCCTCTTCTCCAAGCTAAAGAGACCCAGCTCCTTCAGCCTCTCCTCATAAGGGAGATGTTCCACCCCCTTAATCATCTTCGTGGCTCTGCGCTGGACTCTCTCTAGCAGTTCCCTGTCCTTCTTGAACTGAGGGGCCCAGAACTGGACACAATATTCCAGATGCGGCCTCACCAGGGCAGAGTAGAGGGGGAGGAGAACCTCTCTCGACCTGCTGACCACACCCCTTCTAATACACCCCAGGATGCCATTGGCCTTCTTGGCCACAAGGGCACACTGCTGGCTCATGGTCATCCTGTTGTCCACTAGGACCCCCAGGTCCCTTTCCCCTACGCTGGTCTCCAACAGGTCTGCCCCCAACTTGTACTCATACATGGGGTTGTTCTTGCCCAGATGCAGGACTCTACACTTGCCCTTGTTATATTTCATTAAATTTCTCCCCGCCTGTTGCCGCTTGTCTTTATTATATTTTTATCTTTTGGCAAATGTGTTAACAATTGTCCGGTAAAGTCCTGTAAGGCCATTTGAAAAAGAGTTGACTGATTTGTTAACCACTGTAGATATTCCTTCTTGATAGGTAAATAGATAGCATCTGAGTCTAGTCCGGTAATGTCTGTAATCCTTTTATGCACTTTGACAAGCAATTGTGCTATTGCTTCCACTCTGGTACAAATTGTTGTTTTAGGATGAAAAACCAAAGAGTCCACTCGAGCATTGCCTTCTGCAATAAACCCAGGCAAATTAGTATGATTTCTTACATGTAAAACATAAAACAATGCAGTTCGGATTTGAATTTCTTGCCACAGAGCTCGCAGCAATTCAAAAACACACTGATTACATATATGCTCTATAACAGATCTATCCAATTGCTTTATAATGCCAGCTACATATGCTGAATCAGCAATCAAATTAAAGGGAATGGGAAAATTCTGAAATATTTTTAATACAGCTCGTAATTCTACCACCTGAGGTGAACCCTTTTGTTGTACTACCATAGATTCCCACTTGCCATCAGAATACCAGACAAGGCCTGTCTTGCCTCTGTTCCCAGATCCATCCGTAAAAATGGTAGTTCCATCCACAGGAGTGTCTGTGCACCACACTCCTGTGGCAATTGGAAGTTCCGCACTCAATTTTATAACAGGATGGGAGGGCAAGTGGTAAACAACCTGTCCCGAGAAATTCTCCATAGCTGTTTGCAAAGCAAAGTTATTAGCCATACACCACTCAAAATATTGAGCTGCAAAATAGGAACGGTTAGTGATGCAGGGATCTCTGGCCACAAGCTCCCGACATCGCATCCGTCCTTTGATGAATAATCTGTGCCAATAGCTCTGTAACGAATCTGATCATTCTGAATTCCATTGACCAATTATTGCATACGGAATTTGCCTATCAAACAAAGTGATAATTTGTATTTCCTGATTCAAATCAATACGATGTACAAATTTGGAATGTAGCCTGCTTTCTATTTCTGTAATCAGTTGCTGTATCTCTGAAGTAGTGTGTCGTGGCGCTGTTAAAGTTGTGTCCCCTGCTAACAATTGGAATAGAGACTGCAATTGTGACAACATAAGCCCCAAGTACGGCCGCAGCCATAACTTGAGCCTTATGTTCCACAGTACCCGCTTTTGCACATGCCTTTATCATAGCCTTCAAATCTGTTTTTCCAGGTAAAGCTTCAATGATCTTTTGACAATCAGCATTAGCATTATCCCTGTTTGCCACAGGTCCAAGGCTTGGCAGCCGCACAGGTTAACCCCGTGTGGAAACACCAGTCCTGCGCTCCCTGCGGTTTGGGCTGCGAGTTAACTGCATAGGCCTGGAACTGGTTGGGAAGATTCATTTGTGTCAGCATACGGTTCCCCACTGCATTCTTTCTCCAGTTTCCCTGTATTCTGCAGCTGGTTGTTATCAGCTGACCTTGAGCATTATACTGAGACCTGCACAGCTTCACAAAATGCCCTAGCTTCCCACAGCAATGACACATCAAAACAGAGTTATCTCTCCCACTCAGCTTCAACTTCTTAAGGCAGTTTTTCTTAAAGTGACCTTCCTGTTCGCATGTATAACAACGATGAACTACCTTAATTGCCGCCGCAAAAGTTTTTGCTAAATGCTCCATCTGAAATGTGGTGGTTCCTACTTTCTCACAAGCATCCATTAGCTCAGTTAAGGTGGCATTGCTATTTGCCATCCCTGCAACAACTTTTCTGCAGTCCTCACCTGTGTTGTCTTTCGCTAACTATAGTGGTAATGCTTCTTTTACAATTTTCCAATCTAACAGTTGCCAAATATTTCTTCCCTCAGGACCCGCACCCACAATCACCGGATATGCCCGTGGAATCACAACTCCTTCTAATAACACATCTCGAATGACCCCTTTCCATTTCACTCCTCCCTCACCTCCCCCCCCTTCCCCTGTATACGCGGGCGGAAGCTGACCCTCTCCCTCACCTCCCACATTACCAGATGGATGCAAACCTCCCCCCCCGCCCTGATCTAAAGGTGGAGTAGGGAGTTGTAAAGGAGGTTGAGGTGGCCCTAATACTTGTCTCGAACACAGAGGGGGGTTTTTGGGGGAGACATAGTCACGTGTCCCGAGGCGTTGGCTGAACGATGCTGCTGCAATTCTGTCTTTAATTCTTCCAGTCGTCTACCAAGCTCTGTCATGTCAAGTTCGTGTCCATTTCGTGATGGTAACAGTCCTTTAAGTCCTTGTGACTCTGGTACTGCTGACTCCGTAAATGGCGAATCCGGTAAAGGTGGGTACAAAGCATGTTTACCCTCCTTCTTGTCCTCCTGCTCAGCCTCATCCGTAGAGAGATCAATGAGAGGGAGGGGGTTTCGGAGGGGGTTTCGGCCAAGTCTCCTGTTCAGCGTCTGAATCAATTAGTCCAAATCGAGTTTGTGTTTTAGGGCGCACTACTGGTTCTAATGGATCTCCATCTATTTTACTCGCTTCCCGCTCCTCAGCTTTTTTCGGAGCCGTCTGTACCCACGGTGATAAAGGAGCTGCCACCGGTACAGCCACCGGGGCCGTGGGAGGTGTTGGTCCCGCAAACAGTGAGGGGGTAGTAGGCGCCTGTGGTCCTAAAGCCATAAAAGCTGTATGTGTGACTTCTCTCTCTGCTTTTATTCCTTTTAACGCTTCACTAACCAGCCTCCATGTAGCTGACAATTTAAAGGCTTCCTTATCACCACTTGACACCGCATTCCAGAGAGAGTCACCAATCTTCTCCCATAAAGGCACTTCAAAGACATCATTAAAGGTTGTAAAATGTCCTTTATCTTTTGTCCAGAACAGTAACTGCTTTAACGCAGCTTCGTCATATTTAATTCCTCTCTCAGAGAGTATATGTTGGAGGAGTTTCACCACTGCCACTTCTGTCTTGGTCAGGGTAGACCCCATGTAAACACGTCCGAGCCGCATCCCATGTCGCCCAGTCCTCCCGCGCAGTCCATAGCAGCCACAAGATAACTCCCCATGTTTTTAATTCTTTGGCAGAACCCGCTGCCATAGCTCGCTCAGCGAGCTTCATCGAGCACCGCTCCCAGGTACTCGGCTGTAAACAATCAGTCGGTCCTGCCACCGCCCCCTCCTTAACGAGGCGGTCCACACACTGGGCTACATCTTTCGATTTCACAGAAATCTTAAATTCCCCGCCCAGTAACGAAATCACCTTTATCAAGGTTTCCATGGTTCGCGAACCCACTCCGACCGCCTGCGGTCCGCCAGCCCAGCAATCACGTCGGGGTCACCACTTGTTGCCGCTTGTCTGCAGCAAGCTCCGTTCGGTTGCTGGCTGGCCTGAGGCTATCCGCACCCCAGGGCCATTGAGCACTGACACCAATGTGAGGATGCAACAAATGGCGTTTATTTAACTGCGCAACAGCCTTATATAGTCGTCTTGTCCCGTACGAACTCTCACGATAATGACACATCCTGCTCCTTTCGCCACGCCTACCTTCCGTTACAGCCCGAGATTTTCCAGTCGCTGTACCCTTATCTACCTACACCCGCCCAACTCTCCAGCCTGTCCAGGTCCCTCTGAATGGCTGCGCAGCCTTCCAGCGCGTCAGCCACTCCTCCCAGTTTTGTGTCATCAGCGAACTTGCTGACAGCGCACTCTATTCCCTCATCCAAGTCATTAATGAATATATTGAATAGAACTGGTCCCAGTACCGACCCTTGCGGGACTCCGCTAGACACAGGCCTCCAACTGGACTCTGTCCCATTGACCACCACTCTCTGGCTTCTTTCCTTCAGCCAGTTCACAATCCACCTCACTACCCGATCATCCAGACCACACTTCCCCAGTTTAGCTGCGAGGATGCTGTGGGAGACCGTGTCAAACGCTTTACTGAAATCGAGATAGACCACATCCACAGCTTTACCATCATCTATCCACCGGGTTACATCCTCATAAAAGGCTATCAAGTTGGTTGAGCATGACTTCCCCTTGGTGAAGCCATGCTGAGTGCCCCTAATGATCCCCCTATCCTTGATGTGCCTAGAGACAGCACCAAGGACAAGTTGTTCCATCACCTTTCCGGGGATGGAGGTGAGGCTGACCAGTCTATAGTTACCCGGGTCTTCCTTCTTGCCCTTTTTGAAGGCTGGAGTGACATTCGCTTTCCTCCAGTCCTCAGGCACCTCTCCCGTTGCCCACGACTTAGCAAAGATGATGGAGAGTGGCCTAGCAATGACTTCCGCCAGCTCCCTCAGCACCCGCGGGTGCATCCCATCAGGGCCCATGGATTTATGGATGTCTAGGTTGCTTAATTGGTCCCTGACCCAGCCCTCATCAACCAAGACAGATTCCTCCTCTATCCTGACTTCTTCTGAGGCCTCAGGGGTCCGGGGCTCCTCAGGACAGCCTCCAGCAGTATAGACAGAGGCAAAGAAGGCATTCAGTAACTCCGCCTTCTTTGTATCCTCTGTCTCCAGGACCCCCACCTCATTCATCAGTGGGCCTACATTGCCTCTAGTGTTGGCTTTACCTGCAATGTATTTGAAGAAGCCTTTTCTGTTGTCCTTGACCTCTCTTGCAAGGTTTAATTCCAAGGAGGCCTTAGCTTTCCTAGTTGCCTCCCTACATCCTCTGACAACAGACTTATATTCCTCCCAAGTGGCCAGCCCCTCCTTCCACGATCTGTACACCCTCTTCTTCCACTTGAGTTTGCCCAGCAGTTCCCTGTTTAACCATGCAGGTCTCCTGGTACCCTTCCTTGACTTCCTACCTGTTGGGATGCTCTGATCTTGAGCTCGGAAGAAGCAGTCCTTGAATGCTAACCAACTATCTTGGGCCCCCTTACCTTCTAGTACCCTGTCCCATGGGATTTCCCCTAGCAATTGCTTGAAAAGGCCAAAGTTGGCCCTCCTGAAGTTCAGGGTTGTGATTCTGCTAGCTATTCTGTTCCTGCCACATGAGATCCTGAACTCTACCATCTCATGGTCACTACAACCAAGTCTGCCCTCAACCTTCACCTCTTCAACCAGACCCTCCTTGTTAGTGAGGATAAGATCCAGCAACGCTCCTCTCCTAGTTGGCTCATTCACCATTTGCATCAGAAAGTTATCATCAATGCACTGGAGGAACCTCCTGGACTGAGGATGGCTGGCTGAGTAGGCCTCCCAGCAAATATCAGGGTAGTTGAAATCCCCCATGACAACCAGGCCCTGTAATTGCGAGACTGCTCTCAGCTGCCTGTAGAAGGCCTCATCACCCTCCTCATCCTGATCCAGTGGCCTGCAATAGACACCCACAACAGTATCACCCCTGCCAGCCTGCCCCTTAATTCGCACCCACAAACTCTCAACTCGCTCCTGATCCGCCCCTGGACAGAACTCAATACATTCTAGCTGCTCACTCACATAAAGAGCAACTCCACCACCTCTCCTTAGTGGCCTGTCTTTCCTGAACAGGACATAGCCATCCATGACCACATTCCAGTCATGCGAGGCATCCCACCAAGTCTCTGTAATTGCCACTAGATCATAGCCCCCCGACCGAACACAGATTTCCAACTCCTCCTGTTTATTCCCCATGCTGCGTGCATTGGTGTACAGGCATTTCAGGGAGCAAGCTGAGCACACCGATTTCACCCCAGGGGGACGGGAGGCCTCCTGGTCTACCTCAACACTAGAGTGTTGCCCCAGTGGTGCAAGCTCAGCTACAACCCCATCCCCCTTCGAATCTAGTTTAAAGCTCTCCGAATGAGCCCTGCTAATTCCTGTCCCAGAACCCTTTTGCCCCTACTACATAAACCTTTCCCATGTATTACAGTCACGCCTGTTGTCTTATAAAACCAGCCATTATCAAAGAACCCAAAGCCCTGTCTGTAGCACCAGTCTCGTAGCCAGGCATTAATAGAGAGAATCCTACTATTCCATCCCACGTCATCACCTGAAAATGGAAGGAGGGAGGAGAAAACAACTTGTGCCCCAGACTCTTTCACTAACCGTCCTAGGGCCTTGTAGTCTTTCTTCATCCCCCTCAGACTACGGGATGCAGCTTCTTCCCCACCTGTCTGGAAGATCAGCAGGGGGTAGTAGTCTGTGACCTTCACCAGGTTGGGGAGTTTCCTGGTGATATCCCTGATTCGGGCTCCAGGCAGGCTGCAGACCTCCCTGTGATGGGGGTCAGCTCTGCATATTGGGCCCTCAGATCCCTTTAGGAAGGAGTCTCCAACCACTAAAACTCTTCTCTTCTTCCTAGTGGAGGAGGTAGCTATACGCCTGTCAGGTTTTTCTGACTGTGGTGGGACCTCTGATATAGGTTGCCTCTCCACCACATCCCCATTGGACCGGCTGTATTCCACTAGGGCTTCATATCTATTGCTCAGAGGCACCTGTGGAGGCAAGGTAGGCAAGGAGGGCACTCGCCTTTTGCCACAGCCATAGACTTGCCTCCACTCACTCCTCTCCTCTAGGTTATCATTTTCCACCTGAGAGGGGCAGAGTACAGGGGTCCCTTGATCCTGGGAGCTCTCCGGCAGGTGCTCCCATTTTTGTTGCAGGGAGGGCAGAGCCTGGCTCCACCAGTCTATCTCCATTTCAGCCTCCCTAATGCTCCTAAGCCTTTCTACTTTGGCTTGAAGCCTTTCAACCTGGCTTTGCAGCTGTGCCGCTCGGCCGAGCGGATCATCTACTTGCTCACAGCGCACACAGCCCCCTGACACCACAGAGACGGTGTAGCATTCCCTGCAGCCTGCGATCTGCACCATCGCCTCCTTCCGTGGGAGCTCTGTCTGGGTTCCCACATCCATTTTGGTCTTCTTCCACCGGGTAGATACCATTGTTCTTTCACTGAACTGGGAAATACCTGTTGGTGCCACCCCTGGTTCACAGCTCCTTGGCACCTTCCTCGCCTTGTGCACTGGGAGGGAGTCAGCACCCTCCCCAACGAGCTGCAAACGGCTGCGGCCTCTCCCGCCCTGGGACACACCCAGTCACAGCTAAGTCTCCCTCTCCCCTCTGGGCAGGGACTAGTCCCTGTCCTCCAGGAGGCTCTTTATCACCGGATCACAGGGGGTGGTGCGTTTAAATCGCTTAAATCGCCCGCGGTGCCTCCGCGGTGCCTCCGGTTACGCCCCCTCCTCTCCTGATTCGTTGCCGGGAACCTCTGGGTCCGGGTCCGGGGTCGGGGGGAAGCAGCTCGGGGCTGATGCTCGCGGGGGGCTCAGGGAGGGCCCAGAGTACGAAAAACCGCCCGGTTAAGCCCGATGTCGCCCTCGCCCCCGCACTAACCTCAAGTCGCTGCCGCCGCTTTCGCTGCTGCCGCCGCTGTCAGCATTGGTTTATGGTATTATAAATTATTTTGGAACTGTGACCATTTCTGATTTCTATGGAATGGGAGTGGGTAACATGTACTTTCCTTTTCCCTTGAGGCTGATCTCAATGACTTTTGAGAATTTTTGCATCCCCGTGGGATATTTCAACCACCATGCTCATATTGTCAGGCCTTTTGAATATCTTTCATTTCTTTCTCTTGCTTAAACATTGGTATAAGGGTGGATACAGCCCAGCTGGTGCAACCACTGTAACAACCAGCACAGCAGCTCCAGCTGCTAGGACAGAAACCGCACCCACAGATACTCAGACCCTGCCAGTCCCTACAGTAGACATCCTGGCTACCCCAGAGGCTCTTCAGATCTCTGCACTCTGGGTACTGCGATTACCCAACTCAAGGAACCACTTGCTGCGATGACCCAGACTTTGGCAACAAGGGTTGCAGCTAATCAGCCCCCAGTGATGGGTAATGTGGCTAACCTAGGGACTCAACCAGTGACAGTATCAATGGCCCCTGTACAGAAGATGGAAACCACAAAAAGGGCAAGTCATGATGGCCAGCCAGGGACATCAAAGGAGGATGAGCCAGAGGTAACCACTTGATCACTATCCCTCAGTGAGCTGCGAGATATATGTAAAGATTCCAGCAGTCGTGAAGGTGAGCAACTGGTTACTTGGCTGCTCTGCTGCTGGGATAAGGGAGCAGATGGTTTTGAGTTAGATGGTAGAGAAGCCAAGCAGCTGGGACCAATGGCTGGAGAAGTGGGTATTGATAGGGGTCTTGCAACAGGTGCACAGCCCCTCACTCTCTGGTGGCAACTCCTGCAAAGCGTAAGGAAAAGGTATCCCTTTAGGGATGATGTCATATAGCACCCAGGCAAATGGACAACCATTGACGGAGGGATTAAGAATCTCGGGGAAATAGTTGTACTGGAGCTGATGTTTGAGGACCTGGATGACCCAGAGACACCACTAGATCCAGATGCACTCAAAGTTACCGGACCCGTGTGGTGCAAGTGGGTACTGAGTGCGCCACAGTCGTACGCCAACACATTAGCATTATTTAGCTGGGCAGATGCCGGCAACATAAATAATTATGTGCAGCAATATGCACATAATTTCTTTTACTCCCCATGGGCTGGCATCTCAACTGTTGAAAAACCATCTGACAAATCCACAGAACTGCTTGGGGAGGTGTTGGAAAAATTGTCCCAGATGGAGGACAGACACCCCTCCCCACCTGGACCAAAGAATGTCTCAGCCTTCAGGAGACAGCTTTCCCATGCAAAACCTGCTCAGGAGAGACGGTATACATCACAAGGCACCCTGTGGTTTTTCCTGCATGACCATGGAGAAGACATGAGGAAATGGGATGGAAAACGTACCTCGGCTTTACAGACACACATACATGAGTTGTAAGGTGAACAGCTTAGGAATGGGGCTTCTTCCAGGAGATTTGTTGCTCCAGTTTCTAATGGGAAGCTCTCCAGACAGTGTAGATGGGCCTCGGATCCCTATTTACCAGGCGTGAATAATGGGGATCAAATCTATGTGAACTGCTCGAACCACGATGTTGATAATGAACACTATGTTCAGGATTAGAGGGGCCCTGCCTCCAGCCAGGTGGAGGAGAGGGATAACGATGTGTTTTGGACTGTGTGGGTTCGATGGCCTGGCACATCAGAAATACAGCAGTATAGGGCTTTAGTGGACACTGGTGCACAATGCACCATAATACCATCAAAGTATAAAGGGACAGAATTCGTTTGTATCTCTAGTGCGACAGGGGGGCTCCCAAGAGCTGACTGTATTGGAAGCTGAAGTGAGTCTGACTGAGACTGAGTGGCAGATGCACCCCATTGTGACTGGCCCAGATACCCCATGCATTCTTGGCATAGATTACCTGAAGAGAGGGTATTTCAAGGACCCAAGGGGATAGCGGTGGGCATTTGGTGTAGCAGCTGTGGAGATAGAAGAAATTAGACAGCTGTCTACCCTGCCTGGTCTATCAGAGGACCGTTCTCTTGTGGGGCTGCTGAGGGTCGAGGAGCAAAAGGTGCCTATTACCACTACAATGGGCCACTGACGGTAATATCGTACTAATAGAGACTCACTGATCCCAATCTATGAGCTGATCTGTCAGTTGGAGAACCAAGGTGTGATCAGCAAAACATGCTCCCCCTTCAACAGTCCCATATGGCCAGTGCAAAAGTCCAGTGGGGAGTGGAGACTAACTGTGGACTATCGTGGCCTGAATGAAGTCACAACACTGAGCACTGCTGTACCAGACATGTTAGAACTCCATTATGAACTGGAGTCAAAGGCAGCCAAGTGGTATGCCACGACTGACATCGCAAATGTATTTTTCTCCATTCCTTTGGCAGTGGAATGTAGGCAACAGTTTGCTTTCACCTGGAGGGGCATCCAGTACACCTGGAATTGACTGCCCCAGGGGTGGAAATATAGCCCCACCATTTGCCATGGACTGGTCCAGACTGCACTGGAGAAGGGTGGAGCTCTGGAACACCTGCAATATATTGATGACATCATTGTATGGGGTGATACAGCAGGAGAAGTTTTTGAGAAAGGGGAAAAAGTCATTCAAATCCTTCTAGAAGCTGGTTTTGCCATCAAATGCGGAAAGGTCAAGGGACCTGCAAGAGATGCAGTTTTTAGGGATCAAGTGGCAAGATGGCTGCCGTCAGATCCCAATGGATGTGATTAACAAAATAACAGCCATGTCTCTGCCAACTAACAAAAAGGAGACACAGGCTTTCCTAGGTGTAGTAGGATTCTGGAGGATGCACGTTCCCCATTACAGTCAGATTGTGAGCCCTCTCTGTGCAGTGACTCAGAAGAAGAATGACTTTAAATGGGGCCCTGATCAACAACAGGCTTTTGAGCAAATTAAACAAGAGATAGTTCATGCAGTGGCCCTTGGACCAGTCTGGATGGGACCAGAAGTAAAGAATGTCCTCTATACCGCAGCTGGGGACAATGGTCCTACCTGGAGCCTCTGGCAAAAGGCACTGGGGCAGACTCGAGGTCGACCCCTGGGGTTTTGGAGCTGGGGATACAGAGGATCAGAGGACTGTTACACTCCAACAGAAAAAGAGATACTGGCAGCCTATGAAGGAGTTTGAGCTGCCTCAGAAGTAATTGACACTGAGGCACAGCTCCTCCTGGCACCCCAATTGCAAGTGTTGAACTGGATGTTTAAAGGACAGACCCCCTCTACACATCATGTAACTGATGCTACATGGACTAAGTGGGTTGCAATGATTATTCAGCAGGCCCGAATAGGGAACCTTAATTGCCCAGGGATTTTGGAAGTAATTGTGGACTGTCCGGAAGGCAAAGTTTTTTGGAACGTTGCCAGAGGAGGAGGTCATGTGTGCTGAAGAGGCCCCACCATATAATAAACTATCAGAAAATGAGAAGCATCATGCCTTGTTCACCAATGGATCTTGTATTATAGGCAAGCAGTGAAAAGCAGCTGTGTGGGGTCCCACGGGATGAGTGGCAGAAGCAGCTGAGGGAGATCGTGAGCTGAGTCAGTTTTCAGAGGTAAAAGCCATCCAGCTGGCTCTAGATATTGCTGAGTGAGAAAAATGGCCAGTACTCTACCTGTATACTGACTCATGGATGGTAGCAAATGCCCTGTGGGGATGGCTGAAGCACTGGAAGAAAAACAACTGGCAGCACAGAGGCAAACCCATCTGGGTAGCTGAATTATGGCAGGATATTGCTACCTGTTTAGAGAAGCTGGTTGTGAAGGAACGTCACGTAGATGCTCACGTCCCCAAGAGTTGAGCCACTGAGGAAGAGCAAAACAACCAGCAGGTGGATCACGCTGCTAAGATCACAGTGTCCCAAGTAGACCTGGAGTGGCAGCATAAAGGTGAATTATTCTCAGCTTGGTGGGCCGATAATACATCAGGTCATCAAGGCAGAGATGCTATATACAGATGGTCCTGTGACCGAGGGGTGGATTTGGCCATGGACACCATCGCAAAGGTCATCCACGAATGTGAAACATGCGCTGCAATTAAACAAGCCAAGAGACTAAAACCCCTGTGGTATGGGGGACGATGGCTAAAATATAAGTATGGAGAGGCCTGGCAAATTGATTATATCTCTCTTCCACAAACCCGCCAAGGCAAGCGCTGTGTGCTCACAATGGCGGAAGCAAGTACCGGATGGTTGGAAACATACCCCGTGCCTCATGCCACTGCCCGTAACACTGTTGTGGGCCTTGAAAAGCAGATTTTGTGGTGACATGGCACTCTGGAAAGAATAGAGTCAGACAAGGGGACTCATTTCTGAAATAGCCTCATAGACACCTGGGCTAAAGAGCATGGTATTGAAGGGATATGTCACGTCCCCTACCATGCACCAGCTGCTGGGAAAGTTGAACGATGTAATGGGCTGTTGAAGACTACCCTGAAAGCAATGGGTGATGGGACTTTCAAAATTGGGATGAACACTTAGCAAACGCCACCTGGTTAGTTAATACCAGGGGATCTATCCACCGGGCTGGTCCTGCTCAATCCAAACTGTTGTGCACTGTAGAGGGGGATAAAGTCCCTGTGGTTCATGCAAGAAATATGTTGGGGAAAACAGTTTGGATTTACTCCTGCCTTGAGTAAAGGCAAACCCATGTGTGGAATTGCTTTTGCTGAAGGACCTGTGTGCACCTGGTGGATGATGCAGGAGGATGGGGAAGTTAAATGTGTACCCCAAGGAGATTTGATTCTGGGTGAGAATAGCCAATAACTGTATGATGCTAAGTGTCATTTATTATAGTAAGAGTCACCCCAGACCCTGAATGTGGGCTGCAGCAGATACATGCACTGCAAGATCAAGATGCAATACACCATCCTTCTGTGCCCAACTTCAACAGTCCATAACACTGTACTGAGGCCTGGTCCCGAGCTCTTAACTGAGTGGATCCCACACTAATGTTTTTCCTGCCCTGCGAGACTATGATGAGACATGGAACCCATGGATTTGGACTGAATTGATTTAATAGACTTCTGTTAGAGATGGCCCATGGACTGGAGAGAATATCTGTGTGTGGATGTGTATGTATGTCAAGGGATGGGGAAAATAGTAGTGACTTGATGTAAATGATACAGAATAAGGGGTGGAATCCTTTCCTGGTTTCATCAGGAGTTTGTTTTAGTTTGTGGCCAGCCATGGTGATCAAGGCCATTAGCAGTTAAATGCAGGGCAGCTGTCCCAGGCTGGCCCACAGGTGTATTCTATATCATTAACAATCAAGCTCACTATACAGGGGAGGGCTTGCTAGGGAGAGGTGAGGCTGTTTTTGCTCTCTTCTCTTCTGGTCTCCTTTCCCCTTTCCCCCCCCTCCCCCATTGCTGACGATTGCTATTCCTGGACAACCTGCTGCAACCTGTAGCTAAGTACACTTTTGTGTGTTTTGTGTTAGCATTTATATTGGTTTCTTTATTTTATTAAATCTGTTTAATTTTAACCCATGAGTCTCCCTCTTTTTCCTAATTTCTTTCCTCAGTTGGGAAGGGGATATTGGGTGAGAAAAAACCTGTTATTGTTTAGCCCTGAGTGTGGGCTAAACAATGACAAGCATCAGGCAGAAAGGTAATTGAAAATTATAGAAGCTCCAGTTTAGGAGTTAAAAAAATGTTTTCAAAATGTATTGCATCTGGATACATCTTGTATCAAAGCTGAATTTCTAAATTCATCTTTTAAAAGCACTGGTTTAGGTATTCTGATGGTTTTTGTTTTGGATTGAATCTAATAACCTCTAAAATAAGTTAATAATTACATTGTTACATTGTTGTGAGATTTGTAACTTTCACAAATCCTAGCAGTTGTTAAAATTTAAAAAGTAATTTTAAAAAATGAAACTGCAATATACCAAAAGCAACATTAGACAATCTTATTTATAAATTTTAAAACAAAATCAAAACAGCCTTTCAAATAGGCAGTATTTTTATGGTAGTTAATAGAAAGCTATTGCACCATAATGTAAATAAAAACGCCAGTAAATAATATCAGTGTGTCAGTTGTGAAGGGTTGTTTAAAATTAGAAATATGTTTTAGGAACATTTAAAATGTGCATTATACTTGTAAATAAAAAAATCTTGAGAATTACATTTTTGTACTAAGCAAAACATTTAAGGAATGAAATGTGGCAAAATTTCTTAATGGATGATTGACATTAGTTTGTTTTTTCTTCTTATTTCTCAATCCACATAAGACCTTATTTTCTTTTTTTTATGTAACTGGAAAGTATTTAGTCAAAAAATGAAGACTATACATATGCTTTAGTGCTCAACTTCTAGGGGCGCATGCAAAACATCCATTTTTGCATTAAGCTGTCATTCATTTCTTGCTTTTCTCGAAGACCTATTCACTCATTTTTGGTTTAAATTATGCCATTGACTTTTAACAAGAATTCACCACTGACTTGAACAGGAGGTTCTGCTCAAAAGTCAGTTGCACCATCTGGATCACTGTGAGATTCTTCAGAAAGAATGAATCTGATGCTTCATAAAAATAGGTTAAGGGGAATTACTAATAGTGTGGCAGCAGTATGAAAGCTGTAAAATGAAAGAAGAGTTCATAGCAAATGATACTCAAAACCAGAAACTGAGTTGAAGGTGATATTTTGTCTGTTGGGACTTCTTCAGGTCATGAACTGAAAACTAACATTTTTGTATTTCTTCAGCCTGAGGAAGGCCTCAAAGACAGAGCATTGCAAACAAATACAGAGAGAAGCTTGTTCTGTATTCCAGCATGTATTTTAAAGACTAGAAGAATGTTGTTGGGGCAAAAGTTGGGGGTACTGAGACTTACTTAACTAAACAAACTCTGAGAACTATACCTCCAGAGTTACTCTAAAGTCATTATTTTGTCCAGGGACAGCATCAGTAAATAATTAAGACTGCTACTGACTTCACTAAGCCCAATTACAGATCTAAACACTACTCTGAAAATCACTGTCTAAACATTTCTCTAGTGATAATGTTTTATATGGAGGACCTGATTCTGCTGTCCTGACCTTCATGATATAATACTTGAATGTGGAGTTTCATTGAGGTTAAAAGGCCAAATTCTTCTCTCATCTGTACAAGGGGTACATCTTGAGTGAATCTATTAAGGTCAGAGGAGTTACTTCAGATTTGGAGCAGTGTAAATAAAAGCTTATAGGGTGTATTCATATAAGATTTATTTATGCTTTTAAAGGTTACATGCTTAGGCACCTAGCTTTTCTTTTAAAGATACAAATTTCAACATTCATGTCATTTTATATGCCTATATTCTATTTCTCTAATGTTAAGTTTTTAACTGCTCCTTTAAATAACCTTATTCAAAATACTTATGTGTGGTTCCAAGGCTGAAACAATGTGTCCCATGAAACTACAATTAACAAGTTCCATGAAGAGCATTTCATTTCCTGTTCACATCACAGGATGCAACTAGTAAAAATTAGCATTTTTTAAAAGTATGAGCATTATTTACAGTATAAACGAAAGACGACACAAAGCTACAGGGGTTATTTAGTAACCTCCTGACATAAGAATAAGACAATTTACACTTAACCAGTTTTGACTATGATTTTATTTTTTTATAACAGTATTATTAATATTTGTTTAAAAAAGCTACATAATTAATATGTGAAACTCATTTTTGTAAGCAATAATCAGGACAATACTCCAGCAAAGTACTAGGTATGCTAATGGACAACTTGAGTAGCCACAGTTATGTTATATGAAAAGTGATATGTTGTTGTCCTGGTTTGGCCCAAACCAGGCCAATTAGTCTTAGAGAAACCAAGGTCACTGCTAAATTCCTCACTGCTTATGAGTGAAGAGCCGAAGGGGGCTTGCACCTGCAGGGAGGAGCAGACAGGGCAGGTGACCCAAGATTGACCAAAGAGGTATTCCATCCCATACATGTCATTCTCACTTTCCTATTTATCAGTAACCCACTGCCTCCTGGAGGTGGGGCCCAGGAGGGAGGGGCCCTCCTGTCTCCCACTGATTGGTACCAGCTTTGCCAATTCTCCAGTTAAAAGCCTGCAGGTGTGATGGCAGGGGGAGCTACTGCATTTTCCCCTCTGCCTGTGCTGGGGGGAGCAACTCTGCCTGAGGAGGATTTCCAAGCTCTTGATCTTGGTTTCGTATATATTTGTATATATTTGATTATTTCTATTATTTTTATTATACTCTTTTTCATTATTATAGTTTATTAAAACTGTTTTAACTTTCCAACCCATAAGTCTCTCTCCCTTTTCCCTTTCCCTTGGGGGGGGGAGAGGGTTAACAGAGAGCATCTGCCACTGGGTTAATAGCCGGCCTAGCTTTAAACCTTAACAGATTTATTGGCACCCAACCTGGGGCTTGAGAGAAGCTCCAACAGGTTGCTCTGATAAGTTGAATCCTGGCTCTGGCAGAAGGAGACCTGGAGAGCTCAGCTGAAAGAGTATCAGATTTCTCTTCCTTTGAGATTTAAGAGGGGTTGGAAATTAAAACAGATAGTGAAAACGGTGATGTCATTTTTGAATGCTGTGTTATCTCGTCTTTTTATAGAGTTTCTTTCACAATTGAGTATTGCAATGATGCCTTACCTGCCGTGGGCACTGTGTTATTGTTTGCTTCTTATGAATGTTTACATGCAGTTTAGCAGTGGGCGCTGGTCGAAATGTATTGTTTTGGTATGGGGTTTGATACTGATTTATGCTGTGATAAACTGGGCAGTTACTATTCCGATCTCTTATCTCTATGACACAATGATGGGCAGCTTTAATCGCGAATCAGTAGCAGCAACTTCATCTGCACGCTCCAGGCATCCTTTAGCTGATTCTGTTAATGATTACACTTCCAGTTTTACTTTGGGAAATAGCACCTTCTCCTTTTCTGCCAAGCTGATTCCACTAGATTTTGCGAAATTAGGATGGTGCTGTCTAGGTGGCATGTTTTTATTTTTGGTTGTCCTGAATGTGTTTCTGATGTGGGATAAGATTAAATATCGGTGCAGGGACAGTTGTAGGTGTTATGCAGCCACCTCAGATCCTACAGCGTGTGCTGCTGCTACAGCCACTAAATCCACTGAAACCTTGGCAGCCTGCACCACAGCTGCTACACCCCCAAGATGGCCACTGCAGCTACTCAGACTCTAACGAGTCTCAGCACTCCCATGACAGCCACTGCATCTACTCAGACTCCAGCATCTATCGAATCTGTACCAATTGCTCCTGTAACCAGGAAGAAATACCAAAAGAAATCGGCTTGTGAAGAGAAGAATGATGACTCAGAGCCTTCTAAGGCAGAGCCATCATATGACCCAGGTGAGGGCCCTTCTCAAGCAGAGTTAGGGCCTGACACAGATGGGGGTTTCCTTGATCGTCATTTTAAAGCAGACCCATCACAGAAGAAAGGTCCTTCTAAAGCAGAACTATCATAAGAGGAGGACTCGGATGTACAGATAACCTACCACTCCTTATCCCTGAAGGACCTGAGAAATATAAGGAAAGATTTCAGCCGTTATGATGGTGAGCCTATTATTACCTGGTTGCTCCGATGCTGGGATAATGGGGCAGACAGCATGCAATTAGATGGCAGAGAAGCCAGACAGTTGGGATCCCTGTCCAGAGATGGTGGTATTGATAAGGCGCTCGCAAGAAAGTCAAACACTATCAGTCTCTGGAGGCGACTCTTGTCAGCTGTAAAGAGCAGGTATCCCTATAAAGATGATGTTCTGAGCCACCTAAGCAAATGGACCACTATAGAAAAAGGTATTAACTACCTTAGACAACTAGCTGTGCAAGAGATCATTTATAGACACCCATGGGACATTGTAGATCCTGTAGATCCTGATGAAGTGGAATGCAACCAATCCATGTTCCAGAAGGTTGTGAAGAATGCTCCACCGACATATACCCATACATTGTCAATATTAGTCTGGGGAGAAGATGATATGGCATGTTCTACTGTGGGTAAAATGGCTAACTGTATGCGACAGTATGAAGATAGTATTTCTTCCCCACTGCAGGCACGCATCTCGGCTGTGGAAAAACTGACTAAGGAAAACAAGGACTCATTTAAACAACTGTCAGACAAACTGTCCAGGATAGAGAATAAACTTGACTCTCTACCTACACAGGCATGCGTTGCAGCTGTTAGGAGAAAACGTTCTCCTACAGGACCAGCTCAAAGGAAATGGAACACATCACGAGGTATCCTGTGGTTTGCCCTGCGTGGTTATGGGGAGGACATGAGCAGATGGCATGGACAACCTACCAGTACCCTACAGGCACGAGTACGTGAGTTGCAAGCTAAAAGAAATACCAGAGAGAATTTTTCTAGAAGGATGGCTGCTCCAGTTACCAGTGAGCAGGACCCCAGTCAGGGTAGATGGGCCTCAAATCCCTTTTTCCCAAGTGTGAATAGGAGAAATGAAGGTCCAGTCCCTGTGAGCAGCATGAATCCATTTCTTAATTAGGGGGGCCCTGCCTCCAGCCAGGTGGAGGAGAGGGACAACCGAGTTTATTGGACTGTGTGGATTAGATGGCCTGGCACATCAAAACCACAAAGGTATCGAGCCTTGGTAGACACTGGTGCACAGTGCACCCTAATGCCATCAAATCATAAAGGGACAGAATCTATCAGTATTTCAGGAGTAACAGGAGGATCTCAAGTGTTATCTGTATTGGAGGCTGAAGTGAGCCTAACTGAAAATGAATGGAAAAAGCACCCCATTGTGACTGGCCCAGATGCTCCGTGCATCCTTGGCATAGACTACCTCAAGAGAGGGTATTTTAAGGACCCAAAAGGGTATAGACGGGCCTTTGGTATAGCAGCTGTAGAGACTGAGGACATTAAACAGCTGTCTACCTTGCCTGGCCTCTCAGAAGATCCTTCTGTTGTGGGGTTGCTGAAGGTTGAAGAACAACAGGTGCCAATTGCTACTACCACAGTGCACCGACGACAATATCGCACCAATCGAGACTCCCTGATCCCCATTCATAAACTGATTAGACAATTAGAAAGTCAAGGAGTGATTAGCAAGACTCGCTCACCCTTTAACAGTCCTATATGGCCAGTGCGAAAGTCTGATGGAGAATGGAGATTAACTGTGGACTATCGTAATGAAGTTACGCCACCGCTGAGTGCTGCTGTGCCAGACATGCTAGAACTTCAATACGAACTGGAGTCAAAGGTAGCCAAGTGGTATGCCACCATAGACATAGCTAATGCATTTTTCTCTATTCCTTTGGCACCAAAGTGCAGGCCACAGTTTGCTTTTACCTGGAGAGGTATCCAGTACACCTGGAATTGACTGCCCCAGGGGTGGAAACACAGTCCTACTATTTGCCATGGACTGATCCAGACTGCACTAGAAAAGGGTGGAGCTCCAGAACATTTGCAATACATTGATGACATCATTGTATGGGGTGATACAGCAGCAGAAGTTTTTGACAAAGGGGAGAAGATAATTCAAATTCTTCTGAAAGCTGGTTTTGCCATAAAAAGAGGCAAGGTCAAGGGACCTGCCCGGGAGATCCAGTTTTTAGGGATTAAATGGCAAGATGGGCATCGCCAGATCCCAATAGAGGTGATCAACAAAATAACAGCCATGTCCGCACCAACTAACAAAAAGGAAACACAAGCCTTCTTAGGCATTGTGGGTTTCTGGAGAATGCATATTCCAGATTACAGCCAGATTGTACGCCCTCTTTATCAGGTGACCAGAAAGAAAAATGATTTTCAGTGGGGCCCTGAACAACGACAGGCTTTTGAACAGATTAAACAAGAGATTGTGCATGCAGTAGCCCTTGGACCAGTCCGTACAGGACAAGATGTTAAAAATGTGCTCTACACCGCAGCTGGGGACAATGGTCCTACCTGGAGCCTCTGGCAGAAAGTGCCAGGGGAGACTCGAGGTCGACCCCTAGGATTTTGGAGTCGAGGATACAAGGGCTCCGAGGCCAATTACACCCCAACTGAAAAAGAGATACTGGCAGCATATGAAGGAGTTAGAGCTGCTTCAGAGGTAATTGGTACTGAAGCACAACTTCTCCTAGCACCTCGATTACCAGTACTAGGCTGGATGTTCAAGTGTAAGGTTCCTACTACTCATCATGCA
The DNA here is from genome assembly GCF_013368605.1 of Nyctibius grandis. Taxonomy (NCBI): domain Eukaryota; kingdom Metazoa; phylum Chordata; class Aves; order Nyctibiiformes; family Nyctibiidae; genus Nyctibius; species Nyctibius grandis. The sequence continues at coordinate 18,427,232 of NC_090694.1, read as the reverse complement.
ACTGATGCTACATGGAGTAAATGGATTGCATTAATTACACAGAGGGCTCGAATAGGAAACCCTAATCGCCCAGGAATCTTAGAAGTGATCATGGACTGGCCAGAAGGCAAAGACTTTGGAATGCCACCAGAAAAGGAGGTGACACGTGCTGAAGAAGCCCCACCATATAATGAACTACCAGAGGATGAGAAGCAGTATGTCCTGTTCACCGATGGATCCTGCCGTCTTGTAGGAAAACATCGGAAGTGGAAAGCTGCTGTATGGAGTCCCATACGACGAGTCACAGAAGCCACAGAAAGACAAGGTGAATCAAGTCAATTTGCAGAGGTAAAAGCCATCCAGCTGGCTCTAGACATTGCTGAATGAGAAAAGTGGCCAAGGCTGTATCTTTATACTGACTCATGGATGGTAGCAAATGCCTTGTGGGGGGTGGTTAAAGCAGTGGAAGCGAAGCAACTGGCAGCGTAAAGGTAAACCTATTTGGGCTGCTGAATTGTGGCAAGATATTGCTGCTTGGCTAGAGAAACTAGTCGTGAAGGTACGTCATGTAGATGCCTACGTACCTAAAAGTCGGGCAACTGAGGAACATCGAAACAACCAACAAGCGGATCAAGCTGCTAAAGTGTTCCAAATAGATTTGGACTGGGAACATAAAGGTGAACTATTTTTAGCTCGGTGGGCTCATGACACTTCAGGTCATCAAGGGAGAGATGCAACATACAGATGGGCTCGTGACCGAGGGGTGGACTTAACTATGGACTCTATTGCACAGGTTATCCATGATTGTGAAACATGCACCGCAATTAAGCAAGCCAAACGGTTAAAACCTCTGTGGTATGGGGGGCGGGTGTTGAAATAATATAAATATGGGGAGGCCTGGCAAATTGACTATATCACACTCCCTCAAACCCGCCTGGGTAAACGTTATGTGCTTACCATGGTGGAGGCGACCACCGGATGGCTGGAAACATACTCTGTGCCCCATGCCACTGCCCGGAACACTATTCTGGGCCTTGAAAAGCAAATCTTGTGGCGACACGGCACGCCAGAGAGAATTGAGTCGGACAATGGGACTCATTTCAAAAACAGTCTCATAGACAACTGGGCCAAAGAGCATGGCATCGAATGGGTATATCACATCCCCTATCAGTCACCAGCCTCTGGGAAAGTTGAACGGTATAATGGGCTGTTAAAAACTACCCTAAAAGCAATGGGGGGTGGAACCTTTAAAAACTGGGATAAGCATCTGGCACAAGCTACCTGGTTAGTTAACACCAGGGGATCTATCAATCGAGCTGGCCCTGCTCAGTCAGACCTTCTACATACAGTAGAAGGAGATAAAGTCCCTGTGGTGCATGAAAGGAATCTATTGGGAAAATCTGTCTGGGTTCTTCCTGCAACGGGCTAAGGTAAACCCATTCGTGGGATTGCTTTTGCTCAGGGACCTGGATGTACTTGGTGGGTGATGTTGCAAGATGGTGAAGTCTGATGTGTCTCTGAAGGTGATGTGATTCTGGGTGAGACTACTTAATTCTGAAGTGTATGTTGTTGCTGCATAATACTAATAGTGTTCATAAGTGTCTTTCAGGTTAAGACAGTGGTGATGAGACCAGAGCTAGCTGCAAGTGGCGTTCAGTAACCTCCTCGAGACTAACATTTTGAACCTGCAACCCGTGGGCATGAACTGTGACAAAACTCATACCATGTCTCCTGCCCTGAGAGACTGCTAGCCAGATGGAAACCCACAATCCTGAACTAAATGAACTTGATGAACTTTTTGCATAAAGATGAATCATAAACTAGTGATATGTGTATATATATTTGAAAATGAAAAGGTAGTGGTGATCTGAGTATGACGTGAATGGTATGGAATAAGGGGTGGAATGTCCTGGTTTGGCCCAAACCAGGCCAATTAGTCTTAGAGAAACCAAGGTCACTGCTAAATTCCTCACTGCTTAGGAATGAAGAGCCGAAGGGGGGTCGCACCTGCAGGGAGAAGCAGACAGGGCAGGTGACCCAAGATTGACCAAAGAGGTATTCCATCCCATACATGTCATTCTCACTTTCCTATTTATCAGTAACCCACTGCCTCCTGGAGGTGGGGCCCAGGAGGGAGGGGCCCTCCTGTCTCCCACTGATTGGTACCAGCTTTGCCAATTCTCCAGTTAAAAGCCTGCAGGTGTGATGGCAGGGGGAGCTACTGCATTTTCCCCTCTGCCTGTGCTGGGGGGAGCAACTCTGCCTGAGGAGGATTTCCAAGCTCTCGATCTTGGTTTTGTATATATTTGATTATTTTTATTATTGTTATTATACTCTTTTTCATTACTATAGTTTATTAAAACTGTTTTAACTTTCCAACCCATAAGTCTCTCTCCCTTTTCCCTTTCCCTTAGGGTGGGGGGGGAAGAGGGTTAACAGAGAGCGTCTGCCACTGGGTTAATAGCCGGCTCAGCTTTAAACCGTGACAGTTGTACATGTAACTAGTCAGCAAGTAAAAGCAAGAAACTTTCCTTCTGGACTAGTAACTTCATGTTCATCAGTTCTAGTGCTAAACAGATTTTCCTTGAGTGTAAATAATGCTGGCCAGCAATAGAGTCAAGATGACCTGATCCAGGAGGTCAATTCCCATGCTTTTTGCCATTGGATAAATAATTCTCACTGAAGTAATGGAAACTGCATATTGGATAGCAATGGTTAAAAATTCATTAAGATCATGATTAAAAGTTTTGTATGAAAAAAACAGTAGAGAAATTATATTAATGTAAAGTACACAAACCAATGTGGTCCTTCAATTCTAAAAATTGAAGATATCTTAAGCTTATGAATTTTATAGGACATCAATAATTCTATTATTTTGGGGCCAAAATGTGGATGTAATTGCCTCAGTGAATCTAATTGAAACAGGGTTTCTTTTGGCCACTTTCAATGTATGTTTCATTAATATGAATATTTGATGGATCAAATATTCCCCTGAAATTTAAAATTAAGCTTTCTTTTTAGCTGTAAGAGCACTGTAAAAGCAGAGTCCCTTCTCCTATATACACAGGTTACATTGAATTCTATAGTTTTTTTCTGTAGTATTTAATACAGTCTTTCTGAGACTGGAAGAGTCCTGCAAATCTTTTGCATCTATCTTCTTTTACTGGTCTTGTTTTTTTGATCTGATTTTCACACAGCTTATTGTATATTTTGTTCTCTCACTGAGTCTCAGTGAAGCTCATACCTCTTTCTTCTACACACCTTTTGACTTTTCTACTCTTGTTATTCAAATACTGGAGGATGATCTTTTTCTTACATTAGTGAAGTATCTCTGAGTGTAGATTGTTCATGCCATAAGTTTATATGACTATCTGTCTCACCAGCCAACAATTCTAAATTGGTTTAGTACATTTAATAAATAGGCTGTCATAAATATGTGAAAATTATGCCCTTTATGTGAATAGGAAAACCATATATTGTTGGAATTATTATATAAAGACTTTTCCAAGTGTGACAAGAATTACAAGACCAAAACTGCAGTGCATTTTATGCATACTTAACCATCATAGAAGCAGTAAAAGGTGAGACAAATTTACAACCCTCAAGAAAACCTCCACATGTGCATACTACAGAATATGGAGATTTTAAAGGTGGGCTAAAATCACTTCAACTCTTTTGTTATCAAAATAATGTATTGAAATGGTAGCAATGTCATAAAATGCTTTTCTTAATGTTTTGTTACAGTTCACTGGAGTCCTTAAAAATTCAGTTCCAATAAAAAATATATAAATATAAGCTTTATTAATCATGTCTGTCTATACCCAAATATGCACACTACTAGGACACTCATCTCTAGCTTTAGGATGTCATTTCTTGCTCTTTCTTAATTAGATTCAAATTCCAAAGTAATTTCTCAGAATATACTGGGTTCATTTAAAAACTCAAGAAACATTATTTTTATTACTATATGCTTCCCCTTCATTAAGTAGTAAACGCATTTTCTCCATTGAATTACTTGCGTTATAGCCTAAGAAAAAGAAGGAAAAGAAATAAAAATTTTCCATGACAACACAGGAAATGTATCTCTCTAAAAGTGTTCATTGTGGATATCTTCAGAACTCTGACCCAGTAGACAGTCAATTACATACAGTGTGCACAAAGCAGAAATCAAAATCATTACCTGAATCAAATCCTTTTTGAGTCCCAAAGTCCTCTTCTGAAGTCAGGGTGGACTATCAGTATACAAGTTTAACTTAAAATATATCTTCCTTAGAATTGGCTGATATCCCACCACTGTTTTGAGGGGATCTTTTTTTTTTTTTTTTCCCCAGTCAAATAGTAGAAACAAGACAGATGTCACAGTTTAAAGATGGGCTGGCTATTAAACTCGTGGCAGACGCTCTCTATTAACCCCCCTCTCCTCCACAGAAGGGGAAGGAAAAGAGAAAAGGGAGAGACACTTATGGGTTGGAAACTTAAAACAGTTTTAATAAACTATAATAATGAAAAAGAGTATAATAATGGAAAAAATTAAATATATACAAATATATATAAACCCAAGATCAAGCCCCCCAGATGTTGGTCACGTCACCACCGGCACTGCAGGGCAGGCTCCGAGAAGGCCCAGGCTGGACCCAGGAACAGACAGGAACGGGATTCAGGGATGCACAGAGTGGGATCGGGGGCAGCAGGAAACCAGTCAGAGTCCTCTTTGGACACTGGCCATAGAAGAAGCGGGGTGAGAAGGGCGAGACCCTCGTGATCCCCCCGCTTTATACTGAGAATGACATGAATGGGATGGAATACTTTTGTTGGTCAATTTTGGGTCACCTGTCCTGTCTGCTCCTCCCTGAAGGTGTGACCCCCCCTGCAGCTCTTCACTCGTAAGCAGTGAGGAATTTAGCAGTGACCTTGGTTTCTCTAACGATAAGTATAAGCAAGAGCATTTCTGCATAACATCCCTACTGGTGCTTCAGTGATAACTACAAACTTTGAGCGTTATCAGTCCTAGAAGCAGACAGTCTGCAAAACATGCAGTTACTTTCAGAAAGTGCAGTTACTTAGAAGAGACTTAGCTGAAAGTAAAAATCACTGAAAGGAAAATAGGTCTGTTTTAGGCCAAACCAAGACATTCCACCCCTTATTTCATAACATTTATGTCATGATCAGATCACCACTACCTTTCCATTTTCAAATATATACAGATATCACTAGTTTATGATTCATCTCTATACAAAAAGTTTGTTCATTTAGTTCATGATTGTGGGTTTTCATCTGGCATAGCAGTCTCTCAGGGCAGGAGAGATGGCACGAGCTTTGTCATGGTTCATGCCCACGGGTTGCAGGTTAAAGATGTCAGTCTCGAGGAGGTTACTGGATGCCACTTGATGAAGCTAGCTCCAGTCTCATCACCACTGCCTTAACCTGAAAGACACTTATGGAACACTGTTAGTATTATGTAGCAATCAACATCATACAGTTCAGAATTAAGTATTCTCACCCAGAATTAGATCACCTTGAGGGACACCTCGGACTTAACTATCCTGCAGCATCACCCACCAAGTACATCCAGGCCCTTGAGCGAAAGCCTTTGGGTTTGCCTTTTCCCAAAGCAGGAAGAACCCAAACAGTTTTTCCCAATAAATTCCTTTCATGCACCACAGGGACTTTATCTCCTTCTACTGTATGTAAAAGGTCTGACTGAGCAGGGCCAGCTCGGTTGATAGATCCCCTGGTGTTAACTAACCAGGTAGCTTGTGCCAAATGCTTATCCCAGTTTTTAAAGGATCCACCCCCCATTGCTTTCAGGGTGGTTTTTAACAGCCCATTATACCATTCAATTTTACCAGCGGCTGGTGCATGATAGGGGATATGATATACCCATTCGATGCCATGCTCTTTGGCCCAGTTATCTATGAGACTGTTTTTGAAATGAGTCCCATTGTCCGACTCAATTCTCTCTGGCATGCCGTGTTACCACAAGATTTGCTTTTCGAGGCCCAGAATAGTGTTCCGGGCAGTGGCATGGGGCACAGAGTATGTTTCCAGCCATCCAGTGTTTGCTTCCACCATGGTAAGCACATAACGTTTACCCTGGCGGGTTTGAGGGAGTGTGATATAGTCAATCTGCCAGGCCTCCCCATATTTATATTTCAACCACCGCTCCCCATACCACAAAGGTTTTAACCGTTTGGCTTGCTTAATTGCGGCGCACCTTTCACAGTCGTGGATAACCTGTGCAATAGAGTCCATGGTTAATTCCACCCCTTGGTCACGAGCCCATCTATATGTTGCATCTCTCCCTTGATGACCTGAAGTGTCATGGGCCCACCGAGCTAAAAACAGTTCACCTTTATGTTCCCAGTCCAAATCTATTTGGAACACTTTAGCAGCCTGATCCGCTTGTTGGTTGTTTCGATGCTCCTCAGTTTCCTGACTTTTAGGTACGTAGGCATCTACATGACGTACCTTCACGACTAGTTTCTCTAGCCGAGCAGCAATATCTTGCCACAATTCAGCAGCCCAAATAGGTTTCCCTCTGCACTGCCAGTTGCTTCGCTTCCACTGCTTTAACCACCTCCACAAAGCATTTGCCACCATCCATGAGTAAGTATAGAGATACAGTCTTGGCCACTTTTCTCATTCAGCAATGTCTAAAGCCAGCTGGATGGCTTTTACCTCTGCAAATTGATTAGATTCACCTTGTCCTGTGGCTTCTGTGACTTGCCATGTAGGACTCCATACAGCAGCTTTCCACTTCCGATGCTTTCCTACAAGATGGCAGGTTCCATTGGTGAACAGGGCATACTGCTTCTCATCCTCTGGTAGTTCATTATATGGTGGGGCTTCTTCAGCACGTGTCACCTCCTTTTCTGGTGGCATTCTGAAGTCCTTGCCTTCTGGCCAGTCCATGATCACTTCTAAGATTCCTAGATGGTTAGGGTTTCCTATTCGAGCCCTCTGTGTAATTAATGCAATCCCTTTACTCCATGTAGCATCAGTTGCATGATGAGTAGTAGGAACCTTACCCTTGAACATCCAGCCTAGTACTGGTAATCGAGGCGCCAGGAGAAGCTGTGCTTCAGTACCAATTACCTCTGAGGCAGCTCTAACTCCTTCATATGCTGCCAGTATCTCTTTTTCAGTTGGGGTGTAATTGGCCTCAGAGCCCTTGTGTCCTCGACTCCAAAATCCTGGGGGTCGACCTCGAGTCTCCCCTGGTACTTTCTGCCAGAGGCTCCAGGTAGGACCATTGTCCCCAGCTGCGGTGTAGAGCACATTTTTAACATCTCGTTCTGTCCAGACTGGTCCAAGGGCTACTGCATTCACAATCTCTTGTTTAATCTGTTCAAAAGCCTGTCGTTGTTCAGGGCCCCACTGAAAATCATTTTTCTTTCTGGTCACTTGATAAAGAGGGCGTACAATCTGGCTGTAATCTGGAATATGCATTCTCCAGAAACCCACAACGCCTAAGAAGGCTTGTGTTTCCTTTTTGTTAGTTGGTGGGGACATTGCTGTTATTTTGTTGATCACCTCTATTGGGATCTGGCGATGCCCATCTTGCCATTTAATCCCTAAAAACTGGATCTCCCGGGCAGGCCCCTTGACCTTGCCTCTTTTTATGGCAAAACCAGCTTTCAGAAGAATTTGAATTGTTTTCTCCCCTTTGTCAAAAACTTCTGCTGCTGTATCACCCCATACAATATCATCAATGTACTGAAAATATACTGGAGCTCCACCCATTTCCAGTGCAGTCTGAATCAGACGATGTGTCTACATTTAGCCTGCACCCAGGGCTAAACAGTTTTTCTATCACCCAATGTCCCTTCCTCAACAGAGGAAGGAAAAGAGAGAAGAGGAGCCTCACCTCTTCCCAGCAAGCCCTCCCTTTTATAGTGAACTTGATGTTAATGATATAGAATACACCTGTGGGCCAGCCTGGGTCAGCTGCCCTGCATTTAACAGCCAAGGGCCTTGATCACCATGGCTGGCCACAAACTGAAACAAACTCCTGATGAAACCAGGAAAGGATTCCACCCCTTATTCTGTATCATTTACATCAAGTCACTACTATTTTCCCCATCCCTCAACATAATGCACATCCACATATACACACATATATTCTCTCCAGTCCATGGGCCATCTCTCCCAAAAGTCCATTGAATCAATTCAGTTCAAATCCATGGGTTCAGTTTCTCAGAATATTTCTCAGGGCAGGAAAAAAAATTGGTGTGGGATTCACTCAGCAGCTTGGGACCAGAGCTCAATACGGTGTTATGGACTGTCGAAGTTGGGTGCAGCAGGATGGTGTACTGCATCTTGATCTTGCAATGCATGTATCTGCTGCAGCCCATGTTCAGGGTCTGGGGTGATTCTTACTGTGATAAATGATACTTAGCATCATACAGTTCAAGTTATTGGCTATTCTTGCCCAGAATCAAATCCCCTTGGGGTACACATTAACTTCCCCATCCTCCTGCATCATCCACCAGGTGCACACAGGTCCTTCAGCAAAAGCAATTCCACACATGGGTTTGCCTTTACTCAAGGCAGGAGTAAATCCAAACTGTTTTCCCCAACATATTTCTTGCATGAACCACAGGGACTTTATCCCCCTCTACAGTGCACAACAGTTTGGATTGAGCAGGACCAGCCCGGTGGATAGATCCCCTGGTATTAATTAACCAGGTGGCATTTGCTAAGTGTTCATCCCAATTTTGAAAGTCCCATCACCCATTGCTTTCAGGGTAGTCTTCAACAGCCCATTACATCGTTCAACTTTCCCAGCAGCGGGTGCATGGTAGGGGACGTGACATATCCATTCAATACCATGCTCTTTAGCCCAGGTGTCTATGAGGCTATTTCAGAAATGAGTCCCATTGTCTGACTTGATTCTTTCCAGAGTGCCACGTCGCCAAAAAAATCTGCTTTTCAAGGCCCACAATAGTGTTGCGGTCAGTGGCATGAGGCACAGGGTACGTTTCCAACCATCCGGTACTTGCTTCCACCCTTGCGAGCACACAGCGCTTGCCTTGGCAGGTTCGTGGAAGCGAGATGTAATCAATTTGCCAGGCCTCCCCATACTTGTATTTCAGTCATCGTCCTCCATACCACAGGGTTTTCAGCCATTTGGCTTGTTTAATTGTAGCGCATGTTTCACATTCGTGGATAACCTGTGTGATGGTGTCCATGGTCAAATCCACCCCTTGGTCATGGGCCCATCTGTATGTGGCATCTCTGCCTTGATGGCCTGATGTATTATGGGCCCACTGAGCTAAAAGTAATTCACCTTTATGCTGCCAGTGCAGATCTACTTGGGACATTTTCATCTTACCAGCTTGATCCACCTGCTGGTTTTTTTGATGTTCCTCAGGGGCTCTGCCCTTGGGTACATGGGCATCTACGTGACATACCTTCACAACCAGCTTCTCTAAATGGGTAGCAATATCCTGCCATAATTCGTCTGCCCAGATGGGTTTGCCTCTTCGCTGCCAGTTGTTTTTCTTCCAGTGCTTCAGCCATCCCCACAGGGCATTTGCTACCATCCAGGAGTCAGTGTACAGATAAAGTACTGGCCATTTTTCTCACTCAGCAATATCTAGAGCCAGCTGGATGGCTTTTACTTCTGCAAACTAACTCAACTCACCTTCTCCCTCAGTTGCTTCTGCCACTCATCATGTAGGACTCCACACAGCAGCTTTCTACTATCACTGCTTGCCTACAATGCAGCAAGATCCATCAGTGAACAAGGAATGAGGCTTCTTATTCTCTGATAGTCTATTGTATGGTGGGCCCTCTTCAGCACACATGACCTCCTACTCCTCTGGCAACATTCCAAAATCTTTGCTTTTGGGCCAGTCCATGATTACTTCCAGAATTCCTGGGCAATTAAGGTTCCCTGTTCGGGCCCGCTGAATAATCATTGCAACCCACTTAGTCCATGTAGCATCAGTTGCGTGATGTGTAGAGGGGGTCTGTCCTTTAAACATCCAGTTCAACACTGGCAATTGGGGTGCCAGGAAGAGCTGTGCCTCAGTGTCAATTACTTCTGAGGCAGCTCAAACTCCTTCATAGGCTGCCAGTATCTCTTTTTCTGTTGGAGTGTAACGGTCCTCTGATCGTCTGTACACCCAACTCCAAAACCCCAGGGGTTGACCTTGAGTCTCCCCTGGTGCCTTTTGCCAGAGGCTCCAGGTAGGACCATTGTCCCCAGCTGCGGTATAGAGGACATGCTTTACTTCTGGTCCCATCCAGACTGGTCCAAGGGCCTCTGCATGGACTATCTCTCATTTAATTTGCTCAAAAGCCTGTTGTTGCTCAGGGCCCCATTTAAAGTCATTCTTCTGAGTCACTGCACAGAGAGGGCTCACAATCTGACTGTAATGGGGAATGTGCATCCTCCAGAATCCTACTACACCTAGGAAAGCCTGTGTCTCCTTTTTGTTAGTTGGCAGAGACATGGCTGTTATTTTGTTAGTCACATCCATTGGGATCTGACAGCGGCCATCTTGCCACTTGATCCCTAAAAAAATGGATCTCTTTTTTAGGTCCCTTGACCTTTCCGCATTTGATGGCAAAACTAGCTTCTAGAAGGGTTTGAATGACTTTCTCCCCCTTCTCAAAAACTTCTGCTGCTGTATTACCCCATACAATGATGTCATCAATGTACTGCAGGTGTTCCCGAGCTCCACCCTTCTCCAGTGCAGTCTGGACCAGTCCATGGAAAATGGTGGGGCTATGTTTCCACCCCTGGGGCAATCGATTCCAAGGGTACTGGATGCCCCTCCAGGTGAAGGCAAAGTGTTGCCTACACTCCACTGCCAAAGGAATGGAGAAAAATGCATTTGCGATGTCAGTCATGGCATACCACTTGGCTGCCTTTGACTCCAGTTCTAACATGTCCAGTACAGCAGCACTCAGTGGTGTTGTGACTTCATTCAGGCCACGATAGTCCACAGTTAGTCTCCACTCCCCACTGGACTTTTGCACTGGCCATATGGGACTGTTGAAGGGGGAGCGCATTTTGCTGATCACACCTTGGTTCTCCATTTGACAGATCAGCTCATGGATGGGGATCAGTGAGTCTCTATTAGTCTGATAATGCCGTCGGTGGACTGTTGCAGTAGCAATGAGCACCTTTTGCTCCTCGACCCTCAGCAGTCCCACAAGAGAACGGTCCTCTGATAGACCGGGAAGGGTAGACAGCTGTTTCATGTCTTCAGTCTCCACAGCTGCTACACCAAACACCCACTGGTACCCCCTCAGGTCTTTGAAATGTCCTCTTCTCAGGTAATCTATGCCAAGAATGCATGGGGTATCTGGGCCAGTCACAATAGGGTGCATCTGCCACTCAGTCCCAGTCAGACTCACTTCAGCTTCCAATACAGTCAGCTCTTGGGAGCCCCCTGTCACACCAGAAAGACAAATAGATTCTATCCCTTTATAGATTGATGGCACTAGGGTGCATTGTGCACCAGCGTCCACTAGAGCTGTATACTGCTGTGGTTCTGATGTGCCAGGCCATCGAACCCACACAGTCCAAAAACCACAGTTGTCCCTCTCCTCCACCTGGCTGGAGGCAGGGTCCCTCTAATCCTGAACATAGTGTTTGTTATCGACATCTTGGTTCGAGTAGCTCACGTAGATTTGATCCCCATTATTCACGCCTGGTAAATAGGGATCCGAAGCCCATCTACACTGTCTGAAGAGCTTCCCATTGGAAACTGGAGCAACAAATCTCCTGGAAGAAGCCCCATTCCTAATTGGTTCACCTTGCAACCCTTGTACGTGTGTCCGTAAAGCCGAGGTACTTTTTCCATCCCATTTCCTCATGTCTTCTCCATGGTCACGCAGGAAAAAACACAGGGTGCCTCGTGATGTGTACAGTCTCTCCTGAGCAGGTCCTGCAGCAGAATGCTGTCTCCTGATGGCCGAGACATTCTTTAGTCCAGGTGGGGAGGGGTGTCTGTCCTCCATCTGGGACAATTTTTCCAACACCTCCCCAAGCAGTTCTGTGGATTTGTCAGATGGTTTTTCAACAGTTGAGATGCCAGCTCATGGGGAGTAAAAGAAATTATGTGCATATTGCTGCACATAATTATTTATGTTGCCGGCATCTGCCCAGCTAAATAATGCTAATGTGTTGGCGTACGACTGTGGCGCATTCAGTACCCACTTGCACCACACGGGTCCGGTAACTTTGAGTGCATCTGGATCTAGTGGTGTCTCTGGGTCATCCAGGTCCTCAAACATCAGCTCCCGCACAGCTATTTCTCTTAGATTCTTAACACCTCTCTCAATGGTTGTCCACTTGCCTGGGTGCTATATGACATCATCCCTAAAGGGATACCTTTTCCTTACGCTTTGCAGGAGTTGCCACCAGAGAGTGAGGGGCTGTGCACCTGTTGCAAGACCCCTATCAATACCCACTTCTCTAGCCATTGGTCACAGCTGCTTGACTTCACTATCATTTAACTCGAGACCATCAGCTCCATTATCACAGCAGCTGAGCAGCCAGGTGACAATTTGCTCACCTTCACGACTGCTGGAATCTTTACATATATCTCGCAGCTCACTCAGGGATAGGGATCAAGTGGTTACCTCTGGCTCATCCTCCTTTGGTGTCCCTGGTAGGCTAGCACAACCTGCTCTTTTTGTGGTTTCCATCTTCTGTACAGGGGCAACTGATACCAGCACAGGTTGAGTCCCTCAGTTAGCTGCATCACCCATCACTGGGGGCTGATTAGCTGCAACCCTTGTTGCCAAAATCTGGGTAATTGCAGCAAGTGCTTCCTGGACTTGAGCAATCACAGTACCCAGTGCAGAGATCTGAATAGCCTCTGGGGTAGCCAGGATGTCTGCTGTAGGGACTGGCAATGGTCTGAGTATCTGTGATGCCAGTCATGGGTGCTAGGGCAGCTGTGGTGTCTGTTGTAGGGGCTGGAGCTGCTGTGGGCCCCTTACAGTGGTTGCAGCAGCTGTGCTGTATCCACCCTTATACCAATGTTTAAGCAAGAGCAAGAAATGAAAGATATTCAAAAGGCCTGACAACATGAGCATGGTGGCAGAAACATCCCAAGGGTATTTAAAATTCCCAAAAGCCATTGAGATCAGCCTTGAGGGAAAGTACATGTCACCCACTCCCATTCCCTAGAAATCAGAAACGGACACAGTTCCAAAAGAATTTATAATACCATAAACCAATGCCAAACCACACAGCAGAGTGATACCTCTAAATCCATGCCCAAAAGTGATAAACCGCACAAAAGCGGTAACAAACAGTGGTAAAGCAACACATTTGATTAGCCACCACAAAAGCAACTGTAAAACCAAACCCCAAAGAATTCTACCCAGTAATCCTGCTACTGATACCAACATAATGAAAATGAATGCTCCTATCAAAAGCAGTCATATCTATGAAAACTTCAACCCTCCAAGCCTCTTAGAGCAAAAAGTCTACAGTTCTCCCAGGTGATCTATTTATGTTGGGTGCCAAATAAACTGTCTTCCTTTAGCCCACACCCGGGGCTAAACAATAGCAGTTTTTCTCTCACCCAATGTCCCTTCCCCAACCAAGGAAGGAAATTGGGAAAAAGAGGGAGACTCTTGGGTTAAAATTAAACCGATTTAATAAAATAAAGAAACCAATATAAATGCTAACACAAAACACACAAATGTATACTTAGCTATAGAGTTGTAGCAGGTTGTTCCATAAATACCAACCATTAGCAATAAAGAAAAAAGGAGGCCAGAAGAGAGCAAAACAGGCCCCCCTCTTCTCCTCAAGCCCTCCCTTTTACAGTGAACTTGATAGTTAATGATATAGAATACACCTGTGGGCCAGCCAGGGTCAGCTGCTCTGGATTTAGCTGCTAATGGCCCTGATCACCATGGCTGGCCACAAACTGAAACAAGATCCCAATGAAACCAGAACACAGAGAAAGGGAAGACCATCTTTGGTCATAAGCTTGCCAAGCTGGTGAAGAGGGCTTTAAACTAACATTGCTGGGGGAGGGGAACCTCAATCCATCCCAACCCTGCCAGTTTGATGCCAGGGCCAGCAATAGATGCCCAGAGGCTGGAGAAGGATTGCAGTTCAGCAGGAGAGCACCGGAAGAGCAGCAGAAATTCCAGCCAGTAAGTCAGCTTCATCAGGGGCCCAACTGAAATGACTCTATGCAAACACACATAGAATGGGAATAAACAAGAGGAGCTAGGGATGTGTGCATGCCTGCAGGGCTATGACCTTATTGGCATCACAGAGACGTGGTGGGATGGCTCCTACAACTGGAGTGTTGGAATGGAAGGGTACAGGCTCCTTAGGAAGGACAGGCAGGGGAGACAAGGAAGGGGTGTAGCCCTCTTTGTCAATGACCAGCTAGAGTGCATGGAGCTCTGCCTGGGGATGGAGGAGGAGCTGACTGAGAGCTTAAGGGTCAGGATTAAAGGGAAGGCAGGGACAGGTGACATTATTGTGGGCATCTGCTACAGGCCACCTGACCAGGGAGACCGAGCGGATGAGGCCCTCTATAGACAGATAGATGTAGCCTCACGTTTCACAGGCCCTGGTCCTCATGGGGGATTTCAACCACCCTGATATCTGTTGGAGGGACAACACAGCAGGGCATAAGCAATCCAGGAGGTTCCTGGAATGCATTGATGATAACTTCCTTCTCCAAGTGACAGAGGAGCCAACAAGGAGAGGTGCCATGCTGGACCTTGTACTCACCAACGAGGAGGGGCTGATGGGGAATGTGAAGCACAAGGGCAGCCTTAGCTGCAGTGACCATGAAATGGTGAAGTTCAAGATCCTTAGGGCAGCAAGGAGGGCACGCAGCAAGCTCACTACCCTGGATTTCAGGAGAGCAGACTTTGGCCTCTTCAGGGACCTGCTTGGTAGAGTACCATGGGATAAAGCCCTGGAGGGAAGAGAGGCCCAAGAAAGCTGGTTAATATTCAAGGATCACCTCCTCCAAGCTTAGGAGTGATGCATCCCGACAAAGAGGAAGGCAGGCAAAAATGCCAGGAGGCCTGCATGGATGAAAAAGGAGCTCCTGGACAAACTCAGACACAAAAAGGAAGCCTACAGAGGGTGGAAGCAAGGGCAGGTAGCCTGGGAGGAATACAGCGAAATTGTCTGAGCAGCCAGGGATCAGGTTAGGAAAGCTAAAGCCCTGATAGAATTAAATCTGGCCAGGGATGTCAAGGACAACAAGAAATGCTTCTATAGGTATGTCAGTGATAAAAGGAAGACTAGGGAAAATGTGGGCCCTCTCCGGAAGGAAACGGGAGACCTGGTTACCTGGGATATGGAGAAGGCTGAGGTATTCAACAACTTTTTTGCCTCAGTCTTCACCGGCAAGTGCTCTAGCCTCACCGCCCAAGTCGCAAAAGGCAAAGGCAGGGACTGGAAGGATGAAGAACCGCCCACTGTAGGAGAAGAACAGATTCGAGACCATCTAAGGAACCTGAAGGTGCACAAGTCCATGGGACCTGATGAGGTGCGTCCATGGGACCTGATGAGGTGCATCCACGGTTCCTGAGGGAACTGGCGGATGAAGATGCTAAGCGACTATCCATCATTTTTGAGAATTCACAGAATCACAGAATTGTTTTGGTTGGAAAGGACCTTTAAGATCATCGAGTCCAACTATTAACCTAACACTACCAAGTCAACCACTAAACAATATCCCTAAGCACCACATCTACTCGTCTTTTAAATACCTCCAGGGATGGTGACTCCACCACATCCCTGGGCAGCCTGTTCCACTGCTTGATAACCCTTTATGTGAAGAAATTTTTCCTAATATCCAATCTAAACCTCCGCTGGCAGTCCGGTGAAGTTTCCCACTGACTAGAAAAGGGGAAACATAACCCTCATTTTCAAGAAGGGAAAAAAGGAAGACCCAGAGAACTACAGGCCAGTCAGTCTCACCTCTGTGCCTGGCAAGATCATGGAGCAGATCCTCCTGTAAACTATACGGAGGCACATGGAAATCAAGGAGGTGGTGACAGCCAACATGGCTTCACTAAGGGCAAATTGTGCATAACAAATTTTGTGGCCTTCTACGACAGGGTTACAGCACTGGTGGATAGGGGAAGAGTGACTGATGTCACCTACCTGGACTTGTGCAAAGCATTTGACACTGTCCCGCATGACATCCTTGTCTCTAAATTGGAGAGACATGGTCTTGACGGATGGACCACTCAGTGGATAAGGAATTGGCTGGATGGTCGCACTCAAAGACTTGTGGTCAACGGCTCAATGTCCAAGTGGACACCAGTGATGAGTGACTTTCCTCAGGGGTCGGTATTGGGACCGGCACTGTTTAACATCTTTGCCGATGACATGGACAGTGGGATTGAGCGCACCCTCAGCAAGTTTGCTGATGACACCAAGCTGTGCAGTGTGGTCGACACGCTGGAGGGAAGGCATGCCATCCAGAAGGACCTTGACAGGCTTGAGAGCTGGGCCCTTGTGAACCGCATGAAGTTCAAGAAGGCCAAGTGCAAGGTCCTCCAGGATTCCCAATGAAAACTAGGACAAAATCCCAATGAAACCAGGACAATTTGATATGAAATGCAGAAGTATTTGCGATCAGTCTGAGCTAGATTTTTAATTGTATCTGCAAATTAACGGTTATTTGCTCAGATGTTATGGGTGCCTTTTTATAAGATCTGTCAAAGGTTTTTGATAGATAAGTATATATACCTATTGCTCTTTATTGGAAGTTTCCTCAGAGTTTTCAGGTTGATGTGTATGGTGAATTTGAAGATGAGTCTGACTTGGTGTGAAAGGTTATTTGAGGGAAGTAAGGCAGTAGAAGTACTGGTGGTATATCCAGAGGTGGTCATTCAAAAAAAACCTGCAAACCCCCCACTATTTTCCATGTTCTTTCTGATCATGCCAGGAAAAAAAAAATGGAAAAAAATTCTCCCCTAGTTTTAGCCCTAGTCCTGTTACTATCTTTTATTACGTTCTGTAACTCCTTTGGGAATTGTCTTGTTTTTATTTCTTATTTGACCTAAGTATCTCTCCATTTTACAAGACATTTGTTTCACTGATACCTAAATTTTCTTCTATCTGCTTCAGACCTGTGTTGTAGTATTTCTGAACAGAAGCCTATGCACATAGTGTGCACTCTTATGGCTCCCCCAGCCTGTGAGCAACATCTTTAAATTATCATCACTTAATAGTTAGACAAGAGAGTCCTCTGTTACTACAAGAGAAACCAATTTATTTCACTGTTATTTGTATATCAGAGATTTCCTGTGTCCTTAGACTGTGACATAAATCTTGACAAAATATACAATTTCTTAATTTGATTTATGAAAATATATTTTTAATATTCAATTATTTTCCCACTTTATTTTTAAGGTCTTGTGTTTTAGCATTTCTGCCAAATCCATCCACTCAGAAATCAGCCTTCAACAGATTACTTAAAAATAAATCTGAGAAAAGAGTACACATAAGCACACTTCGTTACTTTTCCTTTTCTTTGAGCCTACAGGCAATGTATATTGAAGCTTTCCTCTATAGACTTTGTTTTAGGGATGATGATATCATATATGGAACAGAGAAGCCACAGTTCCTAGCTACAGAGCAGAGCTTAATGCCTTCCTACAAAGTCTTGAGGAGATGGAATTATATTGAAGTCAAGGTAGACAATATCCACCACTCTCCCCTCATCTACCAGGCCAGTCATTTCATCGTAGAAGGTTATCAGGTTGGTTTAGCATGGCATCCCCTTTGTAGATCCATGCTGACTACTACCAATCACCTTCACAGGGATCGAGGTGAAGCTGACCGGCCTGTAGTTCCCTGTGTCCTCCTTCTTGCCTTTCTCGAAGAAAGGAGTGGCATTTGCTTTCCTCTATTCCTCAGGCACCTCTCCCAGTTGCGATGATTGTTCAAAGATTATCGAGAGTGGCCTCACAATGACCCTCAGCACTCGTGGGTCCATCCCATCAGGGACCATGGACTTATGTATGTCTGATTTGCTTAAACACTCCCTGACCTGATCCTCTTCCACCAAGGGTAAGTCTTCCTTGCTCCAGCCTTTCCCTCTGGTCTCTGGGACCTGGGATTCCTGAAGGCTGGTCTTGCTAGTAAAGACTGAGGTGAGAAGACATTCAGTATCTCAGCCTTTTCCATGTCCTATGTCACCAGGGCCCCTGTTTCATTCAGCAGTGGGTCCATATTTCCCCTAGTCTTCCTTTTGATACCTATGTACTTAGAGAAGCCCTTCTTCTTGTCTTTGACATCCCTTCCCAGATTCAATTCTAGTTGGGCTTTGGCTTTCCTAACTGCGTCTCTGCATACTTGATAGAATCATAGAATCATTTAGGTTGGAAAAGACCTTTAAGATCACCAAGTCCAACCATAAACCTAACACTGCTAAGTCCACCACTAAACCATGTCCTTAAGTGCCACATGTACACGTCTTCTAAATACCTCCAGGGATGGTGACTCCACCACTCCCCTGGGCAGCCTGTTCCAATGCTTGACTTTGGGCAAAAGGAAAGGGCCTTCCTACCCTCAAGCAGATCAACACTCCCACCCAACTTGGTGTTTGTTGAGAGGGCACGGAGTAAATGCACGCAGACCAATATGATCGTTAAGCAGATCTCGTTTATTTACGTATCTGAGGGTACATTTATACTATTCCATTGAGGGTGCATTTATACTATTCTATTTTTGTACACACTCTGTGTACATGTCATTTCTATTATGATTGGTTAGTATGCTTTGTTCACACGCCTCTATATTAGTTCTGATTGGCTTATGCTAAGAAGTTATATCTTGCAGGTGCAGCATTCTTTCTTATTTTTCAACTTCCCTATATCTTATTTTTCTCATAGCCAAGGTCCTCAACTTCCCCCACAGCTTGTTGGTCTCATAGCCAAGGCCCTTGTTCTGTATTACGATTGGCTAGTTCATTACCACCCCATTACCACCCCCTGGACATGCCTGGACATAGCTCGTTCAGTACGTGACCATTGTCCCGTGGGAACCCCACAAATCCCCCTTTTTGTTTTTGAACGAGCTATGTCCTATCTTGTCCTTTTTGTTTTTGTTTCTTACTCAAACCTGGTTCCCTGTGTCTCGCAAAGTCCGGTCAGAGAATCCCAGCCTTGGTTACCCACAAATCCTGCTCTCTGTTGTTGTGCCAAAAAGGCTGTATTGACCATTCGTTGTACAGTTCTCTGCAAACATGCAAACAAACAGGGTAACACAAGTAGGATAATGCCTATTATAAACATTCCCATAAGTAAACTCTATCTACAAAACATGCAGTTTGCTTCAGAACATACTGTTATTCTCTATTATTCTAGCTGAAAGGAAAATTACTGACAGGAAAGCTGATTCTGTATAAAGGTAACACAGAGCAGGCCTTTTAGAGCCTACTCTGAGGCCTACTCTTGCTAAATCGTTGCTAAACCATCCGGTATCAATTTCCCCCTTTGGAAGTAGTTAGATTTATTATCTCACTACTTCCATATACTCTTCTCAATGATTGTCTTAACACAACCCACGAAGATCCCTATGATAACTATAATCACAACTACATAAACTATTCCCTCTAACAATGTGGCTAACCATCCTTTTAGAGACAATCCACCTAATTCTTGCAGGATTTTGTTGAGCCAACTATTTCCTGCTGTATCCCTGATTGTCCTGTTGTTTTTTGTTACTCTCTGTCGGATCTCCTGCTAAAGTTAAATGGTTAAGTACATAAACAGCTTTTGCAAGTCTCTCAGAAGGTTCAGTTTCCTCTCCCCCTTTTTGTTTTTGCAGAAGCTGTTTCAATGTACTATGAGCACGTTCCACAATCGCCTGACCCGTAGGCGAATGAGGAATCCCAGTGACATATGTAATACCCCATAGTTGACAAAATTGACGAAAAATCTGTGAACAATATGCTGGTCCATTATCAGTCTTAAGTTGTTGTGGAACCCCAAGACTTGCAAAGCAAGCAAGTAAATGTCGTTTGACAAGACGACCTGTTTCCCCAGTTTGTGCTGTTGCCCATATTACATGTGAAAACGTATCAACAGATACATGAACATATTTGAGTCTTCCAAATTCTGTAATGTGAGTAACATCCATATGCCACAGTTGCAACACACACAACCCTCAAGGATTTACCCCTATCCCAATTCCCATGCCAATTTTCTGACAACTAGGACAAGCACTGACCAATTCGCATGCTTGTGCCATGGTGAGGTGAAATTGTTTCGCTAGCATTTTTGTTGATTGATGAAAGAATTGATGGGATAGGCGAGCTTGTTCAAATAAATTTGGTGATATTTGCATATAGGACACAAGTGTGTCTGCTTTATTATTGCCAATGCTCAAACCTTGATCAAATTGATGACTACGAATGTGGGTAACAAAATAAGGTACCTCTCTGAGGTTTATTGCCTGATGCAACTGTAGCAAAATGGTGTAAAGTCGTATATTCTTCACTGGTCGTATAAAAGCTCTTTCAATTCGATTTACAATGCCTGGTGCATAAAGAGAGTCTGTTACAATATTTACAGGTAAGTCCTTCCAATTTACAAAAACCTGATATATCGCAAAAAGTTCAAGTGTCTGTAATGAGTCCTCAGTTTGTCCTGAAAATTTGCAATGTTTCCATTGTCCATCCTCTTGCCAGGTAATAACTGCTGAATGTGATCGCTTCCCTGCATCAGTAAAAACAGTTAGTCCAGTCACAGGTATCTCTGATCTGATAGGTTTTTCTTCCCAATCCTGTTTGCAAATAAACTGTAGCTTTTTATCTTTTGGCAAATGTGTTAACAATTGTCCGGTAAAGTCCTGTAAGGCCATTTGAAAAAGAGTTGACTGATTTGTTAACCACTGTAGATATTCCTTCTTGATAGGTAAATAGATAACATCTGAGTCTAGTCCGGTAATGTCTGTAATCCTTTTATGCACTTTGACAAGCAATTGTGCTATTGCTTCCACTCTGGTACAAATTGTTGTTTTAGGATGAAAAGCCAAAGAGTCCACTCGAGCATTGCCTTCTGCAATAAACCCAGGCAAATTAGTATGATTTCTTACATGTAAAACATAAAACAATGCAGTTCGGATTTGAATTTCTTGCCACAGAGCTCGCAGCAATTCAAAAACACACTGATTATGTGTATGCTCTATAACAGATCTATCCAATTGCTTTACAATGCCAGCTACATATGCTGAATCAGTAATCAAATTAAAGGGAATGGGAAAATTCTGAAATACTTCTAATACAGCTCGTAATTCTACCACCTGAGGTGAACCCTCTTGTTGTATTACTATAGATTCCCACTTGCCGTCAGAATACCAGACAAGGCCTGCCTTGCCTGTGTTCCCAGATCCATCCATAAAAATGGTAATTCCATCCATGGGAGTGTCTGTACACCACACTCCCGTGGCAACTGGAAGTTCCGCACTCAACAACCTGTCCCGAGAAATTCTCCATAGCTGTTTGTAAAGCAAAGCTATTAGCCATACACCACTCAAAATATTGAGCTGCAATAGGAACGGTTAGTGATGCAGGGATCTCTGGCCACAAGCTCCCGACATCGCATCCGTCCTTTGATGAATAATCTGTGCCAATAGCTCTGTAACGAATCTGATCATTCTGAATTCCATTGACCAATTATTACCTATGGAATTTGCCTATCAAACAAAGTGATAATTTGTATTTCTTGATTCAAATCAATACGATGTACAAATTTGGAATGTAGCCTGCTTTCTACTTCTGTAATCAGTTGCTGTACCTCTGCAGTAGTGTGTCGTGGTGCTGTTAAAGTTGTGTCCCCTGCTAACAATTGGAACAGAGGCTGCAATTGTGACAACGTAAGCCCCAAGTACGGCCGCAGCCATAACTTGAGCCTTATGTTCCACAGTACCCGCTTTTGCACATGCCTTTATCATAACATTCAAATCTGTTTTTCCAGGTAAAGCTTCAATGATCTTTTGACAATCAGCATTAGCATTATCCCTGTTTGCCACAGGTCCAAGGCTTGGCAGCCGCACAGGTTAACCCCGCGTGGAAACACCAGTCCTGCGCTCCCTGCGGTTTGGGCTGCGAGTTAACTGCTTAGGCCTGGAACTGGTTGTGAAGATTCATTTGTGTCAGCACACAGTTTCTCCCCGTGTTTTTTCTCCAGTTTCCCTGTATTCTGCAGCTGGTTGTTATCAGCTGACCTTGAGCATTATACTGAGACCTGCACAGCTTCACAAAATGCCCTAGCTTCCCACAGCAATGACACATCAAAACAGAGTTATCTCTCCCACTCAGCTTCAACTTCTTAAGGCAGTTTTTCTTAAAGTGACCTTCTTGTTCGCATGTATAACAACAATGAACTACCTTAACTGCCGCCGCAAAAGTTTTTGCTAAACGCTCCATCTGAAACGTGGTGGTTCCTACTTTCCCGCAAGCATCCATTAGCTCGGTTAAGGTGGGGTCACGATTCGCTATCCCTGCAACAACTCTCCTGCAGTCCTCATCTGTGTTGTTCCTCGCTAACTGTAGTAACAATGTTTCTTTTACAATTTTTCAATCTAACGGTTGCCAAATATTTCCTCCCTCAGGACCCGCACCCACAATCACCGGATATGCTTGTGGAATTATAACCCCTTCTAATAACGCATCTCAAATGATCCCTTTCCATTTTACTCCTCCCCCCTCTTCCCCTGTATACGCAGGCGGATGCTGATTCTCTCCCTCACCTCCCACATTACCAGATGGACGCAAACCTCCCCTCCCGCCCTGGTCTAAAGGTGGAGTAGGGAATTGCAAAGGAGGTTGAGGTGGCCCTAATACTTGTCCCGAACACAGAGGGGGGTTTGGGGGAGACATAGTCACGTGTCCCGAGGCGTTGGCTGAACGATGCTGCTGCAATTCCGTCTTTAATTCTTCCAGTCGTCTACCAAGCTCTGTCATGTCAAGTTTGTGTCCATTTCGTGATGGTAACAGTCCTTTAAGTCCTTGTGACTCTGGTATTGCTGACTCCGTAAATGTCGAATTTAACGGTGGTCGTTTAGCGTCGGAATGTAAACTTTGTTCAACAGACTTAGGAAACGGCGAATCCGGTAAAGGTGGATACGAAGCAGGTTTACCCTCCTTCTTGTTCTCCTGCTCAGCCTCATCCGTAGAGAGATCAATGAGAGGAGGAGGGGGTTTCGGAGGGGGTTTCGGCCAAGTCTCCTGTTCAGCGTCTGAATCAATTAGTCCAAATCGAGTTTGTGTTTTAGGGCGCACTACTGGTTCTAATGGATCTCTATCTATTTTACTCGCTTCCCGCTCCTCAGCTTTTTTCGGAGCCGTCTGTACCCACGGTGATAAAGGAGCTGCCACCGGTACAGCCACCGGGGCCGTGGGAGGTGTTGGTCCCGCAAACAGTGAGGGGGTAGTAGGCGCTTGCAGTCCTAAAGCCATAAAAGCTGTATGTGTGACTTCTCTCTCTGCTTTTATTCCTTTTAACGCTTCGCTAACCAGCCTCCATGTAGCTGACAATTTAAAGGCTTCCTTATCACCACTTGACACCGCATCCCAGAGAGAGTCACCAATCTTCTCCCATAAAGGCACTTCAAAGACATCATTAAAGGTTGTAAAATGTCCTTTATCTTTTGCCCAAAACAGTAACTGCTTTAACGCAGCTTCGTCATATTTAATTCCTCTCTCAGAGAGTATATGTTGGAGGAGTTTCACCACTGCCACTTCTGTCTTGGTCAGGGTAGACCCCATTCCTCCCCCAGCTGCCTGGGAAACCCTACCCAGGTTTTCCTTTGCTAGCAAAACTCGGGCTTACCGCATCCGTTCCTGCTGGTGCGAACCGCATCCGTTTCTGTTTCCCGGTGCGAAAATCCAGTGCCGGGGCAGCACTCTACAGCTGGCTTCCTCTCACCCTTTCCTTTCGTGCCGTTGTCCGCTGCTTCTCTGCAGTCTCCGGCCGAAGGCCCCTGGTCCGGGGGAAAGTCCCTGTTCGGGCGCCACTTGTTGAGAGGGCACGGAGTAAATGCACGCAGACCAATATGATAGTTAAGCAGATCTCGTTTATTTTCGTATCTGAGGGTACATTTATACTATTCCATTGAGGGTGCATTTATACTATTCTATTTTTGTACACACTCTGTGTACATGTCATTTCTATTATGATTGGTTAGTATGCTTTGTTCACACGCCTCTATATTAGTTCTGATTGGCTTATGCTAAGAAGTTATATCTTGCAGGTGCAGCATTCTTTCTTATTTTTCAACTTCCCTATATCTTATTTTTCTCATAGCCAAGGTCCTCAACTTCCCCCACAGCTTGTTGGTCTCATAGCCAAGGCCCTTGTTCTGTATTACGATTGGCTAGTTCATTACCACCCCATTACCACCCCCTGGACATGCCTGGACATAGCTCGTTCAGTACGTGACCATTGTCCCGTGGGAACCCCACAGGTGTTGTCTGTAAACTTACTGAGGGTGCACTCGATACTCTCATCCAGATCATTGATAAAGATATTAAAGAGAATTGGCCCCAATACTGAGCCCTGGGGAACACCATTTGTGACTGGCCGCCAACTGGATTTAACTCCATTCACCACAACTCTTTGGGCCCAGCCATCCAGACAGTTTTTTACCCAGCGAAGATTACGCCTGTCCAGGCCATGAGCAGACAGTTTCTCCAGGAGAATGCTGTGGGAAATGGTGTCAAAGGCTTTACTAAAATCTAGGTAGACAACATCCACAGCCTTTCCCTCATCCAGAAAGCAGGTCACCTTGTCATAGAAGGAGATCAGGTTAGTCAAGCAGGACCTGCCTTTCATAAACCCATGCTGACTGGGCCTGATCACCTGGTTGTCCTGTACATGCCCCATGATGGCACTCAAGATGATCTGCTCCATAACCTTCCCTGGCACTGAGGTCAGACTGAAAGGCCTGTAGTTCCCTGGATCCTCCTTCCAGCCCTTCTTGTAGATGGGGGGTCACTTTTGCTAATTTCCAGTCACCTGGGACCTCCCTGGTTAGCCAGGACTGCTGATAAATGGTGGAAAATGGCTTGGTGAGCACTTCTGCCAGCTCCCTCAGTACCCTTGGGAGGATCCCATTTGGCCCCATAGACTTGTGTGTGTCTAAGTGGTGTAGCAGGTCACTAACCATTTCCCCT
Organism: Nyctibius grandis; assembly: GCF_013368605.1. NCBI lineage: Eukaryota > Metazoa > Chordata > Aves > Nyctibiiformes > Nyctibiidae > Nyctibius > Nyctibius grandis. Next base: position 18,402,105 of record NC_090694.1, on the reverse strand, counting down.
TGGATTGTGGGGGCTTCATTCTGCTCCCCATCCCTGTCTTCCAGCTCAGGGGGCTGGGTACCTCAAGAACAACTGTTCTTACTTCTAAAGACTGATCCAAAGAAGGCATTAAGCACCTCAGCCTTTTCCTCAGCCTTTGTCACTATGTTTCCCCCTGCATCCAATAAAGGATGGAGATTCTTCTTGGCCCTCCTTTTGTTGCTAATGTATTTATAGAAACATATTTTATTGCCTTTTACAACAGTGGCCAGATTAAGTTCTAGCTGGGCTTTGGCCCTTCTAATTTTCTCCCTGCATAGCCTCACAATATCTTTGTAGTCCTCCTCAGTGGCCTGCCCCTTCTTCCACAGGTCATAAAAACTCTCCTTTTTTTCCCAAGTTCCAGCCAAAGCTCTCTGTTCAGCCAGGCCCATCTTCTTCCCCATTGGCTCGTCTTCCAGCATATGGGGACAGCCTGCTCCTGTGCCTTTAAGGTTTCCTTCTTGAAGAGTGTCCAGCCTTCCTGGACCCCTTTGCCCTTCAGGACTGCCTCCCAAGGGACTCTGTCAACCAGGCTCCTAAACAGGCCACAGTATGCCCTCTGGAAGTCCAAGGTAGCAGTTCTGCTAAGCCCACTCCTTACTTCTCTGAGAATCAAAAACTCTATCATTTCATAATCTGCGCTCAAGATGGCCTCCAACCATCACATCACCCATAAGTCCTCCTCAGTTTGCAGAGAACAGGTCCAGTGGGGCGCCTTCCCTAGTTGGCTCACTCACCAGCTGTGTCAGGAAGTTATCTCCCACACACTCCAGGAACCTCCTAGACTGTTTCTTCTCTGCTGTATTGTATTTCCAGCAGTCATCTGGTAAGTGGAAGTCCCCCACGAGAACAAGGGCTATTGATTGTGAATCTTCTCCCAGATGCTTATAGAATATTTAATCCAACTCTTCATCCTGGTTGGGTGGTCTATAGCAGACTCCCACCATGATATCTGCCTTGTTGGCCTTCACCCTGATTCTTACCCATAAACACTCAACCCTATCGTCACCATCCTCATGCTCTAGACAGTCAAAACACTCCCTAACATACAGGGCTACCCCACCACCTCTCCTTCCTTGCCTATCCCTTCTGAAGAGTTTATAGCCATCCATTGCAGCACTCCAGTTATGCGAGTCATCCCACCATGTTTCTGTGATTGCACCTACGTCATAGTTTTCCTGCTGCACAACTGCTTCCAGCTCCTCCTGTTTGTTGCCCATGCTGTGTACATTGGTGTAGATGCAGTTCTAGTTGGGCTATTGATCTTGCCACCTTTTTTGGGGGGAGAAGCCCTAATTCCTATGTGACTGTTCTCAGGTGCTTCCATGGTTTCTAACCCATGAATAACCCTTGTGTCTTTGCTGCTGCATGGATCTCCATCCCTTGACTTCACTGAGATGGCAGACTGAAGGATCTCACTAGCATAGTATACCTAAACTTTGGCATGCCACCCCCAGGCTTATCTCTATCAGGCCTGCTTTTATCCCTTTCCCCCTTCAAATCTAGTTTAAAGCTCTTTAAATGAGCCCTGCTAACTCCTGCACAAAGATCCTTTTCCCCCTTTGAGACAGGCATACCCCATCTGTTGCCAGCAGGCCTGGTGTCATGTAGACCAACCCATGAACAAAAAACCCAAAATTTTGCTAGTAATACCAGTCTCAGTGCCAGGTATTGATCTGCTGGTTCTTCCTGTTTCTTCCCTCATCATTTGCTGCAACTGGAGGGATAGAGGAGACCACCACTTGTGCTCCTGATCCCTGTCTTCATTTAGCCTGCACCCAGGGCTAAACAATATCAGTTTTTATCTCACCCAATGTCCCTTCCCCAACCAAGGAAGGAAATTGGGAAAAAGAGGAAGACTCATGGGTTAAAATTGAACAGATGTAATAAAATAAAGAAACCAATATCAGCGATAACACAAAACACACAAAAGTATACACACAAAAGTATACTTAGCTACAGAACTGCAGCAGCTTGTTCTAGGAATACCAACCATTAGCACTAAGGAATAGAGAGGCAAGGATAGCAAAAACAGTGTCACCTCTCTCTACCAAGCCCTCCCTTTTATAGTGAGCTTGATGTTAATGGTATAGAATACACCTGTGGGCAAGCCTGGGTCAGCTGCCCTGCACTTAACTGCTAAGGGCCTTGATCACCATGGCTGGCCACAAACTGAAACAAAATCCCAATGAAACCAGGACAATCCCTTAACCAGTTGGCCCAAGGCCCTGAAGTCTCTCTTGATTGCCCTCAGACTTCTTGTTGCAACTTCATCTCTGCCTACCTGAAAAATCAGTAATGGATACTAATCTGAGGGCCGTACCAGGGTAGGAAGTTTTCTCTTCACATCTTTAACCTGGGCCCCAGGGAGGCAGCTGAATTCCCTGTGATGTGGGTCCGGTCTGCATATTGGGCCTTCTGTTCCCCTGAGGAGAGCGTCCTATGACAATGACCCGTCTTTTTTTCTTTATGGCAACAGTTTTGACGCAGGGCATAGGCCGACTTAACCTCGGTGACATTTCCAAGGTAGATTAATCATCATCCTTATTATTGTTCAGTTCCACTTGCAGAGCCTCATACCTGTTATGCAAGGGCACCTGGGAAGGTGGGGTAGTCACAGAGGAGACATGCCTGCTGTGCCGGGCAGGAACTAACTGGTCCTGTTTAACATCTTTGTCGGCGACATGGACAGTGGGATTGAGTGCGCCCTCAGCAAGTTTGCCAATGACAACAAGCTGTGTGGTGCGGTCGACACGCTGGAGGGAAGGGATGCCATCCAGAGGGACCTTGACAGGCTTGAGAGGTGGGCCTGTGCGAACCGCATGAAGTTCAACGAGGACAAGTGCAAGGTCCTGCATGTGGGTCGGGGCAATCCCAAGCACAAATACAGGCTGGGCAGAGAATGGATTGAGAGCAGCCCTGAGGAGAAGGACTTGGGGGTGATGGTTGATGAGAAGCTCAACATGAGCCAGCAATGTGCACTTGCAGCCCAGAAGGCCAACCGTATCCTGGGCTGCATCAAAAGAAGCGTGGCCAGCAGGTCGAGGGAGGTGATTCTGCCCCTCTACTCCACTCTCGTGAGACCCCACCTGGAGTACTGCGTCTAGCTCTGGGGCCCCCAACATAAGAAGGACATGGAGCTGTTGGAACGAGTCCAGAGGAGGGCCACAAAGATGATCAAAGGGCTGGAGCACCTCTCCTATGAAGACAGGCTGAGAGAGTTGGGGCTGTTCAGCCTGGAGAAGAGAAGGCTCCGGGGAGACCTTCTAGCAGCCTTCCAGTACCTGAAGGGGGCCTACAGGAAAGCAGGAGAGGGACTTTTTACAAGGGCATGTAGTAATAGGATGAGGGCTAATAGTTTTAAACTGAAAGAGGGTAGATTTAGATTAGATATTAGGAAGAAATTCTTTACTGTGAGGGTGGTGAGACACTGGACCAGGTTGCCCAGAGAAGTTGTGGATGCCCCCTCCCTGGCAGTGTTTAAGGCCAGATTGGATGGGGCTTTGAGCAACCTGGTCTAGTGGAAAGGTGTCCCTGCCTGTGGCAGGGGGGTTGGAACTAGATGATCTTTAAGGTCCCTTCCAACTGAAACCTTTCTATGATTCTATGAACTTGTTGCCATTGCCCCCTATCCTTTAAGTCACCATGTTCAGCCAGGCGGAGAGAGGATAGGGAATCTTCCATGTCACGCTTCCTGTCTGCCTGTTGGGCCTGTCCCGACGGTAGGATGCGATTCCAATAGTCTGTCTCTCTCTCAGACTCCCTGATACTCCTCAACCTACTCACCTCCTCCCAGAGCTCTGCCACTAAGCAGAGAATTTCCTCTGCCTGGGCGCACCTCCCACAGGTGTGCTCACTGCTACAGTCTGGTACTGGTGTAAGAGCAGGGCACACCCTGCAGCCTGACACCTGGGTGGCAGCATGTTCCCACCGGAGCTCTGTCTGGGAAGCTGCATCATTTGTGACGGGTGCAGAGCTTAGAATGGCCATGGCTTTCTGCTGGGTGGATACCATTACTCCCTAGTCAAGCCAGCAGAGCTACAGCACCCTTCCTGCATGCCCTTCCATGCAAATTGTCACACAAACTCCTGTGCCACCCCCTTGCTGCCGTGCCACACCCTTTTTGCCCTCCCTGGTTGCTAGTGCTCCCTAGGGGCTTCTTTTATACATGTGGGGGCATCTTGGCTGCCGTTGCTCCTGACCCTGCCCAGGTGTCGTCAGCCACCTCTCGTGAGCTGTGGTCTCCTGATGGCTTTCTCGGCTCTCCCTGAGGATTCCCCCGTGTTGGGGTCCATGCGAGGAACGGACTACAGCACACCAATGTGATGCTCTGATAGCCACTTTATTGCAGTTAACACAGCTCTTTTATAGCATACATACTTCCTTATCTCGCAATCACGCCTTAAGCTATTGGCTGCAAGCACTGTGCACGCTCTGTCCACGCGCCTCTTCTGCTGTTCCGATTGGATACTTGCTATGAGCCTAAGCAAAGCCACATCCTTATACTTTCTTGCTGCCTCATGCTGCCTCAGCACGTACACAACAGTGTACTCGTATGTCCTCTCTATAGTTCTTCCACGACCCAGGCCCCAACATCTCCCCCTTTTTTCTTAAATACAATGGCAACGGTTCTTGATATCATTCCTTGCAAACACCTGATGATACAGGGTATAAAGAGTGCCAAGACAAAGATGAACAGTAATACTTGTGCCAAGCCTTTCACTAGGCTGGCTAGCCATCCTCCAATTCCCAGATTACCCAACCAATCATCCAGAAACCCATGCTGTTCCCGTATTTTCTGTGTGGCATCCATGAGCTGTTTGATCTGCTTATGAATCGACTTGGAGTGATCATTCAGATCCATACAACACATCCCATCAAAATCCTGACATCCACGACCACGCGCTAATAATAAAAAGTCTATAGCAGCTCTATTTTGTAAGGTAGCATGTCGGATACTATCTACATCATTGGCTAATGCTTCTAAAATTCTAGAAGTTTGGTTAGCTCTTTTTGCAACCCAGCAAGCTAAATTTTGCAGTTGTGTCAACCCTTGGGCAGCATCGTTACGTTCTATCCCTATGTTAGTGACACTTCTTTTTTACCTGGCCTTATGTAGGTTAGTATGGTTAGTATGACTTTTTGTGTAAGCATTAGTAGACTTAATTTGCTTATCGTACACAAACCTCCCACCTTCTTACTGGGCAACCTTGGCCAAGCCCTATCCCCACAAATTAGGAATAAACCCTTTGGTAATTTTTGCTTTCAGATCCGTTTAAGGGGATCCCCACTAGACATGTATGAAAAGGTTGTTCAGGTTGAGCTAAGGAGGCACAAAACTGCATCTGGTTCAGGCTCTGCATCAGAGTCACCCAAACGTTGTGACTCCCCTTCCATGGTGTCGGTGGAAGGACTATCAGTTGATATTCTCTTGTCAGCTCCAGGATCCAAAGCAGGCTTAACACAACTGGTGGGAAACCACCGCGGCCCTGCACCTGTGAAAACACAAGCATACCCACGTCCCCAGGTAACTAAATCCCATGGGCCTGTCCACTTTCCCATTTGCAGGTCTCATGCTAAACCTTTGCCCTGACAAGAGGATCGCCTCCCTGCAAAGACAAAAAATGAGAGATAATTACAGGACACTCTTTCCCGGCTGGCACAGTTAAATGATTCAATGTGTACACAGCCTTCCATAGGTGAGCATGTGGGGTCTCAGACCTCATTCCCCTTTTTTTTTTTTTTTTTTTCCCCCGAGAAGTTGCTTCAGAGTGTGGTGCACTCGTTCTACAATGGCCTGGCCTGTAGTATGTGTGTTATGTCCGTTTGCCACAGGTCCAAGGCTTGGCAGCCGCGCGGGTTAACCCCGCGTGGAAACACCAGTCCGGGTACTAGGCATTGACACTCCGGACAAGCAGCGGTGATAGATTTTGCGTCTGCAAAAGAGATCTTGAATTGACGGACTAACGCCCGAGCCCCTTGGTGAAAAAACTGGTGAGACAGAAACGCTTGATGAACTAGGTCTGGCACTGGAGGGGTCCAAGCGGGGGGCTGCGAGGGCGTCGGCACGCGCGTTCCCTTCACATATGAATCCTGGCAGACCGGTGTGGCTGCGAATATGCAAGATATAATACCTATGCATACGTCGGTGCACTACAGTACATAGCATTTTTAGCAATGAAAATAATTGTTCTGAGTTTACCTCTTTGAGTAGCGCACGATCAACACGCTGCGCAATATCTGCTACATAAGCAGAGTCCGTAACAATGTTTACAGCACAATGCGAAAACGTTTTAAAAGCAACAATGGCAGCACTAAGTTCAACCAATTGAGGTGATCCCTGTACTAAATGCACCAGTTCCTGCCATTGCCTTCCGTCATACCAGGTAACTACTGCTTTTCCCAATTTTCCAGAGCCGTCAGTAAAGACCGTGGGGCCTTGTACTGGGCTATCCGCTGCCAGCGGCTTTTGAATCACTTGTAACTCTGAATGAATTTGTAATAATTTGTGACTGGGAAGATGATAAGATACCTGCCCTTCAAATCCTTCCAGGGCCAATTGAAATGGTAAACTGTTTGCCATACACCAGCTTACATAATCGTGTTCAATGGGAATTATCAGTCGACTGGGGTCTCGGCCCGTGAGTTGAACGCATCGTGTGCGTCCTTTTGTGATTGTTGTAGATATCAGCTCAATCTGAGTGCTCACTGTTTTTTTTTTGGTGGCTTTTTTTTTTTTTGTGGTTGAACAGATAAAAACAGCCACTCTAGAATGTGTAGCGGATCCTGCCAGCGTTCCTTCCACTGGCCCAGTAATCCCATGGGATGATAGTTGGCAATGGCTACATATAAACTTATGGTGTCTCTAAATCCACATGATGTACCTTTTTCTGTTGCATACCATTGACATATTGTGGGACTGTTTTTCATGCCTTGCGGTAATACCATCCACTGATATCATTGACAAGACACCATGTTGTTTCTACTAGGTATTGAAAAAGCAAAGTAGCATTTGTCAGTTTCATGTAAAGGGATGGTGAAAAAAAACAATCTTTCAAATCAATAACAAAAATGTATAGTCTGCATCAATAACTCCTGGTAAAACAAATAGACCTTGCAAGGTTACACTAGGCCGTCCGAGTAATAGTGCACTTAACCCGTTTCCAATGGGTCCCACGGCATTCAGTGGAACCTTATGCACTCTGCTATTCCCTATTGTGATTGCGGTTGCTGTGGTAACATCCAGTCCGGCGCTCCCTGCAGTTCGGGCTGCGAGTTGACTGTTTAGGCCTGGAACTGGTTGGGAAGATTCATTTGTGTCAGCACACGGTTCCTCCCTGCGTTCTTTCTCCAGTTTCCCTGCACTCTGCAGCTGGTTGTTATCAGCTGACCTTGAGCATTATACCTAGACCTGCACTGCTTCACAAAATGCCTCAGCTTCCCACAGCAATGACACATCAAAACAGAGTTATCTCTCCCACTCAGCTTCGACTTCTTAGGGCAGTTTTTCTTAAAGTGACCTTCTTGCCCGCATGTGTAACAACGATGAGCTACCTTAACTGTTGCCGCAAATGTTTTTGTTAAATGCTGCATCTGAAATGTAGTGGTTCCTACTTTCCTGCAAGCATCCATTAGTTCAGTTAAGGTGGGGTTACAATTTGCCATCCCTGCAATAACTTTCCTGCAATCCTCATTTGCGTTGTCCTTCGCTAACTGTAACAACAACGCTTCTTTAGTAGCCCCGTTTTGTATTTGTTTGTCTAAGGCAAATCACTCCCCAACTGAATGGCTCCCATTCGGGTGGGCTGCTTCCATCCCCTCGATATACTGAGCAAGCCAATACTCCGCCACCCATAGCAGCCACGGCCCCGAAATCACCGTCTGCAAGTGCGTGCTCTCTTAATTTTCTCCAGAACCTGGCCGGGTCCAGGCCAGACACAGCAACCTGGACCGGCCGCAGCGTGAACAACTCCTCCACGCCACCGCCCGACCCTTCCCGACCCTCGGGCTCTGCAGCAACCATGTCCCGCCTCCACCTCCTCAGAAAGGTCCACCAAGGGTGGCTCAGTCTCAGATTCGGGTAACGGGACAGTAGAAGGATCAATGTTCCGCTGCTGTTCCCTGGGCGGTGGGGGGGGCTCTGGTGGCGCGGAGGGCGGGGGCGGGGGGAGCTCTGGCGGCGCGGAGGGCAAAGTCACTGTGAAAGGAGCTGTAGCCGCCTCAGCCACCGCCTTTGCCTCTCTGTCCTCCTTCAATTGCTCCAGTGAGTTTATAACTAATCTCCACGTCGTCAATGACGCAGTGGCTATCTTGTCCCTCCTTGAGGCAGCCTCAAACAGAGAAGTTCCAGCGCTTTGCCACGTACTAACTTCGAAAGCAGTCTGCGCCGTAGCTGGCAAATTATTCTTTTTACACCATTATTTACAGTTATTTACACCAATTATTTCCATCAATAGTCTCTGGAGCAAATGCTCATCGTATTTTAGCCCTCTCTTAGAGAGGATATGTAGGAGAAGCCTTACTATCGCACTTTCTTCTTTAGAAATATTTGTCCTATCTCTTTTTCCCCGGCTGCTCACCTCACTGGGTGTCCCGTTGCAACGTACTCCAGCCGGTGTACCTCCTTCTGGGCTGTTCCCCGAACTTGCCATCCATTTACTACTAAATCAGTATCACAAAAAAACCCTCTGCTGGCCCCATCCCAGCAAAGTTTCTACTTCTTCCCTTTTTATCTCAGTCTCAGTTCGTGCGGCTATCTGCAGAATACATTTCACCGCTGCCTTTTCCAGTGCAGATGCTGCACCCATCCTGCCGTATGTCACGTAGGCCTACGATTCCCGTCTCTCTCGAACGGCCCGGCTCACCTCCGCCGGCACGGCAGCCACCCTCACGTTTTCGTCTGGTCCCCTTCTTCTCCGTTGCGAAGATCACGTCGGGGTCACCACAATGTTGGGGTCCATGCAAGGAACGGACTACAGCACACCAATGTGATGCTCTGATAGCCACTTTATTGCAGTTAACACAGCTCTTTTATAGCATACATACTTCCTTATCTCGCAATCACGCCTTAAGCTATTGGCTGCAAGCACTGTGCACGCTCTGTCCACGCGCCTCTTCTACTGTTCCGATTGGATACTTGCTATGAGCCTAAGCAAAGCCACATCCTTATACTTTCTTGCTGTCTCATGCTGCCTCAGCACGTACACAACAGTGTACTCGTATGTCCTCTCTATAGTTCTTCCACGACCCAGGCCCCAACACCCCGGTTCAGGAAACCCCCCTGTGTACCATGCTAGAGCGCTCCTCTGTGAATCATGCTGGCACTGGAGCTGCTTGCCTCGGTGACTGAGTGCCTCTATATTCCTTCTAGGTTACCTGTCCCTGCTTCCACCTTCTATATACTTCCTTTTTGTGTTTGAGCTTTGCTAGGAGCTCCTTGTTCATCCATGCAGACCTCCTGCCATTTTTGCCTGACTTCTTGTTCATTGGGATGGGCTGCTCTTGAGCATGGAGGAGGTGACCCTTGAATATTAACCAGTTTTCTTGGGCTCCTCTTCCCTCTAGGGCCTGATCTTATGGGACTCTTCCAAGTTGAAGCTGGGTGGTGGCTCACCGGGTGTCGGGCGATGGCCCGGAGCAACGACCCGATCTCAATGTGAGCATGGAAGTTCCCCCTCTCTTAGTAAAGCACACAGCGGATATATAGGTGGGGCTGCTAATCACGCGTCCGCTCCTGCGATCGGTCCACAGATTTACATACTCAGAGCTCTGGAGTTAACTCTTGCGTAGCTCAAAGCCTGGGTTGCTCAGACTGCTCAGTGGCACAAGATCGTGCCCCTTCTCACTTAACCAAGCCTCTACACCTCTACAATTCCCCCTTCTTGTTTGTGAGCAAGCCAGGCCTGATTTGCAAGTTTCATTAAAGCTTTCTGCAGGCAAGAAAATAGACATGGGAACACCAATAAGACAAAAATGGGTGTATCCCAAGGACTAACTGAGGGTTTGATGTGTCCTGCTTTTAACTGTTCCTCTACTAGTCCCTTGTCAAATACAGAAAATTCAGTTACATTTGGTCACCTCAAAGCAGTTGTAACATTAGGTTGGTCAATTTAAATACTGTGGCTCCCTGTTGGATATACACACAATCTTTACACCCAAACATTAATGCATACAAAGCAACAAGGCATTGTTGAATAAATCAGCAAAAAGTTAATTACTGCAGTTTAGCTCCATACTGTGTAACTGCAGCTTTTGCTTGTTGAAGAATTTTCTAATCATGTGGTTCCCAAGTAGCTACTCCATTCTGTTGTAGCACTGGAAAAGCTCCCACTCCACCTAGGTGCCCGAGGTGCAGGTGGAAGCGGAGCATCCCTGGCGTTGTCTCTGTTTTGTTGCTGTACCTTTAAATCCTTTAATTCTCGCAAGAGCCACTGTTCCTGAGCGGCTGCCGCCTCTACCGCCGCACGGGCTTCGGCTACAGACGGTTGTATCGGTGCCAACATGCCCTTAACTGCTGGTAACCCGAAGAAACGAGCCCGAGCCCCAGAAGTTTTTGCCTTTTTAGCAGGGGGGGTGGGGGGAGGCGGACTCCGGAACCGCCAGCATCTCAGCAGCCGCGCAGGCGACCTCTCTTTCTGCCCTCATAGTTTTTAAAGTCTCTATCACTTCTTGCCAGAGTCCACGCACCTCCCTAATTTCTTTTTCCTCAGGGTTCCTCTCAATAGTCTTTTTCCACATAATGTCTCCCATTTCTCTCCATTCCTCCACGGAAAATACAAGCGCTGTGTCTTTAAAATGTCCCCAGCGCTGGCCCAACTTTATCAGCTTAATTAGCTGTTTTTCCGCTGTCTCGCTCCCTCTCTTAGAGAGGATACTTGCGAGTAACGCGGCTGCAGCCTCTGTCTCCATGGCTGCCCCTTTTTACTCTGGGAGCTGAGTGGCCAACTCTTCCAGTGTCTGCTCTGCCTTCTTTGACCCGAGCAGCACCACTCCCAGCCGTCTCCAGTGTCTGCTCTGCCTTCTTTGACCCGAGCAGCACCACTCCCGGCCGTCTCCAGTGTCTGCTCTGCCTTCTTTGACCCGAGCAGCACCACTCCCGGCCGTCTCCAGTGTCTGCTCTGCCTTCTTTGACCCGAGCAGCACCACTCCCGGCCGTCTCCAGTGTCTGCTCTGCCTTCTTTGACCCGAGCAGCACCACTCCCGGCCGTCTCCAGTGTCTGCTCTGCCTTCTTTGACCCGAGCAGCACCACTCCCGGCCGTCTCCAGTGTCTGCTCTGCCTTCTTTGACCCGAGCAGCACTACTCCCAGCCGTCTCCAGTGTCTGCTCTGCCTTCTTTGACCCAAGCAGCACCACTCCCGGCCGTCTCCAGTGTCTGCTCTGCCTTCTTTGACCCGAGCAGCACTACCCCCAACACCCTCCTTATCACTGCTTACCGCAGTCTCGGAGAGAGCACGCTGAAGGGAACCATCCTCTGCTACCAGTTCAAGCTGGGTGGCGGCTCACTGGGTGTCAGGCGACGGCCCGGAGCAACGACCCGATCTCAATGTGAGCATGGAAGTTCCCCCTCTCTTAGTAAAGCACGCAGCGGATATATAGGCGGGGCTGCTAATCACGCGTCCCGCACCTGCGATCGGTCCACAGATTTACATACTCAGAGCTCTGGAGTTAACTCTTGCGTAGCTCAAAGTCTGGGTTGCTCAGACTGCTCAGTGGCACAAGATCATGCCCCTTCTCACTTAACCAAGCCTCTACACCTCTACACCAAGTAGATCTTTGAAGAGACCAATGTCTCTTCTTCTCTCAAGTCCAGGGTTGTGAGCTTGCTTTTTGCCTTGTTCCTTCTCTCAGGATTCTGAACTCCACCATCTCATGGTCACTGCAGCCAAGGCTGCCTTTGACCTTCACATCCCCAATGAGCCCTTCCTTGTTTGTATGAGGTCCAGCACAGCACCTCTCCTTCTTGGCTTCTCTATCATTTGGATAAGGAAGTTGTCATCGATGCTTCCTGGATTGCTTATGCCCTGCTGTGGTGTCCCTCCAGCAGATATTGGGGTGGTTGAAGTCCCCCAGGAGGATCAGGACCTGCAAATGTGAGACTGCTTCCAGCCATCTTTGGAAGGCCTCATTCACTTGTTCTTTCCGATCAGGCGGCCTATAGCAGACACCCACTACAATATCACCCACACAAGTCTGCTCTTTAATCCTTACCTGTAAGCTGTCAACAGGCTCCTCATCCATCCCCAGGCAGAGCTCCATACATTCTGGATGCTCTCTCACTTAAAGGGCAACTCTACCTCCTTGTCTTCCCAGCCTGTCCTTCCTAAAGAGCCTATATTTCTCCATTGCAACACTCCAGTCATGCGAGTCACCCCACCACATCTCTGTGATCCCAACAAGATCATAGCCCTTCAACAGCACACAGATCTCTAATTCCTCATGTCTATTCCCCATGCTGTGTGTGTTAGTGTACAGGCACTTGAGAGAGGCACCCCAGCATGCTGATTTCACAGAAAGGAAGTGCACAGCTATAAAAAAACATATACAATTATATGCAACATATACTCTCTCTCTATATATAGAAATATATATATATAAAGGCATGTACAAATATGTATAAATATATATTATTTATTTATTATTAGATTGTTGCCGCTTGTCTGCGGCAAGCTCCGTTCGGTTGCTGGCTGGCCTGAGGCTATCCGCACCCCAGGGCCATTGAGCACTGACACCAATGTGAGGATGCAACAAATGGCGTTTATTTAACTGCGCAACAGCCTTATATAGTCGTCTTGTCCCGTACGAACTCGCACGATACTTGCACATCCTGCTCCTTTCGCCACGCCTACCTTCCGTTACAGCCCGAGATTTTCCGGTCGCCGTACCCTAATCTACCTACATTAGATAGACTATTTTTATATATATTCATATATGTATATGGGCAAATATATATTTGCCCATGGTTGTGCGGGATCTTACAGCTACCTTTAAGACCATTGTGTGGTGCAGGCTGGTGCTGTATGTGTTTCCTTATCCTTAGGGAAATGCTGCAAAGAGGCAGAGGACTGAGCATGCAGTCAAGACTGTCCTGTTAGACAATGATTACTGCAAAAGCAGCAAGACGCAGGCTTTGCCACACAGGCTGCAGCCCCATGCTCTTAGAGACCACAGCTACTGCAGAAAGAACAAGCAGATCAATAAGAGCAATGGGTGTATTGCAGAGCTGAAAGACCATGACTATCTTTTGGGCACAGAGGAGTGGCAGGTAGGATGGTGGTGATAAAAGGGCTAGTGGGGCTATTAGTTCTGAGGCCTTGGCTTACAGGCTAGCAAAACAGAAAAAAATGTTACAAGAAAGTGCTAATTAGGAAAATTAAACAAATTTTGTGTTGCTGCAAGTGTTGTGTTAGCAAGGGTTTACGGGGACCATAAGGCCCCTTCAATGCAAACTGCTTTTCTGAACCTGATGGGCCAGTGAACATGTCTCCCACTAGGATAGAAAATCTCCCCCTTCACTACATGAAGCTTATGAAACTTTTTTTTGGGGTGTAGAGCAAATTTTTGACCATTTGCACCAGCTGTTTGAACCTGGTGTTTATGCTCAGCTCTGTCTTGAAGCTGTCAGCATGCATGACTCTTTATATTCTCCCACTATTAATTTAAGCAATATGAATGCAGAGAGAATTTTAGACTGAATCAGTACTCTCCTGCAAAGTAAGAGAGCTGTACTTTGATCGGACTTTCCACCTGGCTATCATTATTGTAAAAGCTGTTGGAGGTGGGGTTCGCAGAACCCTACAGTCTATCCCCATTCAAAATTATAGACAAAACCCAGAGCTATTTAATTGATCTGAATAGCAGGGACAATCTCTGTTTTGCTGGGGGTCTCACAGCACTTATAGCAGTGAGGGATCTGACATGCAGAACTGTTAAGCAGAGCAAAAGAGCTACATGACAAACTGGGGTGGCCTGTGCCACCCCATGCTGAGTGACATCCCCTTATTTGAGGATCTGCTACATGTTAATATATGCATAATATCTGTTTATATGTATTTGTACACTCCTTTATATATATATTTCTATGTAGATATTGTATATAAATATATTTTTTTTTATAGCTGTGTGCTTCCTGGACCAAATGAAATGGACAGCCAGTCAGAGGGTGGTCTGAGATCCTGTGGATATGACAGTGTCAAAAAATGGCAACCAACCAATCACAAAGCAGTATGAAAACACATGAGGAATGACACTGTCAAAAGTTGTGGTCTCCCTGTATGTAGTGAGAGGGGGCTTCCTTTTCTGACATACTTCTGGGTACACTGGTAGGGGCAGCTAGTCCTAGCAGCCAATCATAGGGCTGCCTGGGAACACATAGATAGGACTATGTCAAGAAATGGTTGTCAGCCAATCAGAGAGCAGTTTGAAAACATGGGGGTTATGACATTTAGCAAAATGGCAGCTCCCTTCCATAAAATGGTGGCTGAAACAAAATAATGGTCCCCTATGTATGTAGGGGAAGGGGCTTACTGGTCTGATGTACTTTTGGGTAAACTGGAAGGGGCAGCTGGTCCTGCCAGCCAATCACAACAGAGCATGTGAACAGAAGATGGGAGTGACTTCCAGGGAGAATGGAACATGTGGCTGCCTGCAGGGGGCAAGACTTCTGCTAGAAGCTGAGGGTGGGGCACCTGTCACTTCTTATCAGTGGTCCCTATAATACTGACAGGGCCATTGTTTTACTTTATCTGATTAAATATTGATCATTTCTTCTCCCAAAGATGTTTGAGTCTAGTAAGCAGATGAGAATAAGGATTGTTTTTTCAATTGTGGCATGCTGTGAACAATTGCAAAAATCATAGTCAATATTTATAATGAACTCTGTGACTGAAAAATTTGTGTGAGTTGAAATGTACTCACATGAATGCAAAAAATATTACTTTTAAGCTTATAATTCACATAAATGCTGGATGAATAGGAAATACTCAGAGTACTATGTTAATTCGTACAGGGAGATGACTTTTTGCTCTTATGCAGTTCATTATCAGGAGTTTTTTAACCAGTATAGTGATAGGACATAGATTTTCTTCTCAGCCAAGGCATATTTTTGGCAAAATAATGCAACTGACTGCTGACTTGAATATTTAATTTTATCCTCACTTATGCAGAAGTACGCCAGCTACTGATACATAAAAATAATTTCTGGTATCACCTATCTCTTATCTCAGTCACTGACATGGCCCAACTTTACTTAGTTTATGAAATATGAATGCTCTGTTTGAGTATAGATATGTACATTATTCTTGTATCACTGAACAGTTCCTTTCCTAGCCGAGTGATTATAATTTAAAAAGTTTTAGACTGGGTTCTTTGGTACAATCCATTCTTTTACAGAAGCTACTAAGTGTATTATAAACTTTTGTTATCCAGTGCTTTATTTTAATGTTATTTGAAACTTGGCAATATTTTGCTACTAAAGTTTTGCAGTAGAGAACTCACAGTTGATGAGAGTTTTAGTATCTTCCATTCCACACAGAAAAGATATAGTACTTCTCAAGTCTGTGATTTGATGACATTCTGTAGGAAGCCAAAGATAACACAGACTTTTTTTTTCTGCCAAATTACACTGAAAATCTTACTTCGAACCTCTTGTCCACAGAGAACCAAATCTTGAGTCTAGGAGTAGAGTATAGCTACTAGATTTCGTAGCTTCCTATATAAAAGACTTGCATCATACATATGTATTTTGCATTGAAACACCAAAGTTATTTTGCAGGTGTATTTCAGTAGTCTGCTTCCTTCTTTTATTTATTTGGTGTACTTTGACGTATGACTTTGATGTGATTCTACTGCATGTATGGGGAATGGACGCAATTAGATTTTTAAAGGAGTTTTGGTGACAACAGATAGACATGCTATTGGAAGTTTGGTGCCTACATACCTGGCCCAAAATCTCCATACGTTTTTCACAATTCTGCATGGGCTGCCAGCAAGACTACTAGTACTTTAGGTTTAGTGCTAAAGGAAGACAATCCTTTCGAGAATCTTTGGATGCTTATCCTAGCAAAATTGGAACTAGATATTTGTATACCTAAATACAATTACTCAGAACAGTAGAATCTGGAGTTCTGACAGGCTAGTGGCTTAAGTTTCTCTGTCCTTGATGCCTGAAAGTGCAGAACTCAAATGCAAGTCAGCTACCATCCTATATATGAAGTTCTCTGATGATGGAACAATAAGATTATTTCAGACCAGAATCAGGGTGCAAACTATCACCTGAGCCATGTAAATAATCAAGGAAGTTAGAGATCAAATATGAATTCAAGATTCAAGTTAACAGGAGAGTTTCAGTGTAGCCAAAATATTCAGACTTCTTTTATCCATGCATTTAAAAAATAGTTTATTCTAGTCTTTTAGGTAATAGGTAGTTTGGGGCTTCAACTGGTAAAATGGTAGCAAGCACTGTACAAAAAAACTAAGCTAAACAGATACTGCTCACTCCTGTAAAATTCTCTTACAATTTACTCAAGTTCTAATCTGATTTTGTGTCCAGCAAATATATTTCTAAAAGAGATTTCTTGCATTAATCTCAATTAATAAAAATCCCTATTAAATAATGCCTTAAAACTGGTATACTTACATTGAGGTAATAAACCTCAATCAGTCACTATGGCGAAGAGTAAACTATCTTTTTATTCCCATTTCATAAGAATAGAGATATACACAGAGGTAAAAGAGTTTACTTGAGGTCAAGTACAAGATATTATCAGAACTAGGGTTAAAACTAGGGATTTTCCAGAGCTGTTCATATGCTTAGACTACTTGATATTCCTACTTCCTTTGTCCTTTTACTCTAATATAAGTGAATTTGTTATGACAAGAACGTTAAAGAGGAAAACATCCAAAACATTAATGTGTAATTATTTTTGTGTCCCGCTATCTGTAAAATGAACAATTCATTTTCTCTTGGTAGATAAGCATACATCTGCATTAATGTATTGCATGTAGAATGAAAGGGAAGATTTTGTTCTTTAAAGTTATATTTAAACTATAAAAATGAGCACGCTTTACAACAAACATCTTTAATGCATTTAATAATTCTATGTTTCAGAGCAGTATATGGCTAGCGACTTATCTACCTTGAGGAGAATGACTGAGATGTCTGTTTGGAATTATTCTTGGAATTAGACCAACATGAGGTCTCTTCCGCCAATTTAAAGTAATACTGCTGAAAGGCAAGTCGTCCAAAGTGATGTATGTCCAGCTGACTGTGCATTGACAATGTCATGCCTGGCAAAAGTTCTAGATGCCCGAAGCCAAAAAAACCCAGGAAAATAGGTAAACCTGGGGGCATCATCACTTTATGAGGCACGGTAAACATAAATTCCTTTCTGAGGGTTATTTAGTAAATAGAACCAAAAACTTCTCTAGGTGATGGACAGGTTTTACTAACAATTATAGTCCAGACTTCTGCCACAATGAAGCACCTTCTTAAATTACTGTGAAGATTAACTAACTAGTTATTTACCTAAGAATACATAGCATAATGGCAAATACAAGAGCATTGTTGTTTTCAGTTAATTTGTAAAGCCTTTACAACCCGCAGATCCCATTAAAGGAAAATCAGACAATTTTAAGTGAGAATGTGGACAGTTAATCATACAGTCTGATGCTACAAGGGCTATGTTTCTTGTTAGCAAAAATGCTCAGATTCTGCTTTCCCTTAACCTGGTATACATCAGAAGAGTTTCAGTTGCAGTCATTTTGTATCAGGGTAAGCCTGATGATATAAAATGAGGGCAGAATCAACCCTACCGGAACTTAAATAAGGCAAGTATGATTTGGCAAACAATATGCATGAAAACTAATTTGATTGCTTTAAAATATTCTTTTGAAATGTTTTCTTTAAGTGATTGTAGCAAAAAAGCAACAGAATATACACTGAGATCTGAAGTGTATCTGTCTCATTCTGCTTCCTTGAAGTTACATAAATTATGTATGTCCTCTTCACTTTGGCTAAGTCTGGTCTCAGAAAGATATTAATTATCATGTAATAACTTTCACTAATTGTTTCTCCCTTTAGAGTATTAAAAAATTGGTTCTGTTGACAATAGTAAAGGATGATGAATGGTTGTTAAAATGTCTGTAATGCAAAATGAAATACTGCTTCTGCTAATAATTTCAGAGAGACAAAGTCAGTATGATTTTAATGATATTATGGGTATGCCCCCCCCCCGCCTTTTTGAGGGGAAATAACCATCATGTTTTTCTACCATTTACGGAACTTGGAAAACCTCTATCAATGCACTCAAATTATTATTAAATAACACATTAAAATATCCTAAAACACATCACAAACAATACACAAATCCTTCGTGTTCAGAAATCCCATTTTCTTCAAAGGTTTGACTTGATTTCAGTGGGAGCTCTGTAAACAGGGGGCTGAAAAATATAGGTTCTTAATAATAAAGAAATCCTGATTCCAAAAATAGAGATGACAAAAAATCAAACACATTTTAAGAAAAAGCTTGAACAAAGATATTTTGTGCAGCTTTATCAGATATTTCTTTTAGCTATCAAAACCTCATGTATATGCAAGCTAATATAAAGCTGATAAATGTCTTATGTACTAGAACTCATTTGTGAGATATATGAGTGAATTAACATCTCTTAAAGACAAATGCTTCCTTAGCATACATGGACACATTTTATAATAGCTGTCACAATTGCATGCTTGTTGACAAGTCAAAATATGTCCCAACACACATATACAATTCTCATTCTTTAAGAGGAATTACTCACATAATGATATATGTATTTGTATACATATGTATGCACATCCCTCTTTAATTTCTAGTGGTTTCTAATTCTAGAAGTAAATGGAATGCTTACATTGTTTTCAGGTGCAAATGCCCTGTCAAGCTCTTACGAAGAGAGTACTTCATTTAAACAATATTTTATTAATTTAAAATGTAACAAAATATTTAATCTCTTCAGTACTTTTAATTATAGCACTATTCTTACTCTGTGAAAGCATTAATGAGATCTCAGACTGATTTTGATTCTATTACTCATCTTAGTTTTTTGTTAAAGTTACATAACACAGTTACTGATCTTTTATGGTACAAGCTAAAAACAATGGAAACTGAAGCATATCTAGAACATGGTAAAAGTAAGTCTCCTATAATAATTTAGTTTCTTGGAGAGTAGTGAATATCTTCATTTAAGTACAGAGTACATATAGGAGCACAAATTACCTTGTAGTGCTATACCACTGCTCCTCAGGAGAGTTTTGATGAACTTTCATATAAATACCAATGTGGTCCACTCTTAACTCTTGGGGATACAATAAGAATCAACAGCATCATTTGCCTTAGCCCTGCAAAATAGTTTGGATAGGACAAATTTTGTGCTCAATTCAGTTGGACTGACTTGGATCAATAAGGTAGCTACATTTGTTGTGGTATTGGTTCATATTCTGAAGAAGTGTGATAGCACTAGTACAGAGATTTTTTTTGTTAAAATACCTATAGGTATTTTATCTGCTGATGTTTCTTCTAACTTTTTTTTCTCTCTGGTCTACTGAATCTTGAATATTTCTTAGCAAAGTGGCACATCTTGAACAGGAGTGAAGAGTGCCCTCACCCAAGAATAGCCCATTCCTGGTATTCAGGGCAGGTTCTGACTTTCCCTACAGAGAAAAGACCTATGGGCAGCCAATGACAGGCACAGGGACTTAAGTGAAATTTAGGCTGGCTGAATCCAGGTCAGTTTAATCTAACTAATTCATTCTGATGTCCCTTCTGAGTCTGCCAAATAAGTCAGAGACTGGTGGTGAATTTGTGATATAGGCACACAAACAGACGACAACTGAACTCATCCCAAATAAGGCTACTTTCTTGGAAAGTAAGGGTCTTGAGCAAAGTTCTGACCTCTCTGGAGATTACATAAACAAAATCATCTACAGCATGGGTAGAGTAGAAGTCTACTCTCTCTGACAGATACAACCTACCACTTACTGCTTTTAAGTTTATTTATGAAACGAAAAAGCCCTATAATGAAATTGCCTCTTCTTTTTCTGAAAGGGATGAAAACCAAGATGAAAACAAATAACAAAATAAATATCAGCAGTAACCAAAAATCACTTCTTTATGTAATGTTTCACATCATAAACACTTTTCAATTTTAATTAATTACTTAGTTATAATCAGTACAATCAGTTATAATTGTCATTATAATACTTCCAAGGTCTACATGTTACTTGATAAGGGACTTCTTTTGTTATAATTTTACAGAAATAAAGCGGTGTGCATATGAGTATATATGGCAGAGAGAGAAAAACAATTGTAAGTTTGGAAGTTTTGTAGTAAGTCAATATACCAAAAGTTTCATTAAAGGAGAATCATGCACAGTCAAGCTTTTAAGAGGTTGGACATCATAGAATCATAGAATAGTTTGGGTTGGAAGGGACCTTTAAAGATCACGTAGTCCACCCCCCCTGCAAAGAGCAGGGACATCTTCAACTAGATCAGGTTGCTCAGAGCCCCATCCAACCTGACCTTGAATGTTTCCAGGGATGGGGCATCTACCACCTCTCTGGGAAACCTGTTCCAGTGTTTCACCACTCTCATCGTTGTAGAGGTTTGGTTAAGTGAGAAGGGGCACGATCTTGTGCCACTGAGCAGTCTGAGCAACCCAGGCTTTGAGCAAGGGTTAAGCCCAGAGCTAGCGACCTTGGACTCCCCTTGAACAGTGCAAAACAAAGAACCCCGTGGTGCCTGCTTCGGCGGGAAGCAGATCTGCGTCCGGGGGGGGGGGGGGGCGTTCACGGCTCTGAATATGTAAACCTATGGACCAATCACAAGTGCGATCGGGGCGCGTGATTAACATATGCATAGTCTATATAACCACTGCTTTCTTTGTTAATAAAAGAGAAGCCGTGAAGAATTTCTTCCTTATATCTAGTCTGAATCTATCCTCTTTTTAGTTTAAAACCATTATCCCTTGTCCTATCGCAACAGACCCTGCTAAAAAGTCTGTCCCCATCTTTCTTATAAGCCCCCTTTAAGTACTGAAAGGCTGCAATAAGGTCTCCCTGGAGCCTTCTCTTCTCCAGGCTGAACAACCCCAACTCTCTCAGACATTCTTCATTGCAGAGGTGTTCCAGCCCTCTGACCATTTTTGTGGCCCTCCTCTGGACCCGCTCCAACAGGTCCATGTCTTTCTTGTACTGAGGACTCCAGAGCTGGATGCAATACTCCAGGTGGGGTCTCACCAGAGCGGAGTAGAGGGGGAGAATCACCTCCCTTGACCTGCTGGCCATGCTTCTTTTGATGCAGCCCAGGATACAGTTGGCCTTCTGGGCTGCAAGCGCACATTGCCGGCTCATGTCCAGCTTTTCATCCACCAGTACCCCCAAGTCCTTCTCCACAGGGCTGCTCTCAATCCCTTCATCCCCCAGTCTGTATTGATGCTAGGGGTTGCCCTGACCCAGGTGCAGGACCTTGCACTTGGCCTTGTTGAACCTCATGAGGTTCACAGGGGCCCACTTCTCAAGCTTGACCAGGTCTCTCTGGATGGCATCCCATCCCTCAGGTGTGTCAACCACACCACTCAGCTTGGTGTCATCTGCAAAGTTGCTGAGAGTGCACTCAATCCCTCTGTCTCTGTCATTGATGAAGATATTCAACAGTACTGGTCCCAATACAGACCCCTGAGAGACACCACTTGTCACTGATCTCCATCTGGACATTGAGCCATTGACCACTACCCTCTGGATGTGACCATCCAGCCAATTCCTCATCCACTGAACAGTCCACCCATCAAATCCATCTCTCTCCCATTTAGAGAGAAGGATGTTGTGGGGGACTGTGTCAAAGGCCTTACAGAAGTCCAGGTAGATGACATTCGTAGCTCTTCCCTTGTCCACTGATGCATTCGCTCCATCACAGAAGGCCACTAGGTGAGTCAGGCAAGACTTGCCCTTGGTGAAGCCATGCTGCCTGTGTCAAATCACCTCCCTGCCCTCCATGTGCCTTAGCATAGCTTCTAGGAGGATCTGTTCCATGATCTTCCCAGGCACAGCAGCGAGGCTGATAGGTCGGTAGTTCCCAGGGTCCTCCTTTCTACCCTTTTTAAAAATGGGTGCAATGTTTCCCTTTATTCCAGTCTCCGGGGACTTCACCTGACTGCCATGACTTTTCCAATGTCATGGAGAGTGGCTTGGCATCTACATCAGCCAATTCCCTCAGGACTCTGGGATGCATCTCACGGGGTCCCATAGACATATGTATATTCAGGTTCCTCAGGTGGTCTTGAACCTGATCTTCTCTTACAGTGGGAGGGATTTTGCTCCCCTAGTCCTCGTCTTGCTATCCATCCACTCGAGAGGTGTGGGAAGAGAGGTTGCCAGTGAAGACTGAGGCAAAAAGTTGTTGAGTACCTCAGCCTTCTCCTCATCTATTGTTACCAGTTTGCCAGTCATGTTCATCAGGGGGGTACACTTTCTTTGACCTTCCTTTTCTGGCTGACATACCTGTAGAAGCCCTTCTTATTATTCTTTGTGGCCCTTGCCAAGTGCAGCTCCAGCTGTGCCTTGGCCTTCCTGACCCCATCCCTACACAACCGGGCAGCATCCCTATACTCCTCCCAGGATACCTGTCCCTGCTTCCACTGCCTGTGCATTTCCTTCTTGCCCTTTAGTTTGACCAGCAGGTCTTGACTCAGCCATGCCAGTCTCTTGCCTTCCTTTCCTGATTTCTTACACATGGGGATCAAGAGCTCGCGCTCTATGGCAAGCATCCTTAAAGATCTGCCAGCTCTGTTCTGCTCCCTTGTCCCTAAGGGCAGTTTCCTAGAGGGTCCTATTGACTAACTCCTTGAACAGCTGGAAGTTTGCTTTCCTAAAATTCAGGGTCCTGACTTTACTCTTCGCTTGTCCCATATCCCTCAGGACTGCGAACTCCACCAGTGCGTGATCACTGCAGCCCAGGCTGCCTCCAACCTTGACGTCTCCAATTAGCTCACTTGTGTTGGTGACCATCAGGCCCAGTATCGCAGCCCCTCTGGCAGGGCTGTCTATTACCTGGCTTAAGAAGTATTCCTCAATGCACTCCAGGAGTCTCCTTGATTGCCTACAGCTTGCCATGCTACTTTTCCAGCAGATGTCGGGGTGGTTGAAGTCCCCCAGCAGGACGAGACCCTGCGAGCGCAATGCTTCCTGTAGCTGGAATAAGAAGGCTTTGTCAATAGGGTCCCCTTGATCGGGCGGCCTGTAGTAGACACCAACCACAAGGTTCCCTTTGCTGCCTCGGTCTCTAATTCTTACCCATAAGCTTTCAACCTGCTCGTGCTTATTCTTCAGAGACAGCTCTTTGCAATCTATCCATTTCTTGATGTAGAGGGCAAAGCCTCCACCCCCCTTCCTTGCCTGTCCCTTCTGAACAGCCCGTAGCTGTTGATAGCCACAATCCAGTCATGGGATTCGTCCCACCAAGTTTCAGTAATGGCAACTAGGTTGTAGATTTCTAGAAGCACAGTGGCTTCCAGTTCCTCCTGTTTATTTCCCATGCTGTGTGCATTGGTGTAGAGGTACTTCAGCTGGGCTGTTGTCCACGTCACCTTTTTAGAGGAACACCCCTTAATTCCTTTGAGGTATTTCACTGGTGTTTTGCTGTTGGCTCCTATTACCTGTGTGCTCCAGTGTAACCAGCATGTTTCAGAGTAACAGGTTGAGGGCCCTCACTAGCACCCCATCCCTCAAACCTTGGCGTGTCATCCCACAGCTTGTAATGGGCAAGCCTGATATTATCCTTCTCCGCCTTCAAGTCTAGTTTAAAGCTCTGTCAAGGAGCCCTGCTAGCTCATGAGCAAAGACCCTCTTCCCCCTCTGAGAAAGGTGAATCCCATCTGATGCAAGCAGGCCTGGTGCCATGTAGGCCATCCCATTATTGAAAAACCCAAAACTGTGGTGGTGACACCAGCCATGGAGCCATGTACTAATAGATGGGGTCCAGCTGTTTCTTCCAATGTCGCTGCTTGCAACTGGAAGGAGAGATGAAAAAATAACCTGTGCTCCGGATTCCCTTACCAACCATCCCAAGGCCCTGAAGTCTCTTTTGATTGCCCTTGGACTACACGTTGTGCCTTCATCGCCACCCACATGGAAGAGCAGTAATGGGTAATAACCAGAGGGCTGCACCAGACTAGGAAGTTTCCTAGTGATGTCCTTAACCCGGGCCCCAGGGAGGCAGCAGACTTCCCTAAGAGGAAGGTCTGTCCGGCATATTGGACCCTCTGTTCCCCTCAGAAGGGAGTCTCCTACAACTATAACCCATCTTTTCTTCCTTGTGGAGGTGGTCGTGATACAGGGGGTAGGCCTTTCTGACCTTGGCAACACCTCTGGTGTAGATGGACCATCATCCACATAATCCATTGACTGGCCTTGCATATCCAGAGCCTCATACCTATTGTACAGAGGCACCTGGGAAGGCGAGGTGGGCAAGGAGGGGGTTTGCCTGCTGCCCCGAGCGTGCATGGACTTGCCTCCATTCACTCCTTTCGTATAAGGTACTGCCTTCAATCTAGCAGGGGGAGGATACAGGATCCCCTTGACCTTGTTTTTTTTCTGGTGGCTGTTCCTGTTTCTGTCTCAGGGAAGGCAGAGCATGGTTCCACCAGTCTATCTCTTTCTCAGACTCCCTGATGAGTCTGAGACTCAGACTCCTTAACCTTTCTACTTCCTCTTGTAGCTCTGCCACCAGGCTGAGCAGATCATCCACTTGGTCACACCTCACACAGCCATTCTCACTACTGTCATCCATTACCAGTGAAAGGCTCTGGCGTGCCCTGCAGCCTGAGACCTGCATGGCTGCATGTTTTCATGGGAGCTCTGTCTGGGTTGCCACATCCATTCTGGCAAGTGCAGAGGACATGGCTTTCTGTCGGGTGGATACCATAGCTAAGCTCCTTCTGAGAGGGTGATGACCACCAACCGAACTCACCTCTTGAGCTGGTAGGGTCACTACGCCCTTCCTGCATGCCCTTCTGTGCTGAGTGCTGCACCATGCCCTGGCTGACCTGTCGCGCCACGCTCTGTTTGCCTGCTTCTCTTCGCAGCGGTCCTGGTGGCTAGCGCTCCCTAGGCTGCTTTTCATAGGTGTGAGGGTAGCCGCGGTTGCTCTGGCAACGCCCAGGCCTCCTCAGCGTCTCCTGTGAGAGCTGCCGGCTCCTGGTGGGTCTCTCCACTGCCCTGGTGTTTCCTTGCCTCAGGAAACCCCCCTGTGCACCAAGATCTGCTGCTCCGCTTCGGATCGGGCTGGCTCCAGAGCATCTCGGCTCACCGACTTGTATGTAAGAATTAAAGCTTCCTTTGTAACCTTCATGATACTTTCTTTAATCATATACTAGTTTTCTCACATATACCATCAGCAAAGTTTAAAGGCAATTTCTTCAAAGCCATAGCACAGGTTTTATTCATTTGAATGAACAGAGTAACCAGTAACTGAGGTCAAATACTTTTCTGTATGCGGACAGATCTCAGAGATATATATAACACATACTTTGCCTCTGAGCTACACAATAGAGACAGCAGTGAAATACCGGGTATCAGGATACCCTAGTGCTGGGAGTAATGCGTCTTCTAGCAGTAGTAACAAACACCTAAGGATTTATAAACAACTAAGGAAGAACAGAAATTTGGTACAGTCAGTCTGAAATCCATCTACCCAATGTGGAAACCCAACCAAATGAACCAAATTTATCTCCCTGTTTACAAACTTCAAAAGCTTCAAAGATGACTTCCAGTACCTACAGCTGTTACCTACTTTTTGCATTAGAGGCTGGTGGAATACCTTGTATAATTTTCAGTAAATATTTGTTCGTATTTTTAAGTGATTCACTGTAATTTGCTCTGCTTTTTTATGCATGAATATTGTAAGAAAGTAGTTTGTTGGAAGAAACAGTCACTGTAACAGAAAATTTTAAACAAATATTACCAAATACTCATGGAAAGAAAATATTTCATTCATGTTCATGAACATCAGTGATAAAAGCCTCATTCCAGCAGTAGCATTAGTTCAGTTAGAGACAAGAAACATATCATATTATTTACATATACAAATAAGGCTATAGATTAAGAATTATTTTAGAAATAATTATTGAAGTTATTTATCAAGTAACTATAAATAAATATATCAAAGATAACATAAATCAATTTGCAGAGATATTTACATATATTTATATTATTTTAGCATTTCTTGTTAATACTCTGCTCTACTCTACACCCTTGCACTCTGGACCATATAACATATAGTAGCTACTCCAGCTAAGTCACCTACAAATTCCTGCAAGGAAAGATCACACAGCCTTGGACACAACCCTTTATCTATTATTGCTTGCAGTGGATTAACCTTGGCTAACAGCCAAACTCCCACTCAGCTGCTCACTCCATGCCCCTCCTCAGCAGGACAGGGAAGAAAATAGGAAAAAATACCCCAGGAATGAGAAAACTTGTGGGTTGAGATAAAAGACAGGGAAATTGCTTACGAATTACCGTTGAAAACAAAACAGACTCAACTTGGGTAAAATTATTTTCAATTAAAATAGATTTGGGTCGTGAGAAACAAAAAGACAAAAATTAAAATAACACCTTTCCCCCACCTTTCCCAGGCTCAACTTCACTCCAGACTCCTCTACCCCCCCTGAGCAGCACAGGGAAGACTGAGGGAGGGAGCTTTACAATTCAGTACATAACAATTTTTCTCTCTCTGCCTCTCCTTCCTTCTCGCACTTTTCCTCTGTTCCAGCATGGGCTTTCCCCACAGACTGCAGTCCTTCAGGAAAAAAATCTGTGCCAGCATGGGTTCTCCATAGGCCACAGTTTCTGTCAGGAAAATCTGCTCCAGCATGGGTTCTCCACGAGCTGCAGGAAATATTTGCTCCGGTGCCATGGAGCATCTCTTCTTCCTCCTTCTCTGACCTTGGTGCTCCCTCTGCTGTTTCTCACTCGTTTTGTTCCCTTCTCCTCTC
Source organism: Nyctibius grandis (assembly GCF_013368605.1). NCBI lineage: Eukaryota > Metazoa > Chordata > Aves > Nyctibiiformes > Nyctibiidae > Nyctibius > Nyctibius grandis. The sequence goes on along the minus strand of NC_090694.1, from coordinate 18,375,062 downwards.
TCTGTCTGTCATTTTTGCCCTTTCTTAAATATATTTTCACAGAGGCACCACAAACTTTGCTGATTAGCTCAGCTTTGTCCTGTGGTGAGTCTGTTGCCAAGTCAGCTGGAACTGGCTGTGTCTGGCACAAGGTGTATGAACAGGTTACCTTTGGGTCTGTTTTTCTCCTCTCCAGTTTATTTTCAAAATCGTCAGCTTGGAAGAATGTGATGACTCACAGCCACATTTTCTTTAAAATTCTTCCTTAGCTAACTGACATCTCATTTTCGTAGTAATCTGCTGAGAGAATGCACCCTTTCAACATCATTCCCAAGAGCTTGATCCTCCTAAATTTGCAGTTGTGCAGTCCTGGATAGTGCATTTTTATGAAGGTTCCATAAAAGTTAAACATTTCACTATGGAATATGAGTTTACTTTTGAAATTCGGAAACATGACTCAACAGTTTGAAGCAGGATGTTTATTGGTGGAAAGCTCATGTTACAGACTGGAATTCTCAGCCCTCCAGAGGCTTAGAGTTCTGCCAAGGCACCTTTTTCCTCATGACTTGACAGTGTTTTTGCAACGAGGTTTTTCCATAAGTCAATTGAGGATATGTATCCCTGTGGTGGGTTGACCTCAGCCAACAGCCACACACCCACATAGACACTCGCTCACTCCCCTCTCTTCTGCAGGACAGGGAGAAAATAGAAGGAAGGTGAAAAGACTTGTGAAAAGAAAGTTAACTCCATCCCAGCCAGATCCAGTACAATCTCCACCTCTTATTCCATACCATTTGCTTCATGCTCAAGTCCCACATTATCTGATACATCTAAGTATCCTCTGACCATCCCATTCATATATCGTTCCATTTCTATACCCTAATCAAACCTTTCCACTTTCTTACCTAACCCATACTGCATTACATATGATCCTTCTGTCCCATACCTTTCTTTTCCATTTCTATTCTATCTCTTATTGCTGAAGTTCCTTCTTACCAACATTTACAACTTATACTACATGCTTAAACCATCTTTAGATCCAACAGTCAGGTTTATACATCCTCATTAACCATCATCCCTTGTCCCTTGACATATACACAAATATTATTCCCCCATTCCATGGGCCCCTCCAGCCAAATGTCCATAAGAACAGTTGATCACTTGGGCCCCATCTGTCAAGGTGATCGCTTGGGGCAAGAGAAGGAGCATGATGGATTCTTTGGTGCCAAGACTGGCTTGGGTTGGGCCACCACCACACTCACCTAGTTCCTCATGAGGCTTATCCTCTGTTGATTCGTGTGGTTCCTGATGTATTACTTTCTATAACATACAACTCAAATCCTGGATTATTTTCCCCCAAGGTTAAATCACCTTGAGGTACACACTGGATTTCCCCATCCTTCTGCATTACCCACCAAGTACACCCAGGTCCTTGAGTGAAGACAATCCCACAAATGGGATTGCCTTTTCCCAAGGGAAGAGCAATCCAGACTGCCTTTCCCAGCCACTTCTCTACTGGCACTACACGAACCTTATCTTGTCCCACAGTATGTAAGGGCTTTATTTGGTCAAGACCAGGTCGGTTAGAAGATCCTTTGGTGTTAATCAGTCAAGTGGCTTCTGCTAAATTTGCATCTCAGTACTTCTATTCCCCAGCCCCTAATATTCTCAGAATAGTTTTTAACAGTCCATTATATAGCCCAATCTTTCTGGAGGCTGGTGCATGATAGGGGATGTGATACATCCAATCATTGCCATGTTTCTTGGTGCAGGAGTCTATGAGGTTGTTTTAGAAATGAGTCCCATTGTCTAACTCAATTCTTTTTGAGGTACTGTGTTGCCACAGAAATCGCCTTTCAAGGCCCAAAATGGTGTTTTGGGTGGTGGCATGATTTATAGGGTATGTTTTTAGCAACCCAGTAGTCACTTCCACCATGGTGAGCACATAGCACTTGCCTTAGTGGGTTCACAGCAGTGGTCCAATACAGGCAATCTGCCAGGCCTCACCATATCGATATCCCAGCCACTGCCCTCTATTCCAGGGAGACTTTACTTGTGTGGCTTGCTTGATTGTGGTATGTGGTTTACATTCATGGATGACCTGTGCGATTCCTTCAATGATCAGGTCCACCCCTCGATCACAAGCCCATCTATATGTTGCATCTCTCCCTAAATGTCCTAATGTTTCACATGCCCACTGAGCTACAAATAGGTCACCGTTACATTTCCAGTCCAGGTTCACCTGAACCACTTCAGTTCTGGCAGCCTTGTCTACCTGCTCATTTTGATGTTCTTTGTCAGTGTGGCTCTTGGGCATGTGAGCATCTACCTTTAACAGCAGTGTTATTTACTCGGGCAGCAATGTCTTGCCACAATGAAGCAGCCCAGATAGGTTTACTTCTGCACTGCCAATTGATCTGCTTCCACTGCTGTAGCCACCCCCATAGGGCATTAGCCACCATCCATGAATCAGTATAGAGATAGAGCACTGGCTACTTCTCTCATTCGGCAATCTCTAGGGCCAGCTGCATGGCTTTCATTTCTGCAGGCTGTCTTGACTCGCCTTCTCCTTCAACAGCTTTGACAACTTGTGTGGGACTCCACACAGCAGCTTTCCCCTTCCAATGGTTTCCCACAACATTACAGGATCCATCGGTAAACAGAGCATAATGCCTTTCATCTTCTGAGAACTCATTATATGGTGGTGCCTCTTGGGCACGAGTCACCTCCTCAGGCAATGCTCCAAAGTCTCTGCCTTCTGGCCACTCCACAATCTCTTCTAGGATTCCTGGCTGGTTGGGGTTCCCCATTCGAGCCTGTTGTGTGATCAGTGCTACCCACTTACTCCATGTAGTGTTGGTTGTGTGATGTGTAGAGGGGATGTTTCCTTTGAACATCCAGTGCAGCACAGGCAATTGCAGTGCCAAGAGGAGATGTGCTTCTGTACCAACAACTTCTGAAGCAGCTTGAACCCCCTCATATGCTGCTAATATCTCTTTTTCAGTCAGGGTGTAGTGGGCTTCTGATCCTTGATACCCCTGTCCAAAACCCTAGAGGTCGACTTTGAGTCTCTATGGGTGTTTTCCCACAGAGGCTCCAGGAGAGGCCATGGTCTCTGGCTGCAGTGTAGAGCATGTTTCTCACAGCTGGTCCTGTCTGGACTGGACCAAAAGCTACCGCATGAGCTGTGTCCCGTTCAATATATTCAAAGGCCTGCTGATGATTTGGGCCCCAGTTGAAATAGATTTTCTTTTGGGTCACTTGATAGAGATGGCTCACACACCAACTGTAACCCAGAATATGCATTCTCCGAAACCCACAATGCTTAAGAAGGTTTGTGTTTCTTTTTTGTTAGCTGATGGGGACATAGTTTTTATCTTATTGATCAGATCCATTGGGATGTGAGAATATCCCTCTTGCCATTTTATTCCCAAGAACTGGATCTCCTGTGCAGGTCCTTTGACCTTGCCTTTTTTTTTTTAATGGCAAAACCACCTTCGACTCCAGTTCATATTGGAGTTCTAGCATGTCCAGTATGGCATCACTCCACAGCAGTGTGACTTTGTTCAGACCACAGTAGTCCACTGTTGACCTCCACCCTCCATCAGACTTTCACACTGGCCCTATGGGACTACTAAAGGGTTAGTGAGTCTTGCTGATCACTCTATGGCTCTCCAGTCAATGTATCAATTTATGGATGGGAACCAGGGAGTCTCGGTTGGTGCGATTTTGCTGCCACTGCACTGTACTGGTAGCAATTGGCACCTGCTGTTCTCGATGCTCAGCAACCCCACAACAGAGGGATCCCCCAAGAGGCTGGTCAAAGTTGACAGTTGTTTAATCTTCTCTGTATCCATGGTGGCTATACAAAAGGCCTAGCAGTACCCTTTTGGGTCTTTGAAGTACCCTCTCCTGAGGTAGTCTATGCCAAGGATACATGGGGCCTCTGGGCTGGTCACACTAGGATGCTTCTGCCACTTGTCACCTGTTAGGCTCACCTCAGCCTCCAACAGAGACAACTGCTGGGATCCCCCTGTCACTCCCAAAATCCAGATGGGTTCTGCTCCTTTGTACCTTGATGGCATTAGGGTATACTGTGTACCAGTGTCCACTAGAGCCTTATACTCCTGTGGATCTGATTTGCCAGACCATCAAATCCAGAGAGTCCAGGAAATCCTATGAGGAGAAGGAACACGCCTCCACACAATCCAATGTGAATCAAAGTGAAGACGCTTTATTAAGCATAAGCTGTCCCTTTTATACATTTTGTACTTTCCCTGGCTGTAAGCATGTGCATTGCTACTGGTTAATATTACTAAACATACTCTTCTTTGATGTGTTGATTGGTCACTGCTCTGCCACTGGTCTTTTCTTAATTGGCTCCATCAGTTCTTGTTTCTTCTCCTCCGTGTTCGGCTCCCACCGGCTACTCCCTCAATTCTTGTTTGCTCAGCTACTGTTTTTCCTCATCTCTCCAATATACCGTTGACAAGGCACCAGGTTGTTCCTACTAGGTATTGAAAAAGCAAAGTAGCATTTGTCAATTTCATGTAAAGGGATAGTGAAAAAACAATCTTTCAGATCAATAACCAAAACGTATAGTCTGCATCAATAACTCCTGGTAAAACAAATAGACCTTGCAAGGTTACACTAGGACGTCCGAGTAATAGTGCACTTAGCCCATTTCCAATGGGTCCCACGACATTCAGTGGAACCTTATGCACTCTGCTATTCTCTGTTGTGATTGCGGTTGCTGTGGTAACATCCAGTCCGGCGCTCCCTGCGGTTCGGGCTGCGAGTTGACTGCTTAGGCCTGGAACTGGTTGGGAAGATTCATTTGTGTCAGCACACGGTTCCTCCCTGCGTTCTTTCTCCAGTTTCCCTGCACTCTGCCGCTGCTTGTTATCATCAGCTGACCTTGAGCATTATACTTAGACCTGCACTGCTTCACAAGATGCCCCAGCTTCCCACAGCAATGACACATCAAAACAGAGTTATCTCTCCCACTCAGCTTCAACTTCTTAAGGCAGTTTTTCTTAAAGTGACCTTCTTGCCCGCATGTATAACAATGATGAACTACCTTAACTGCCGCCACAAAAGTTTTTGCTAAATGCTCCATCTGAAATGTGGTGGTTCCTACTTTCCCACAAGCATCCATTAGCTCGGTTAAGGTGGGGTTACGATTTGCCATCCCTGCAATAACTTTTCTGCAGTCCTCGTTTGCGTTGTCCTTCGCTAACTGTAACAACAACGCTTCTTTAGCAGCCCCGTTTTGTATTTGTTTGTCTAAGGCAAATCACTCCCCAACTGAATGGCTCCCATTCGGGTGAGCTGCTTCCATCCCCTCGATATACTGAGCAAGCCAATACCCCGCCACCCATAGCAGACGCGGCCCCGAAATCACCATCCGCAAGTGCGTGCTCTCTTCATTTTCTCCAGAACCTGGCTGGGTCCGGGCCAGACACAGTAACCTGGACTGGCTGCAGCACGAATAACTCCTCCACGCTACTGCCTGACTTTCCCGACCCTCGGGCTCTGCAGCAATTATGTCCTGCTTCCACCTCTTCAGAAAGGTCTATTAAGGGTGGCTCAGTCTCAGATTCGGGTAACAGGACAGTAGAAGGATCAATGTTCCGCTGCTGTTCCCTGGACGGTGGGGGGGGGCTCTGGCGGCGCGGAGGGCGGTGGGGGGCGGAGCTCTGGCGGTGCGGTGTGGGGGGAGCTCTGGCGGCGCGGAGGGCGAAGTCACTGTGAAAGGAGCTGTAGCTGCCTCAGCTGCCGCCTTTGCCTCTCTATCCTCCTTCAATTGCTCCAGTGAGTCTATAACTAATCTCCACGTCGTCAAACGACACAGTGGTGTTCTTGTCCTCCCTTGAGGCAGCCTCAAACAGAGAAGTTCCAGCGCTTTGCCACGTACTAACTTCGAAAGCAGTCTGCGCTGTAGCTGGCAAATTATTCTTTTTACACCATTATTTACAATTATTTACACCAATTATTTACATCAATAGTCTGTGGAGCAAATGCTCATCGTATTTTACCCCTCTCTTAGAGAGGATATGTAGGAGAAGCCTTACTATCGCACTTTCTTCTTTAGAAATATTTTGGCCCATCTCCTTTTTCCCCGGCTGCTCACCTCACTAAGTGTCCCGTTGCAACGTACTATTCTTTTCTTGCGAGTCGTCCTCTGGCTCGCCCCGGTCTTCAGTCCCGCTGAGCCGTACTCCAGCCGGTGTACCTCCTTCTGGGCTATTCCCCGAACTTGCCATTGATCAGCGTCTCATCGGGGTCACCATCTGAGGAGAAGGAACACGCCTCCACACAATCCAATGTGAATCAAAGTGAAGACGCTTTATTAAGCATAAGCTGTCCCTTTTATACATTTTGTACTTTCCCTGGCTGTAAGCATGTGCATTGCTACTGGCTAATATTACTAAACATACTCTTCTTTGATGTGTTGATTGGTCACTGCTCTGCCACTGGTCCTTCCTTAATTGGCTCCATCAGTTCTTGTTTCTTCTCCTCCGTGTTCGGCTCCCACCGGCTACTCCCTCAATTCTTGTTTGCTCAGCTACTGTTTTTCCTCATCTCTCCAAGGTCGGCTTGTTGACACTAGCTACATGAATCTTGTCACGCAGCTAGGCCCTCACTCCATACTCTCATACTTCTGGCTCATTACATGACCATTCTCCTCCAAAAACCCCTCTACAATCCTATTGTTCCTTTCCTTTCTTCCAGGTCAGAGTATTTACTGTCTGAATCCTGCAGTATCAGACCAGAAGTCCCATCACCAAGATCAAGAGGAGAGGCATTCTCAGACCTTCTGCATCTGGGAGATTGCTGCTTGCCTTCCAATATCTCAATAGCAACTGGAGTGGCAGCCTTAGCAGATGTCTTCCTCTGCAGTTCACATATGCAAGCTTATAGCTTTGAGGTGGATGCACCATCCACCTTCCACATATCCTCCCCCTGGTCACATGGGAGGAACCATAGGGTGCCATGCAGCATGCACCTGGGGTTGTTCCTCCTCCTCCTCCCTTACTAACAGATTGCATGGACCCATCAATCTCCACGTCTATTGTTTTGTTTTGACTACTGGGGAAATTACTGTAGCTGGGGTTTGAGTCTCTGTCTCAGCCATGCTGTCCTCAGATGCAGAGGTCCTCCTTCCCCTGCTCCTCTGATGATGCCGGACAGAGGCTTGATAGGCATAGGCCAAGCCCCAAAGCAATGCTAGGAGTTGCTGGGTCTCATAGGGGTAAGCAAATCACCCTTCTGTCAAGTGGCACACCAATTCATTGGGATTACATATCCGTTCAGGTATAAAATCCCAGACTATTGGAGGTGATAACTGCCCCAGGCACCTGCCCAAATCCTCCCACATACCCTGCCACTCAGGGATCAAATAGCTCGGGGCACATTTCTTTGTCACATCACCAACCAGTTGTTTACTTGTATGCCAGGACCAAGTCAGGTTCTACACACCTAACAACAAGCCAACCATGCTGGATAATATGATTACACAGTTTACATGAGGATGTATAAGAAACTTGGGAGCCCATGCAGCAAAGCTGAACATGTTCATCCCAGAGGAGAAAAAGGGATGTGTAATGTAAAGATAGATCATCAGATTCTATTTTTAGCAACAGTGATATCAATCTGAAGAAACCCCACTAATTTCAGAGCAGCTGCCTTGGATTTACATATGAATTACAGATGTCAAATCAGTCTCTAGTTTATTGCTGAACATTAATGTACTGAGTTTAAGTGGCAAGGCTTTGGTAGCAGGAACTGTGGCTCATAGAGAGGAGCCCACACAGGAGCAGGTTTTCTGGGAGGAAGTGTGGCCCATGGGAGATCCATGCTGGAGCAGTCTTTCCCTGAAGGACTGTATCCTGTGGGAAGGACCCCATGCTGGAGCAGGAAGAAAGTGTAAGGATTAAGGAGCAGCAGAGATGAATTGTTATGAACTGACCACAACACCCATTCCTCATCCCCTCTGAGCTGCTCGGGGTGGGGAGGATGTAGAAGAGTTGGGAATGAAGGAGTGGAGTTGAGCCTGGGAAGAAGGGTGAGGGAAGGTGTTTTTTAGTTTTGTCTTTGTTTCTCACTACCTGAATCTATTTTTAATTGGCAATAAATTAATTTTCCCCAAGTCGAATCTGTTTTTCAAGTGATGGTAATTGATAAGTGATCTCCCTGTCTTTATCTTGACCCATGAGCTTTTCCATCTTATTTTCTCCCCCTCTCCTGTTGAGAATAGGGAGTGAGAGAGCAACTGGGTGGGCATCTGGCAGTCAGTCAAGGTCAATCCACCATAATTACTAAATACAAATTTCTGATTCCGTAAAAAAAAAAAAAAGATGCAAGGTAGCTCATGGAGCACAGAAATGGCAGCAATGCCACGATCATATGCCAGCCCAAGTGCATGGTCATTGTTGTTATAAAAAATATTCCCAATCACAGCAGAGTATGGTGATATGTGGTGCAGCAAACAGAAAAAGCTGACAGCAGCCACTAACAAGCTCTGGACTCTATTATACAGGAAAGTAAGCAAGCCCCGTGACCAATACAGGAGCCTGCCAATTAACAACTGAACAACTATAAATGCAATCTAATATGTTCCTATCAAACCTGTCATTATCTTAAGCCCTACATTGGGGACCAAAAAGGACTATGGTGGGTTGATTCTGGCCAACAGCCAAACACCCACACAGCCGCTCATTCACTCCTCTCTCCCACAGGACGGGGAGAAAATAGAAGGAAGGTGAGAAGAGTCGTGGATTGAGATAATGACAATTTAATAGGGAGAGTGTGCAAGCAAAGCAAAAAGAGGAACTCATTCACTACTTCCCATCAGCAGGCAGATGTTTAGCCATTTCCTGTGAAGCAGGGCCTCAGCATACATAAAAGTTGCTTAGGAAGACAAATGCTGTAACCATGAACATCTCCCCTTCCTCCTCCTTTTCCTGAGCTTTTATTGCTGAGCACTATGTCCTATGGTATGGAATATAATTCCATTTTGGGTCAACTGTCCCAGTGGTGTCTCCTCCCAACCTCTTTCCCACCCCCAGACTACTCAGTGGGTGGGGGGCAGGGCAGAGTGGGAAAGAGAGAATGCCTTGATGCTGTACAAGCTCTGCTCAGCAATAACCAAAACATCGGTATGTTATCATCACTCTTTTATCCACGCATGCAAAGCATGGCACCATATGGGTTGCTATGAATAAAGTTAACCCCATCCCAGCCAGACCCTTTACAATCCCTGACTGGACAAAGCTGAGCAGGAAAAGTATCATGATATTTAAATTATCGTAGGTATTGTAGGTTAGGTTCTGCTCTCTCACTAGGCTGGGTTCTGCTCTATCACTGGCTTTATTCAGATGGAAAACACTTTTACAAATTCTGACCATAGTATTTGAACTTGATCTTAATTTCCTTACATAGGAAAAATTCCTAGGGTGAGCTCTAGATGGACTTCTTAGGCATGTCAAATTAAAGCTTTTTAACATGCAAAAAAAAAAAAAGTATTTTAAAGTAGGATGATAAATGTGCCTAGACTTCCTAAAGAGACACAGAGTGAAATAGGTAATTTTGAAGGTCACCTCTCAGCCCTCCACCTGTGCTTGGTAAGGACTCATTTGAGGTAGCCAACAGGAACTCCTATGTTCTATGGAGAAGGACTGTCTATCAACTCCTTGTTCAATGTGGAGTTTTCTGTGGATTGCCATTCTGTCAATCACACACAGAGCAAAGAAAAATTGCTGTTAAAAAACTAGCATAATAATATGCATGCCAAGACAAAGCCTTTAGGCCTAAATTTTCTAAATATCATTTATAACCTGTATGAAACTATTGCCACAGACAACAAGATTCTAGTTCTGGACAGACTACACATGGGGGATTGGTACAGATTTATAGAGCTCACTGAAGATTGAGTAGTTTGCTTGCTGTTTTGAAGACTCAGAGTCTAATAATCCATATTCCTAGATTGTATCTTCCAGTTTTTATGGACTATGCCCCATGCAAAATAAATGTTATGAGAATGAAAACAACTGTTATATTTCACGTATGAAAGATGTTCTAATTAATCACTGCAAGAAATATTTGAAAAAGAGACAAAATAACATAGCAATTAAAAGTACCACACAGTGCATTATTTTATTTAAAAGTATGCACTGAATATAGCTGTCTTTGAACTAAATGATTGTGGCAGCTCCTGGGAAGGTGTAGGCAAATTCTTACAGGTAATCTTAAGGAGGCAGATGTTTCCTCCTCTAAATTATGGAGCTATTTTATCTATGTGACATCATATCAATGAGTTGTAAACCAATTTTGCTAGGAGATGCTCTGAAACAAGGAGATGAGGGCATGATTGTATTCTTTAAGATTAGCTTGAGAGATATCCTCCTTTCAGAAAGAAAATAAGTTTTTGTCTTCTAGTTTCTTGGAGGAAGGTGATAATGGTGGTATTGGATCATGGTCAGTCAGTTTAGCACTACTAAAAATTGTTCTCGTTTAAAAAGAAGTTTAATGATGTTGTATTTGATTAACTCCATATTTCCACAGGATGCCAGAAATTAAACAAATGATTAATGTGCCATGTAGGAATTCCACAGAACTGAAGGTACTTAGTATCATGAAAGATAAAGCTCAAGAAGGAAAATTCTTCCTTCCTTTTGCATCCTAAAAATGCTGAAAGCAAAGAAAATGTTTTTATTGTGTGAAATTATACATCTGTCAACATGAACCCAGTTGTGTTCCCATCACAGTCAGTGGGAGTTTACCATTCCCTTTTGAGTGGGCTACATTAAACCCTCTATCAATGACTTTTGAATAGAAACAAAGGACCTGATTCTGAAACATTCCCTCTGGTTAGCAGATCCACTGAAATCAGTGTTGTGAAGCTGGATGAATCAATCATCTATCTCAAATTTCCATGACATCAAAATATACTTGGCGCACTAGAAGAAAAACCTTAAATTAATAATATGATACAGTCTCTTTGTTTTAAGATCCAAGAAAAGCAGAAGCCCTTGAAATCGAATGTTAGCTGTCCATATTGAAGCTTATGTGTGCAATTCAAAAATATATTTTATAATATCACTTTATCAAGATCCATATAAATAGGTATATAGCAGATATCTAACTCGTCGTAAATATAATAATACTTCTTATTTGTTACCTATGGCTACTATATTTGCTTAAACAGATACCAACAGAAAACCTTAATATATTACTAAATAAAAATATTTTTGGAGGCAGTTCAGACATTGGCTTTTCATTTTCTTAAATAATTGTAAATCCATTATTATTCCATAAGCAAGAACGTACATTTGATTTAAGATTGCATTATATTGATAAATTAAATCCTAATATCAGACCACTGGAACAATTTTAAAGAGGAAAAAAAAAAATCTCTGTATATAGGTTTTGCTTTGCACTGTGCTGTATTCTATATCAGTAGAACAAAGGCTATATGCATAATGAGACCATGCAAATGAAGTGAAATCAGCAAAAGTACAGTGGAGGAGGGGGTAAAATATGGCCATCAGTATAATGACCAAGGAGTAGAGAATTTAAATGTTTAATGCTTGCACATTCAAGTTCATTTTTCTGTCATCTTTTTGAATGGGTAGACTGAGACTCTTGAAAGACCAGAATAAGATCTCTATTTTGGACCAAAAGGTTTAATAACATTCTTTAACAGACTGTCCAGATATACCTTTCTAGCCTGCAGCAGTTTTCCTTTATTTTTAAAATAAAGAAGCATGGTAATAATTAGTGTGGATAATGAAGGAGAGGGAGAACCCCCATTTTCTATGTTTTCAATGAGTAGGCTTTTTGCCCTGCTGCACTATCTGGATGCCAGCTCCCCATGTCTCAGCCCTGATGGAAGCTTAGAGTACAATAGAAGCACAGCAACAATATGAATTACAAATACATGTATATCTTACTGCATGGCCTCCTCCCCTGAAATGAATGTAGTCTAAAAATATCCTCCGCTCTAAATTGCTTTACTACTGAGGCAGTCTAGCAAAAACACTACACTTGCTTACTTACAAAATAAAAATCCAAACCCCAGACAGAATAATCTTGATGTGAATTTTTTTTGCTTCTGTTAGCAAATTCACTATCTTTTTGAAAGATATTAGTCTCATTTAATAATATAAAGTGCATGCCTATGTTAAGAACAATAGTATTTTACTTATAGTGAATTTATGAGGAATATCTTGTTACTTCAAATAAAAAAAGGAAAAAATGTAGGAACTATACATGATCAATATATATAGTGGTATTTTTTATTGTTGTAGCCTGATAAAACTAAATAATATCAGCTCTTGGAAAAGAATTAATGTCAAATATTTGTTCACAAGTGAACCTCTTGAGGAAAAAAAAGAAAAAAACCCTGAAATAATAAATGGAATGCATATAGAAATTATTTTTTTTATTTTAGAGCCTGATTCAGTAAATTCACTTACAAGAAACTACTCATATGAGTAACCCCTTTGATATTAAGAGGTTTACTCAAGTAAGGATAGTTACTTGTGTGCCAGAACTTGCATAATCAAGCCCTTGTCAGTAAATATTTAGAAAATAAATAATTGCTGAAATACGCTACATCTTTCTGTTTACAAGATGAAAACATCCGTTTGGAAATTGTAAAATGTGCTACAGAAATGCTTTCTTAAAAAAGTGAAAAATAGCTAAGTATGAATGACTTCCTTTGAATTAGTTAAATCCATTCTTTAGTTGCTACCAAAAGAACAACTAAAATTAATAACTTTAGCATTTCTGTAAAATCTTAACACTACCAATGTCAGAGTATGGGGCTTAATCAGCATGATTGACTAGGATTTATGAACTTTTTCATTCCAAATGCATTTATATACATACAAGCATATATGTGTATGTAAATTCTTTTTATTACAGCCATTTTACACAAACAGAACCTTAAGTAGTTGAAGTAATAAAAAAACCCAATCGAAATACTCTTCATATATCCATAAATCCATAAACCTTTTAAAATTGTCTCTTTTAAAAAACACAGCTAAATTATGGAAATTCAGAATGTATTATTTGAGTATTTGCCAGTTATATCTTGATTCTTATTTAAAAAGTCCACAAGAAGATAGGCATGCCAGCAATATAAAACATAGAAACAGGAAAAAAGTAGAATGCAAGGACTTGTAAATAAATCCATGGATATAAAGAAGCAGAAATGCTAAGATTACGCATTTTACCAGTACACTTCTATGCTTGTAAACCATAAGGCGAGATATTGGTGAGATGCAGTATTGCCAGCTCTGCAGAGAAGGGGGAGGGGGAGAGAGGGAGGAGAGTGAGAGTGTGTGTGCCCATGTACACGTGTATGCATGTGTGTGTGTGAAAGAGAGCAAAGGAGGGAGGGAGGAGGAAGGGAGAGGTGCAAGGGGGAGAGGAAGAGAGGTGGGGACAGGCAGACACAATAAAGCATAATAACATTTCTGCATGTCTAATAGCTTAAGCATGCTATGTCTCTGTATCCTATTGCTGTCTATATTGCAAGTAGAGTCAAAGAATTGGTTAATATTTGACCAATAGCTCATATTAGATTCAGGTACTTTTTACAAAAAAAGAGGAAAAAAAAGATTTGTATCTTTCAAGTAAAGGGAAAAATTAAATGTTTAACAATATTTTCAAGATACAACAGTGTTTGCATAACTCATGCTTAACATGGTAAGTGCCAATCATAAAATGGTAGCATTAAATGATTTATATTTTAGTTATGTAGTGCACCTTATTATTGGTAAATTAATATTAATAGTTCCAACTTATATTTTAATAATAGCATATTTAAAAATATTACAATTTTAAAGATGCAAAATAAAGCCAAGCCCATAACTAGCAATGTTCGGTTTTGATGTTAATTGGATTTATGGTTGTTATTTTATAGAAATACTTTTTTTTTTATTTGACAAATACTGCAGCTTTAACAAAGAATGACTGAATTGTCTTAACAAAGAATATGAAGAATGTGTGTTGCTTACAATAGAATAACCACCTTCCAGCTCTCTTAAATCCACAATATATGTAGTGCAGGTCCTGAGTGGCTTTTGGTTTCAATGTGTTTTGTAAGCTTTTAGGTTTTTTTTCTGCATCAAATATGTCAAGTTAATTTACAGGGCACTATGACTGATCTATTTCCTTGGTTTGTGGTTTTCTGTGAAAGGCAGGCAGCTGAGACCAAGTCTTCAGATGGAGAGGGAGGGGCAGGAGGAGAACATATACACATATAGTGTGCCAGTGTCTGTAAATTGGCATATGACAGCAGGCTAGGAGAAACTTCCAGTATCCATTTGCATGATGAAGAATAGCCAGGATTAAACCAAACTGATTTTCATACAGTATTTAGACCTGACATTTATTATTCAGTCTATAGACTTCTTGAAGGAAAGTTTATTTTCCATTCATAGATGAAAAATCTTCTCAGATAAGTAAAGGCTGGCTTGGCATTAACAGTAAATAAATATCTTTCCCGTATTTCTTATGAATTTATCTTATATGATTACTAAACAGATGTTTGCCACCAAATTATTATATTTTGCTCCTCAACAATTCAAAAGAAAAATATCTATCATCTCACTTACTATGTGGCATTTGTAAAATGTGTCTATTTAATTCCAGAAGTTTGCTTTCCATAAATAAAATTATAGATAATGTTTTTTAAAACGAATTAAAATAATCTTTTGAAAAAAGCTATAAAAAAAAGACATAAGGAAGATTTTTATACCTTTCTATCTTTATGTAGACATATGTATTTTTCTACCTACTGTATGCAGTAGTATTTTTCAAGCAAGCATTATGAAAAATACAAGCAACTGTTACATGAGAGTTTGCATGTAGTGAATTTATAACATAGCACTAGTTCATTTTCATCATCTAATAGGTTCATAAAATATTTTGGTGATGCTTAGCATTCAAGTCTTGATAGCTGGTACTGATAAAAACTCATAATCTAATATAATAAAATTTTAAATAAACCAAGCCTTCTCTTTTAATGAGAGCTAGTACAATGCTTTGACTTGTCACTAATTTAAAGGAATATATTACAAATTTTCAAGATGCTGCTCTCCAGATAGCTCTTCCAATAATTTTGACAGGATGTCGGTACCTTCTGTGAGCTGCTTAGTGTCTTGCAGGATCAGGGCTTTAGTAAGCATATCCACTTAGACATTACTTCAAAATCTCTAGTCTTTGCTGAACAGCTGTTAAAACTTAGCTTAGTCTGAAAACTGAAAACAGAGAACAAATTCAGGCTCAGTTTAATGGCCGATTCTTCAAGAATTAGTATATACTATAATTTAAAAAATGTACTAAAAATATATAGGGACAAATCCCTAGCTGATGTAAATTTTCCTAGTATATTTCATTCAGACGGGTTGTGACAATTTACATGTGCCTGAGTACTGTGTCCTAATGTTTGTTTTGGTCCGATGTCTGTAAGGCACTGAGCATCTTCAAGGGGACAGCTCTCAGTTCACTAGTGCAAAACCACAATGAGAGTTTGTGTTCAGTGGTGTTCAGGTTTGGACCCTTTATGAACACAGAGCAGAACAGGATAAATGTTAGACACTCCTTCTATGACTTCTGAATACAAAATACATATTCAAAGTAAACAGATAAAATTCCTACATTTATGTATTTGGATATCCATGTTTTTTGAAAAAAACCCCAACATGTAAAGACATTAATTTGGTCTTCATAGACGTTCTGATAGATTATAAAATTTATCTTTTAAAATATAATACTTGGGAGCCATATTGTTTTGTTCAGATGTGATGCACATGCATCCACACACACATTCACACACGTGCATGCCCATTCATTTGAGTATGTATAGTATTTTTTATTCTTTCATATGCAATAACACAGTTGTAAGTTATTTTTGTAGTGTGTCACAGTCAAGTTTATACTGTATGTACATACAGTCACTTGAAACAATAAATATAAAATGCTAGATTTAACACTCCTATGTTATAGAAAGCAAAGGTTTCCCACTTATTCCATTGTTTCATTACTTTCTGGCTAATTTCCCCAATTAAATTTGAGATCTCATATAATAACAAAAGACAGGACTTTCGGTGAGCTTCTCTTCCACTACACTGTTACACATGAAGGAAAGGATTTGGCTTATGTTCATTAAAAAAATTCTATAGACTACATCAGTAAAATATTAATGAATAAAACAAAAATTATGGCTTCTTTCATAAGTGCAAATGCAGTGATGTATTTATATATTTATGACACAATGAAGTGTACTCTTAAATTTTATGAACAGACAGTAAGTTTGACTAAGAACATATACAATTAAAATTGTGCTTTCTCTTTAATTTAGCCTGCAATATTTTTTAAGTGTAGGTATATAACCATAGAATAATTTCTGTTAACACTGAAGGATTCATATAGGACTGATATTGCATGCATTGTTTTGTGAATATTTTGAGGCATGTGGCAGCCTAAATAACACATATGTTTTTGCAAAACAATTAGCTCTATAACAGTATCCAGTAATACTATATTTGTGGTGTAACAGGCAATTTTATTTGTTTTTTATAAAAAGCTAGACTTCTCAATCTTACTGTTGCATACTAATATATGGTGAATATCTACTGATATTTTGAGGTCTTACAATGCATTATATCTTCATCTGCAAGTAACTACTGATTTAAAACGAAATCATGTAATGAATTTGAAGGTCTAGCTGATGTGCTAGCCACTTAAAATATACAGAACAAAAATGATCATATTTAATAGTCATTATTAGTAATAATTACAAATAGGAAATTCTTAGGCTAGGTCCCAATTAATTTCTTTAATAAAAATCATATCCAAATCTCTAGGATGTGCAACAGATCTAGAACATAATTCCAGTATATCATAGTTACCAAGAGACAATTTAGTGTCATTGTTTCAAAAGTCTGCACTTACTTACAATAAAAATGAGCAGCTTGCTAAATCGTTCTATCAGGTGGGTGATCAGATTACTGAAGTAATTAGATCAAACTAATTTTCGGAAATCAGTCTAATATAAGAGACATTTTACCCTCCATTGTTATCTGTAGGTAACATAATAATATGTAAAATATCTACAAAAAGACTTTTATTCATTTCATGTAAATAATTAATCTTAAGGTAAGACAGACTATCTTACATGCATGCACACATATCACATGTATATAAAAAACCTGAAGCTTTAAAAAGTAGTATGCTAGTAAAGTAATTGATTTTTAAAATATTTTATTCAAATTCCTACCAGTTTACACTGCTCCCAGAAGAGACCAAGGAAATATTAAAAATACAATAGAAATAAAATGGTATTTGTCACTCTCATTTAAATTGATGTACGCTGCTGTCCTATGTCACATCAGATAACCCTGGAAAATTACCATAAATCTCCATAATTATGCATATTCATGATGGTGTTGTGCATAGTGCTAGCAGCCGGTTGCATGGGGGGTTATGAAGGGAGGAGGGTGAGGAAAGACCAAATGATTTGACAGACTAAAATTATTACCACCATTCTAGAAATAGACTCAGCAACAGTTTCAGTTTGCTTGGTTTACAAAAACAAAACAAAGTCCATAGCACTTTCCTTCTGATGCTTACAATTCATTAGTATTTTTGTGCTATATATTTAGCCATAAAATTTTAATAAGGATAAATTGCTGAGAAATGCCAGTGCTAATTAGAAGGTTCTTTTTAGTACTGACAGTTGTAAAGAAAACCAGGAATGAGAAATCAGAGGAGTACTTTTCAGAACTGCCTTTTTTTGTTGCATTTCCAGCATCAGACCAAAGCATAAATTTCTCATTTGTTCACATGATATAGATGAGTGTGAATTAAGGTGCATTGTTGTTTCTGCACCAAATATCACACCTAAGCAATATTCAGTAAACTATGAGACTTCAGTAAACTAAAAGACTATGAGAGAGAGAAAAGTTGTCCTGTGTCTAGCTCAATAGCTATTTGTGCTGAAGCAGAGAGCAGAGTTAATCAGAAGCTTTAGAAGTAATTATCGACAGAGTTTGGGTAGTACAAATGCTTGGGTAAACAGCAATAATTATTTTCACATGATCCCAAATAGAAACAACAATACTGGTATTGTCATCCACTTCTCATTAAGGGGATTCAGGGATGGAGATGAGTGCTCTGAGGTGCATGGGAAACTGACAGGCAAACTGTGCTCTGAACAAATCCCTCATGAACCCACTACAACAGATTTAGGCTTTTGGCCTCAGCAGTGCCAGCTGTATTGGGAGAAGCCAAGCCTGTCATACTATCTTCTCATCAAATCTTCAATGCAAAGGCAAAAGCATAGTTAGAGCTTAATGAAGAAACAAAGGAGAAGATTAGGCCTTGTTAACACTTGCATTCATTTGTCCCTATAAAAAATCTGCAATGAATGGACTGCTTTACATAATTTTTTTTATAAGGAGAGAATTATCACAGAATCACAGAATCACAGAATGTTAGGGATTGGAAGGGACCTCGAAAGATCATCTAGTCCAATCCCCCTGCCGGAGCAGGATTCCCTAGATCATATCACACAGGAACGTGTCCAGGCGGGTTTTGAATGTCTCCAGAGAAGGAGACTCCACAACCTCTCTGGGCAGCCTGTTCCATCATTATATTGATGAAGTGGTGTTTTTATAAATGTTTTTTATACATCTTGCCATGACCACATAACTATAACCCAACAAACTGTTTTGTCAAAAATTCTATTTCTAACAATTCTGTTAATGACAACTGTCAGTCCATAAACATATACTTTAAAAATGTTGATATTAATAATTTTGTATCTCTTCCATCTGAAGTGTTTACTTACATACTTTACTGCATGCTTTTGAAAAATAATAATGTGGAACTTTATGCATTGTTATTGAAGTTAATCTGTTCTTCAGGACGAACGTTGACATTTGATGGTTCTAAATTACTGTAAGATCAAACTATGAGCTCTTGTCCCTGAATAATACTTTCCTTCATGAGTAGTTCTTTTGATTTCAGCAGTGCTTCTTGTGGGGTAAAATGCTACTCTGTGTGAGCATGAGGCTCACAAGCTGATCCTCTAATTCTTTTTTACCCTTGTGGATTTGAAGCAAGATGACCTTAATCAGGGTCCAAGCCTAAAAAGCTTTTGCATATCAAATTTCTATTGAAGCCAATGTGAATTTTGTGATTGGAGAGTTTGAAGAATTAAGGCCCTAGTCTTTAAGCCTGTAAACTACGCTGTCTGCAGTGGAAGATTAGCCTGAACAGGGCCATTAAAAGATGAAAATCTGTTGAAAGTATCTTGTAGAACTATGTCCTCAGTAAGAATTCAGGATTTGGCCCTGCATTAACATGTTTAATATAAAGACATGCTTAAACCTGGTGTAAGCTTGCTTGTTTGAATGTGTATCACTGAAACAATGAATTGGGGAAAAATATACATAAAACTATTTTTGTTAAATTTATATCAATAGATAATTTGGAGGCTTGAGGTTATTTAAATGTTTGCATTCATAAATCTATGTGCATACATGTATGTACATATAGATAGATATATGTGTACATAGAAATATTTCTATTTAAATGTCAGGGTGTTTTTTTATTTGTTTTCATAGCTAGGTATACTTGAAAAGAAGTGAAACATCAGAAACAATTCTCAAGTCTTTCTTGCACAGACATAGGTACATATTTACCAGAGAGTGGCCAGGAACTTTGACAGTCATAATGCTATAATTATTTTCATTGCTGTAGAAAAGGTGTATCGTATGTAGATCTAATGTAAAGCTTGTCTTTGTTTATGCTACATTTAACTATCTGTCAACTATAGGATACCAGTAGAGTATATTTTAAATGTTAATACTATAAAGAAAACAAGAGAACCTTAACTGGTTTTAATCTGTTTACCATGTTGCAAAGTGTGTGTAGAACCCGTACATGAAAGAAGCATAATAAAGTTGCATCTTTAAAACCTTAGATGCATGTTTGATGAAGGTAGATGAAGGAAACCTATTGCTAGAAGACAACAATGTAGAAGAAAATACACTGTATTTGGTGCAGAGAAATATCAGATTTTTAAATGGGAATTTTTCAAAATTTTTTTATATTTTCTTCTTTGGTCTGTTAAATTTTGTTCAAAGATGACTTGAGAATTCATTGTGATGTTCAGCTTATTTTCAAGTGTATTCTGCTATAGAAACAAAAGGCACAAACATTTAAAGTCTATAATAATATATAGTTTTATGAATACTAGTATGTAAAAAATAACATGTCCCTAACAGACTAAAATACTATTTTTACCTTATATTTACCAAAACTTGGATCTCAGTATATTTATTTCCATATACTGAAACACTCCTGCTTAGATCACAAGAAGAGTAAAAAGTGTTTATGATGTATTTGAACTGAAAAAATAAGACCTGCTTCAAAAGGACTCTGTTCCCGGGATCTCAGTGAATGTATGTTCTATTTTAATTTT
The DNA here is from genome assembly GCF_013368605.1 of Nyctibius grandis. NCBI lineage: Eukaryota > Metazoa > Chordata > Aves > Nyctibiiformes > Nyctibiidae > Nyctibius > Nyctibius grandis. The sequence continues at coordinate 18,354,580 of NC_090694.1, read as the reverse complement.
CCACTTTTTAGTACCATTATCAGACATTAGAATAGAATAGAATAGAATAGAATAGAATAGAATAGAATAGAATAGAATAGAATAGAATAGACTAGACTGTTTCAGCTGGAAGGGACCCACAATGATCATCTAGTCCAACTGCCTACCAATTCAGGGTTGACCAAAAACTAAAGCATAGTATTAAGGGCATTATCCAAATGCCTCTGAAACGCTGACAGGCATGGAGCATCGACCACCTCTCTAGGAAGCCTGTTCCACTGTTTGACCACCCTCTCAGTAAAGAAATGCTTCCTAATGTCCAGTCTGAACCTCCCCTGGAGGTTTTCTGTGAAAGGCAGGCAGCTTTGAACCATTCCCATGCGTCCTGTCACTGGATACCAGGGAGAAGAGATCAGCACCTCCCTCTCCACTTCCCCTCCTCAGGAAGCTGTAGAGAGCAATGATGTTGCCCCTCAGCCTCCTTCCCTCCAAACTAGACAAACTCAGAGTCCTTAGCCTCATAGGACATGCCTTCCAGCCCCTTTCACCAGCTTGGTTGCCCTCCTCTGGATGCATTCCAGGACCTCCACATCCTTCTTAAAGTGTGGGGCCCAGAATTGCACACAATACTCAAGGTCAAGCCACATCAGCGCTGAATACAGTGGGACAATCACCTCTTTTGACTGGCTGGTTATACTGTGTTCGATGCACCCCAGAATGTGGTTTGCCCTCTTGGCTGCCAGGGCACACTGCTGAATCATGTTGAGCCTCCTGTCGACCAGCACCCCCAGACCCCTTTCTGCAGGGCTCCTCTCCAGCCACTCCTCTCACAATTTATACTTGTGCCTGGTGTTACTCCGTCCTAGGTGCAGAATCCAGCATTTGTTCTTGCTACATTTCATGCCATTGATGATTGCCCAATGCTCCAGTCTATCCAGATCCCTCTGCAAGGCCTCTTGTCCCTCAAGAGAGTCAACAGCACCTCCCAGTTTAGTATCCTCAGCAAACTTGCTAATGGTGCATTCAACTCCTGCATCCAGATCGTTGATAAATATATTGAAGAAAACTGGCCCTAGAATTGAACCCTGAGGAACACCGCTGGTGTCTGGTTGCTAGCCAGATGTAGCCCCATCCACTACAACCCTTTGAGCCCTGCCCTTCAGCCAGTTCTTCACCCAGTGCACTGTGAACCCACTCGTCCCCCAGTTGGACAACTTGTCCAGAAGGATGTTGTGAGGGACAGTATCAAAAGCCTTACTAAAATCCAGAAAAACTACATCCACCACCTTTCCTTCATCCACTAGGCAGGTGACCCTATCATAGAAGGATATCAAATTGGTTAAACAGGACTTTCCCTTTGTGAACCCACGTTGACTGTGCCTGATGATTGCATTGTTCTTTAAATGCCTTTCAGTAGCACCCAGTATGATCTTCTCCATAATTTTTCCAGGAACTGAGGTTAGACTATCAGGTCTGTAGTTTCTTGGGTCTTCCCTCACACCCTTCTTGTAAACTGGAATAACATTGTCTACCTTCCAGTCAGCAGGGACCTCCCCAGGCTCCCAAGACCTTTGGTAGATGATTGAGAGGGGTCCTGCCATAACATCGGCTAGCTCCTTCAGTGCTCTGGAATGAATCCCATCAGTCCCCACGGACTTGTGAACATTCAGCTGAAACAGCTGGATTAATAACATGATTATTTTCAAATTACTTTACAAAAATTAAAACGCACCTATCTATTATGAGGAAGTGCGTTATCTTTTCAACACATAATGACCTAAGATTGTGTCATGTTTTTAAGATTTAAGGCTTATCTAAATGAAGTGTCCTTTAAATCTGTGAAATACTTTCACAGATTCAGAAAACTATAGGCAAAGAAAGCCTTATTTTAGTAACTATTCCAATGATGTTATTTGGTACTGTGTTTACTAGTCAGAAGTCCACTGTTATGATCACAGAATCTATTTTTGTGAAGCTGCTTACTCAGTAACAAACACGTGCGTGTGTGTATGTATATTTTTATTAAACAGCAGCCCTTCAGTTGTTTTGAAGGAAGGGCAACAGAGTTAAATGATGTCTCTAAAAGTCAGTGCTGCTGTACAATAGCATTAAGGCAAATATTAGTGCAATTTGCAACTACAGTGAGATCATATTTCTCTTTACACAAATAACAGCTTTGCAATAATGAAATCTAAATTTGTTATCAATTAAAGAATAGTTAAATATATTGTTGGAACTATAGCTAATGCAATCATGTATGTATGAGAATTATGCAAAGTGCAGCTGCATTATTTCATGGCTGATTATTTGTCTCTTAAAGAGCTTCTGGTTATATATACAATTATAAAACGGATAAAAACAGCACCTGAAAGCACTGCTTGGCAGATACTAACCATGCTAGAGGTTATAACATACATAAAAATCATATAGAAATTAAATAACCTATGTGGTGCCTGTTGGTAGTGCCATCAGCTGTGTATATCGTATATTTAGATACGCAATTATTGGTGCCAGATCTATAGAGAGAATATTAAGATAGAGTAAGCACTTTTTGAAAACTCTGTTGCTTGCCAGTGAGTAGTACTGTAACCTTCAAATTCCAGAGAGAATTAGCCCAAATTAGTTTGTAATTTATGCTTTAAGTAACTTTTGAGAAAAACAAGATTGAATTTGCAAAGTCCTTTGAGGAGATTATTGAAATATCTTAAAAATAAATAGTGTGATAATATCTCCCTTCTACCGCTATTTTCTTTGAAGGCAACAAGATCCATCCTAAAGTTTTTAAAGAAATTCAGAAAATATTTTTTAAAAATAGAAAGAGAGTGTGTGTGTGTGTGTATGCAGGTACCCTCAAAAATTTTATATCTGTGTCCTAGTTTCATGGGGATAAAATTTATAGAATAAAGTTTCTGTTAGATTTTGTTTTAGCTTGTGGCCAGACATGGTGATCAGGCCATTAGTAGTTAAATCCAGGGCAGCTGACCCAGGCTGGCCCAAAGGTGTATTCTATATCATTGACATCAAGTTCACTATAAAAGGGAAAGCTTGCTAGGGCAGAGGTCCTATTTTTTGGTCTCCTCTCTTTTCTCCTTTCTTTTTCCTATTCTTAATGATTGCTATTCCTAGAGCAACTTGTCAGTGCCCTGTAGCGAAGTATAATTTTGTGTGTTTTGTATTATCATTGATATTGGTTATTTTATTAAATCTGTTTAACTTTAAACCCATGAGTCTCCCTCCTTTTCCCAATTTCCTTCCTTGGTTGGGGAAGGGACATTGGGTGAGAGAACAACTGCCTATTGTTTAGCCCTGGGCTAAATGAAGACAATCTGTAAGTTAAATTATATGTTTTTCATGTATTACTACAATGCTACTGTAAAAATGAATAATATGCTAGAAAATATCAAACATAAAATAGAACAGATCAATTTTCCCAAAGCTTAAGCAAAAAAAAAAAAAGCACCAACAGCAACTTATAAAGTTTGAGTTTTCATTTCTCCTTCTATACTAGAAAAGATAATAAATAAAGCAAAATAAAGAGTCACTAAGATAAAATATTACTAGTGTGCTACAATGAATCACTTAATAAGGTTTTGAATATGCCATATAAGATGTGAATAGTCTTTGCTGGAACTACTTATTTAGTAAATGACATGTAAGGTGAATGCAAATTGCAGAATTAGATTCCAAAAGGAATAACTGAAGTCCTAACAAAATCACTGGAGCACTCCTGCAAGATACTGAGTACTTTGCAGCTAATCTAACAAGATATCATGAGTAGGATAAACTTGAAGTGTGTCCTCAAAGTTAAAGATATACACAGGTTTAAGTACTTTGCCAAGTGGGAGAGTAAATGAACAGAGCTTTGTAGCCCTGGGGTTTTTTGTGTTTTTGAGAAATATTTTGCTGGAAGTGAGGAGTTTTCTCCAATGTCCCATGATTATTTTATTATTTTCTCCCAAGTATATAGCATTTTAGGACCATTTTTTCCCCTTGGAATAGGAATAAGGGCAATCATTATGTCTTCTAGAGAACAAAGACAATTAATGTATAAATCCAAAGTCCAAAGTATTCGGCAGTCCCTTGAAGAAATTCAAGGTTTCTACCTGTATGGAATATTTTGGAGATACCTTTTCTTTAGTGTTTTCTGCAGGCAAAACAGTCGCTGTGAACTAGGAATAAAAATCAGCCCTGTCAGGGCTGGTTTAAAATTTACAGAAAGGTGCATAAAATACTGGAGGCAACAATATCTTTACTTCCCCACCTCCTTCAAATTCATCACTGATACAGAAATCTGAATAGTTATGTTGTCTGTCTTTAGACTTTGTGTTTTCCAGAAGAGACTTCCATTTTCTTGTTTAACTTTCTGATAAAATGTGACAAATACGCAACTGTGTCATGGACATGTATCCTCACAGTTTTGTATGTATCATTCAGCTTTCTATTAAGTTCTATTAAGTTTTTATTAATTTTCATAAATGAAATTTACTATTTCCTATGACTTTTTTTTCCTCTTGTGCTCCATTGCTGTTTGTCAGTCTTGTATATACTTTACTTTCAGTGTTTTTTCCCTTGTTCCTTGCCTCTCATTTTCTTCATTTTGTCTCCCCTCCCCTCTTCTTTTCCTTCCACTTTATTTTCTCTTACATTACTACTATTTAAGTCTCCCCCTTTCTGACTCTCTCATGCCCATAATCTTACTTTCTTTCCTGTTGCTTCTTGTATTGCTTCTGATTTCTGTAATATCTCATCACTTTGTTTCTCTTCTGCCCCCACAGTCCTATTCATTCTACCTGTTCATTTGCGCCAGTCAGCCCTGCTTCACACAGTCAGTCTTCGTTGCCTTTCAGTTATGTCAACTCACACAGTTATTCTCAGTACAATCATTCTGTCTCTATAGCTACCTATACTCTCATCAGGTCTCTAGTATTCACTCTGCAATTAGCACATGCTCACTTTGTATGCTGCTGGGCTTGCTTCAGCTATACAGGACACAATAAGGCACTCGGGTGGTACAAATCTCTGGACTTTGAAGTCTAATCAGGAGCCACTTTTCTTTCCAGAGAAGTGCCATAGACAAGTGTGGCTGATCTTTTGGGTAGGAGAGGACCAAAGAAAACTTGTTATCAGGAGAGCTTAGGCCACAGTTCCTTTAGATAGCCTAAGATTACACACTTGAATCACAGACCACCTTATGAGAGCACAGCCTTTATTAGTTATATGCTACATCTATATGATAATGGAAAGAACAAACCAGTCCTGCATGCTACTCATAGAATTTGTCTACCTTTAAACTGCCCAGTCACTGAGTCCAGATTTACAAAAAAGCCCATTTAAATCTATCACCCATATGCTTATTTTCAAAATATAACTAAAATATTTATTGCAAAAGTAATTCTAAATACATCATTCAATATTATGAAGAATATATGTACCATAGACAATATTTTTTCCTGCTTTCTACTCTGCAACCTCACTTATTTCAATGATTGCCATTTTAAAAAATATATAATTATGCAATATTTCTCTATTAGAAGCATGACATGGCCCAAATTCTATGCTGACTTGCACTATGTGCAATTATTAGATTCAACAAGCCACATTATGTGAAAGTCCTCTGCAAGGATCCCCATGCTAATGTAGAAAATTGCCTGTACTCTTGAATGCACAAAATAGCCATGAAACAAAGGCCTCTGCACATTCCAGATGCCAAGTTGTGTTCTTCACACTGCTTTTCACATCAACACATAGAGCACTAAGAATTAGTTAGAAGGGGTTATTTTGTTTATATTGATATAGTAGCCAAAATGCCCTGCATATGGAGTTCACCAGAGTAGTTGCTCTTAACCTAAAGCTGTCAATGCAAAGCTTATTTACTCTGCATGTGGAAAGGAATGAATCTCATCCTCAGTTACATGTGCACAATCACATACTTCAGAGGAGAATTTGCTCCACTAAGTGTTTTTAATCAAAGTGAAACATTTTGCAGCCTTATAAGGTTTTTCTAAGTAAACCTGTCATACTAGTACATGAAAAATGCTTCTTTACTGTTCTATGAAGGCTGGTGTATTTTCAGACATGACTGTATACATTTGCATTAAATCAAATCTGCTGAGTGTAACTGTATGTAGGCTAACAAAAAAGAATGCTTCATCTGTTGCAGTGACCTATTAGCCCAAATTTCATTCCAAAATCTTCCTGTATTTAAAATTTGATTTAGCTATCTGCATGCTCTGCCAATGAATTCTTATTTTATTTATCTATTTATTCCTGCAAGTAACTTCCCAATAAAAGATTAACTGACACAGAATCACAGAATGGTTAGTGTTGGAAGGAACCTCTGGAGATCATCTAGTCCGAACCTCTGGAGATCATCTAGTCCAACCCCCTGCTAAAGCAGGTTCACCTAGAGCAAGTTGCACAGGGTTGCGTCCAGGCGGGTTTTGAATATCTCCAGAGAAGGAGACTCCACTACCTCCCTGGGCAGCCTGTTCCAGTGCTATATCACCCTCAAAGTAAAGAAGTTTTTCCTCATATTCACATGGAACTTCCTGTGTTTCAGTTTGTGCCTGTTGCCCCTTGTCCTGTCGCTGGGCACCACTGAGAAGAGTCTGGCCCCATCCTCTTGACACCCGTCCTTAAGGTATTTGTAAGCATTGATAAGATCCCCCCCTCAGTCTTCTCTTCTGCAGGCTAAACAGACCCAGCTCCCTCAGCCTCTCCTCATGAGAGATGCTCCAGTCCTCTAATCATCTTCCTAGCCCTCTGCTGGACTCTCTCCAGTAGTTCCTTGTCTACCTTGTTGAGGTGTTGGAGCGAGTCCAGAGGAGGGCGACCAAGCTGGTGAAGGGTCTGGAGGGTCTGTCCTATGAGGAACGGCTGAGGGAGCTGGGGTTGTTTAGCCTGGAGAAGAGGAGGCTCAGAGGTGACCTTATTGCAGTCTACAACTACCTGAAGGGAGGTTGTAGCGGAGTGGGAGTCGGCCTCTTCTCCCAGGCAACTAGCGATAGGACAAGAGGACATAGCCTCAAGCTTTGCCAGGGGAGGTTCAGGTTAGACATTAGGAAGCATTTCTTCTCAGAAAGGGTCATTAGACATTGGAATGGGCTGCCCAGGGAGGTGGTGGAGTCACCATCTCTGGATGTGTTTAAGAAAAGACTGGACATGGCACTTAGTGCCATGGTCTAGTTGACATGGTGGTGTCAGGGCAATGGTTGGACTCGATGATCCCAGAGGTCTCTTCCAACCTGATTGATTCTGTGATTCTGTGTGATTCTGTTTTTCTTTAACTGGGGGGCCCAGAACTGGACACAGGACTCCAGGTGTGGCCTCACTAGGGCAGTGTAGAGGGGGAGGATAACCTCCTTCCACCTGCTGGCCACACTCTTCCTAATGCACCCCAGGATACCATCGGCCTTCTTGGCCACAAGGGCACACTACTGGCTCATGGTAAACTTGTTGTCCACCAGGACTCCCAGGTCCTTCTCTGCAGAGCTGCTTTCCAGCTGGTCAACCCCCAGCCTGTACTGGTGCATGGGGTTATTCCTCCCTAGGTGTAGGACCCTACACTTGCCTTTGTTGAACTTAATTAGGTTCCTCCCCGTCCAACTCTCTAGCCTGTCCAGGTCTTGCTGAATGGCAGCACAGCCTTCTGATGTATCGGCCACTCCTCTCAGTTTTGTATAATCAGCAAACTGGCTGAGGGTACACTCTGTCCCCTCATCCAGGTCATTGATGAATAAGTTAAACAGGACTGGACTCAGTACTGACCCCTGGGGAACACAGCTAGCTACAGGCCTCCAACTAGACTCACCGCCACTGATCACAACCCTCTGAGCTCTGCCATTCAGCCAGTTCTCAATCCACCTCACTGTCCACTCCTCTAACCCACACTCCCTGAGCTTTCCTATGAGGATGTTGTGGGAGACAGTGTCAAAAGCCTTGCTGAAGTCAAGGTAGACAACATCCACTGCTCTCCCCTCATTTACCCAGCCAGTCATGCCATCATAGAAGGCTATCAGATTGGTCAAGCATGATTTCCCCTTGGTGAATCCATGTTGACACATTTTAATGAAGGAGTTTATCCTTAGCTTTAAGTGTCATGCAAAAGTCCCTCAAGTGGAAATTATTACTCAGAAAGCTCTCTTATGTAAGGAAGTGTTAAAGTCAGTTCTTCATCAGCCGATGAGGGAGACAAGGATGCTTAGTACAGAATTACTAAGGGAATATATTTTCTCATATTAGCTATGCGCAAAGTGGTAACCCAGCCTAATGCGTGGAGGACCCTGAGAAAGAAAACCAATGAATATTTATTTTCTCCAAATAGGTATTACATGAATAGAATAAAATAGAATAGACTGTTTCAGCTGGAAGGGACCCACAATGATCATCTAGTCCAACTGCCTACCAATTCAGGGTTGACCAAAAACTAAAGCATAGTATTAAGGGCATTATCCAAATGCCTCTGAAACGCTGACAGGCATGGAGCATCGACCACCTCTCTAGGAAGCCTGTTCCACTGTTTGACCACCCTCTCAGTAAAGAAATGCTTCCTAATGTCCAGTCTGAACCTCCCCTGGAGGTTTTCTGTGAAAGGCAGGCAGCTTTGAACCATTCCCATGCGTCCTGTCACTGGATACCAGGGAGAAGAGATCAGCACCTCCCTCTCCACTTCCCCTCCTCAGGAAGCTGTAGAGAGCAATGATGTTGCCCCTCAGCCTCCTTCCCTCCAAACTAGACAAACTCAGAGTCCTTAGCCTCATAGGACATGCCTTCCAGCCCCTTTCACCAGCTTGGTTGCCCTCCTCTGGATGCATTCCAGGACCTCCACATCCTTCTTAAAGTGTGGGGCCCAGAATTGCACACAATACTCAAGGTCAAGCCACATCAGCGCTGAATACAGTGGGACAATCACCTCTTTTGACTGGCTGGTTATACTGTGTTCGATGCACCCCAGAATGTGGTTTGCCCTCTTGGCTGCCAGGGCACACTGCTGAATCATGTTGAGCCTCCTGTCGACCAGCACCCCCAGACCCCTTTCTGCAGGGCTCCTCTCCAGCCACTCCTCTCACAATTTATACTTGTGCCTGGTGTTACTCCGTCCTAGGTGCAGAATCCAGCATTTGTTCTTGCTACATTTCATGCCATTGATGATTGCCCAATGCTCCAGTCTATCCAGATCCCTCTGCAAGGCCTCTTGTCCCTCAAGAGAGTCAACAGCACCTCCCAGTTTAGTATCCTCAGCAAACTTGCTAATGGTGCATTCAACTCCTGCATCCAGATCGTTGATAAATATATTGAAGAAAACTGGCCCTAGAATTGAACCCTGAGGAACACCGCTGGTGTCTGGTTGCTAGCCAGATGTAGCCCCATCCACTACAACCCTTTGAGCCCTGCCCTTCAGCCAGTTCTTCACCCAGTGCACTGTGAACCCACTCGTCCCCCAGTTGGACAACTTGTCCAGAAGGATGTTGTGAGGGACAGTATCAAAAGCCTTACTAAAATCCAGAAAAACTACATCCACCACCTTTCCTTCATCCACTAGGCAGGTGACCCTATCATAGAAGGATATCAAATTGGTTAAACAGGACTTTCCCTTTGTGAACCCACGTTGACTGTGCCTGATGATTGCATTGTTCTTTAAATGCCTTTCAGTAGCACCCAGTATGATCTTCTCCATAATTTTTCCAGGAACTGAGGTTAGACTATCAGGTCTGTAGTTTCTTGGGTCTTCCCTCACACCCTTCTTGTAAACTGGAATAACATTGTCTACCTTCCAGTCAGCAGGGACCTCCCCAGGCTCCCAAGACCTTTGGTAGATGATTGAGAGGGGTCCTGCCATAACATCGGCTAGCTCCTTCAGTGCTCTGGAATGAATCCCATCAGTCCCCATGGACTTGTGAACATTCAGCTGATACAGCTTGTCCCTTACAATTTCAGTGTCCACAAATGGAAAGTCACTGTTCCCACACTCGTTGTCCTCCGACTCAGGGGACCGGGCAGCCCTAGGTCTATCAGTATTATTAAAGACTGTGGCAAAAAAATCATTGAATGCCTCTGCTTTTTCTTCATCCCTATTAGTCAGGTGACCATTTTCATCAAATAGCAGTCCAATGTTTTCCTTCAACCTCCTCTTGCTATTAATATACTTTAAAAACGCCTTTCTTCTTGTCTGACACAACACTGGCCAGTTTCAACTCTAATTGAGCTTTGGCCTTTCTTGTCTTCTCCCTGCGTATGTGAAGCATGGCTCTGTAATCTTCCTGGAAAGCCTGACCTCACTTCCAGGGATCGTACCATTTCTTTTCCCTCCTGAGTTCCAAGAGAGGTTCCCTGTTCAGATAAGCTGGTCTTCTGCCCCACTTGCTTGACTTAGGAAACGAAGGGATTGCCTGCTCCTGTGCTTTGAAAAGGTGGCTCTTAAAAATTGACATGCTCTCATGGACCCTGAGATCCATGAGATTCCCAGGGGACACTGCTAAGTAGCTCCCTGACTAGCTTGAAGTTTGTTCACTTGAAATCCAGGGTAGTAACTCTGCTGACCTTTTTTCTCATTAGACCAAAAATTTTGAACTCAACCATTTCATGATCGCTGTGGCCAAGACAGCCACCTACCATCACATCTCCCACGAGTCCTTCTGTATTCACAAACAACAAGTCTAGGAGGGCATCTTTCCTAGTTGGCTCACTGAGTACCTGTGACAAGAAGTTATCTTCCACAAACTTCAAGAATTTCCAAGACTTGCTTGTCACAGCAATATGGTATTCCCAGTTGATGCCTGGGAAGTTGAAATCTCCCATAAGGACAAGGTCTACCAATCCAGAGATTTCTCCTAATTGCCTACAGAATAACTTATCAGTGCTTACATCCTGGCTGGGCGATCAATAGTAGACACCCACTATGACATCTCCTTTGTTTTCCATCCCCCCTAATCCTCATCCAGAGGCTCTCACCCACATCATCCCTAACTGTAAGGGCTGCACAGTCACATCTCTCCCTTACATACAGTGCAACTCCTCCACCTCGCCTGCCCTGCCTATCCCTCCTGAACAGCCTGTGGCCCTCCATCCCAGCACTCCAATTGTGGGACTCATTCCACCAAGTCTCACTAATACCAATGACATCACAGCTCTGGGAACTGACCAATGCTTCCAATTCATCCTGTTTGTTTCTCATACTGCGTACATTTGTGTACAAGCATTTCAGATGTGCTCCTGAGCCCTCCGTGCTCCCAGGAGCAGCATAAATACTCCCATTAGCATTGCCACCCTCAGGTGATGCCATGCTAATCCTTGGCTTACCTTCATCTCTCCTGTTGGTATCCCCTTCCTCCATTGACTCTAGTTTAAAGGCTTCTCAATCAGTCCTGCCAGCTTATGAGCAAAGAAGTGTTTCCCCCATCAGGACAGGTGGATCCTGACAGGCCCCAGCATACCTTGTTGTGCTGGTTTTGGCTGGGATAGAGTTATTTTTCTGCATAGTAGCTGGTATGGGGCTGTGTTTTGGATTTGTGATGAAAACAGTGTTGATAACACATGGATGGTTTCGTTATTGCTGAGCAGTGCTTACACAGAGTCAGGGTCTTTTCTACTTCTCACACCACCTCACCAGCAAGTAGGCTGGGGGTGCACAAGAACTTGGGAGGGGACACAGCCAGGACAGCTGACCCCAACTGAAGGGTTGCACCTGCAGGGAGGAGCGGAAAGGACAGGTGACCCAAAATTGACCAATGAGATATTCCATCCCATACACATCATTCTCAGTATAAAGTGGGGGGATCACAAGGGTCTCGCCCCCTTCTGCTATGGCCGGTGTTCGAAGAGGACTTTGTCCGTTTTCCTGCTGCCCCCGATCCGTGCATCCTTGAATCCAGTTCCTGTCCATCGCTGCGCCTTCTGGGAGCCTGCCCTGCAGTGCCAGTGGTGACATGACCGACATCAGGGGAGTCGATCTTGATTTTGTATATATTTGTATATATTTAATTATTTCCGTAATTATTATTATACTCTTTTTCATTATTATCATTCATTAAAACTGTTTTAACTTTCCAACCCATAAGTCTCCCTCTCTTTTCCCTTTCCCTTCTGGGGGCAGGGGGGAGGGTTAATAGAGAGCGTCTGCCACCAGTTTAATAGACAGCCCAGCCTTAAACTGTGACACCTATTAAACTGTCTTTATCTCAACCCACAAGTTTTCTCACTTTTACTCTTCCGAATCTCTCCCTCATCCCACTGTGGGGGGAGTGAGCGAGCGGCTGTGTGGTGCTTAGTTGCCAGCTGGTGTGAAACCACGGCACTTGTGTTTCAAAGACTCTTCCATGGTTATAAAAACCAAAGTCCTGGTGGAAGCGCCAGTTCTGGAGCCAGGTATTGATGTCTTGATCTCGCCTGTTTCTTCCAAAGTCTCCCTCCATTACTGGGAGGATTGAGGAAAACACTACCTATGCTCCTGGATCTTTTAGCATTCTTCCCAGGGCCCTGAAATCTCTTTTGATCGACCTTGGACTTCTTGTTGCGACATCATTAATACCCACATGAAAGAGCAGGAACGGGTAATAGTCCGAAGGCTTTATTAAGCTCATCAGTCATTTGGTGACATCCCTGATTTGGGCCCCAGGGAGGCAGCAAACTTCCCTGAAAAGAGGGCTACGTCTGCAAATGAGTGCCTCTGTTCCGCTCAGGAGGGAGTCACCTATGACCGTAACTCACCGTTGTTTCTTCTCTGTGCTGGTCTTAATGCAGGTCTTGTTGCAAGGCGTTGGTTGATCTGACCTTGGTGAGGGTACTTGCATAGGTTCCTCCTCATCTATCTCATTATGAACTTTGTCTACCATACCCAGAGCCTCATACCTATTCTGTAAAGGTAGCTGAGAAGTTAAGGAGGGGTTCCTCTTACAGCTCCATGCAGTAACCTGCTTCCACTCTTCCCTATCCCTCATAACGCTGCCTTCCTCCTGGCACAGAATAGAACCTGGACCTACCTCAGTAGTGGCCATGCTGAGTTGGCTTGTCTGTACCAGAGATGGCAGAGCACAGCTCAACTGGTCTATCTCCTTCTCAGATTGTTGGACGCTCCTCAGTCTGCTCACCTCCTCCTGAAGCTCGACCATGAGGCAGAGCAGTTCATCTACCTGGTCACACCTCCCACAGGCGTGATTGCTATCACCCTCCATCTCCAGTAATATCCTCACATGCACCCCACAGTCTGAAGCCTGTGTGGTCACATGCTCTGACAGGAGCTCTGTCTGTGTGGCTGCATTGGTTCTATTGGGTGCTAGAAGCTCAGGAGTAGCAGAAGACAAAGCTTTTTTTTTTTTTTTAATTCCACTGGGTGGTCACCATACTGCCACACACCTGCCTGCTGGGAATATATATGCGTCTGTTGCAATCAGGTAGGCTGATTGTTTTAGCCTCTTTAAATCACCCACACTGCCAGGTGCAGGCCCCGCCCCTTGCTGGCTCATCCAATCAGTGGATCGGGGCTCCATCACTCGGGGAACCCTTGTCCTCGTGTGTCCCTCACTGTGCCGTGCTGCTGGTGCTCCTCACACTACTCCGGCATCCATTGCAATCTTTAACCTTTTAGACTTTCTGACTCTCATATGATCATGCATCACCAGCCATTTTATGCTCATCCAATAAAGGACTGTCTCAGAATGGAACCTCCTCCTAAGTATAATGCATCTTATTCCTTCAAACTCTTAAAGCAAACAGTCATCTGTAAAGAAAAGGAGCACTTTGTATCCTTTAGGAAATATGGAAGCCAATCTTTCATCATTTATGGACAGAGTCAGCATATGTTGCCTCTTGCCTGAACATAATGCAAAACAAAGCTTCATAAAGAACGTGAAAGGGAGCTGAGGATAGTGTAGAGGAGTTATTTAGAAGATGTGCGTGAAAACTGAGGAGAATTATTGTGTCAGGAAACCTGTTTATATTGTGATGGGGATGACAAAAGACTCAGAAAGGAAGACAAATGCCGTAACTCCCTTCCTCCTTCTTCCCCCAGCTTTTATTGCTGAGCACAACATCATATGGTATGGAATATCCCTTTGGTCAGTTGGGGTCAGCTGTTCCAGCTGTGTCCCCTCCAAGCTGCTTGCTCATCCCCAGCCTACTCGCTGGTGGGACAGTGTGAGAAGCAGAAAAGACCTTGTCACTGTGTAAGCACTGCTCAGCAATAACGAAAACATCCCCATGTTATCAACACTGCTTTCATCACAAATCCAAAACATATCAACATATGAGCTACTATGAAGAAAAATAACTCTATCCCAGCCAAAACCAATGCATTCTCCACTCCTTATTCCATACCATTTATGTCATGCTTAGGTCCCACACTAGCCAATACATCCTCATTAACCACCACCCCCCTTCCCATCCTTTGATATATACACAGATATCATTCCCTTAGTCTGTGGGTTATCCTTGTAAAATGTCCATAAAATGCTGATAAAATATCCATGAAATGTCCACTGAGTTCATTTAGTCTATGACTTTGGGCTCCACCTGTTATGGTGGTCAGTCAGGACAGGAGAGATGGTGTGTTACGTAGACCCGTGGAGTTATTAGGCACCAAAGCCAGCTCAGGTTGGGTCACTGCTGCACTTGCACTGCTTCTTGTGAGGCTCATCCTCCGTTCGTTTGAGTGGTTCCTGCTATAGTGCTTACTATAACATGCAACTCAAATCATGGGTTCCAACGGTTTAAGGGTATTGTTGTCGCTTGTCTGCGGCAAGCTCCGTTCGGTTGCTGGCTGGCCTGAGGCTATCCGCACCCCAGGGCCATTGAGCACTGACACCAATGTGAGGATGCAACAAATGGCGTTTATTTAACTGCGCAACAGCCTTATATAGTCGTCTTGTCCCGTACGAACTCGCACGATACTTGCACATCCTGCTCCTTTCGCCACGCCTACCTTCCGTTACAGCCCGAGATTTTCCGGTCGCCGTACCCTAATCTACCTACATTTCCCCCTCCCCATGCTTCAAGTCATGCGAAGTAAAGCGTATCGCTGATTCTGGAGCCTTGCGTCAAAGCGTAAGCGTAGCTGGCGGATACAACATCCCGAGCCCAGGTTCTCCAGTAAGATTCCCCTGCAACTCCTGAGATGCAAAGCAAAAGCAAGCTAATCATGAGCGCATTGTTTAAGGCTTTTGTTTCACTCAGCAACAGTCGCCGTTCCTCATCTTTCTTGGCGCCCCGCCGCTTTACCAGACTCTCTGTACTGTCATGACTCCTCACGTCTGAAGGTCGAGGCTGGTGCTGTTTCGGCTTCCCCCACAGGTACTCCTGCAAAACATAAAGCTCGGACAGCGTACATATTACTTCGGGTTAGGATTTTGTTTTAAATCAGGGCGCAAACAGCGTGTAGGGACCATCATCATCCTGTATAACATCATCCCGTTTGATGGCGGCATACCCCCTCCCGTGATGTAGCAGCTCCCAACCTGTTTCCCACTCCGCTGTCCCAGGGAACCGAACCTTGACTGGGGGGCCCACTTCTGGCACCCCTGGACCCCAATGTCGCTCAATTGGGGCACGCTCTTGGTCTCCCCGGGCAAAATGATTTAAAGAATAAAGAGCGCGATGTAAAATGTGAGACTGGTAGTTGACAGGAATTACGTCTGGGAATCCTTCCCCCTCCCCAAGAATCTTAATTCTGTGTTTTAGCGTCTGATTAGCGCGCTCTACAAAGGCCTGCCTGGTAGAATTATACGGAATGCCGTGTTTGAGCGTGATACCCCACTGCTGACACCACTGAAGTGTGGTATGAGCAATAAAACAGGGGCCATTATCAGTTTTGATCTCGACAGGTAGGCCTAGCCAAGCGATTGCAAGATTCCAATGTAGATGAATGGAGCGTGCTGTTTGTTTCCGATGCAGGGTGGCCACAATCATCATACTGTAAGTGTCCACGCGCCTCTATATTAGTTCTGATTGGCTTATGCTAAAAAGCTATATCTTGCAGGTGCAGCATTCTTTCTTATTTTTCAACTTCCCCCATATCTTGTTGGTCTCATAGCCAAGGCCCTTGTTCTGTATTATGATTGGCTAGTTCATCACCACCCCATTACCACCCCCTGGACATGCCTGGACATAGCTCGTTCAGTAGCTCATTCCCACCATTGTCCCGTGGGAACCCCACAATTCTCCCTTTTTTTTTTTGAACGAGCTATGTCCTATCTCGTCCTTTTTGTTTTTGTTTCTTACTCAAACCCGGTTCCCTGTGTCTCGCAGAGCCCAGTCAGAGAATCCCAGCCTTGGTTACCCATAAATCCTGCTCTCTGTTGTTGAGCCACAAAGGTTGTATTGACCATTCGTTGCACAGTTTTCTGCAAACATGCAAACAAACAGGGTAACACAAGTAGGATAATGCCTATTATAAACATTCCCATAAGCAGACTCTATCTACAAAACATGCAGTTTCCTTCAGAACATACTGTTATTCTCTGTTATTCTAGCTGAAAGGAAAATTACTGACAGGAAAGCTGATTCTGTGTAAAGGTAACACAGAGCAGGCCTTTTAGAGCCTACTCTGAGGCCTACTCTTGCTAAACCGTTGCTAAACCATCCGGTATCAATTTCCCCCTTTGGAAGTAGTTAGATTTATTATCTCACTACTTCCATATACTTTCTCAATGATTGTCTTAACATAACCCACGTTTTGTTGAGCCAACTATTTTCTGCTGCATCCCTAATTTCCCTGCTGTCTTCTGCTACTCTCTGTCGGATCTCCGGATCTGGATTCCACCTCCACATACGGTGTAATATATTTGATCGGAAACCATCGTACGCCTGTGCCTGTAGAGACAGAAGCATAACCTCGACCCATTAGTAATAGTTCCCCTGGTCCCAAGCATTCGTTAGTACCTGGTTCCCTATACCACACTTTGCCTTTGTTTTGCACATAGCTTGCTCCCTGTCAAACTGCCTCCCAATGTATTACAATTGGGGGTCACTCCTTATCTCCTGCTAAAGTTAAATGGTTGAGTACATAAACAGCTTTTGCAAGTCTCTCAGAAGGTTCAGTCACCTCTCCCCCTTTTTCTTTTTGCAGAAGCTGTTTCAATGTACTATGAGCACGTTCCACAATCGCCTGACCTGTAGGCGAATGAGGAATCCCAGTGACATGTGTAATACCCCATAGTTGACAAAATTGACGAAAAATCTGTGAACAATATGCTGGTCCATTATCAGTCTTAAGTTGTTGTGGAACCCCAAGACTCGCAAAGCAAGCAAGTAAATGTCGTTTGACATGACGACCTGTTTCCCCAGTTTGTGCTGTTGCCCATATTACATGTGAAAACGTGTCAACAGATACATGAACATATTTGAGCCTTCCAAATTCTGCAACGTGAGTAACGTCCATTTGCCACAGTTGCAACGCACTCAGTCCTCGAGGATTTACCCCTATTCCAATTCCCATGCCAATTTTCTGACAACTAGGACAAACACTAACTAATTCACGTGCTTGTGCCATGGTGAGGTGAAATTGTTTCGCTAACATTTTCGCTGATTGATGAAAGAATTTATGGGATAGGCGAGATTGTTCAAATAGATTTGGTGATATTTGCGTATAGGACACAAGTGTGTCTGCTTTATTATTTCCAATGCTCAAACCTTGATCAAATTGATGACTACGAATGTGAGTGACAAAATAAGGCACCTCTCTGAGGTTTATTGCTTGATGCAACTGTAGCAAAATGGTGTAAAGTCGTATATTCTTCACTGGTCGTATAAAAGCTCTTTCAATTCGATTTACAATGCCTGGTGCATAAAGAGAGTCTGTTACAATATTTACAGGTAAGTCCTTCCAATTTACAAAAACCTGATATATCGCAAAAAGTTCAAGTGTCTGCAATGAGTCCTCAGTTTGTCCTGAGAATTTGCAATGTTTCCATTGTCCATCCTCTTGCCAGGTAATAACTGCTGAATGTGATTGCTTTCCTGCATCAGTCAAAACAGTTAGTCCAGTCACAGGTATCTCTGATCTGATGGGTTGTTCTTCCCAATGCTGTTTGCAAATAAACTGTAGCTTTTTATCTTTTGGCAGATGTGTTAACAATTGTCCAGTAAAGTCCTGTAAGGCCATTTGAAAAAGAGTTGACTGATTTGTTAACCACTGTAGATATTCCTTCTTGATAGGTAAATAGATAGCATCTGAGTCTAGTCCGGTAATGTCTGTAATTCTTTTATGCACTTTGACAAGCAATTGTACTATTGCTTCCACTCTGGTACAAATTGTTGTTTTAGGATGAAAAGGTGGAAAAACCCATTCTATGATTTGCTGTTTAATGTCCGGCACCTGCACAGTCATTGCAGTAGAATTTGTAAGGTCAGAAACCAAAGAGTCCACTCGAGCATTGCCTTCTGCAATAAACCCAGGCAAATTAGTATGATTTCTTACATGTAAAACATAAAACAATGCAGTTTGGATTTGAATTTCTTGCCACAGAGCTCGCAGCAATTCAAAAACACACTGATTACATGTATGCTCTATAACAGATCTATCCAATTGCTTTACAATGCCAGCTACATATGCTGAATCAGTAATCAAATTAAAGGGAATGGGAAAATTTTGAAATATTTTTAATACAGCTCGTAATTCTACCACCTGAGGTGAACCCTTTTGTTGTATTACTATAGATTCCCACTTGCCGTCAGAATACCAGGCAAGGCCCGCCTTGCCTGTTTTCCCAGATCCATCTGTAAAAATGGTAATTCCATCCACAGGAGTGTCTGTACACCACACTCCCGTGGCAATTGGAAGTTCCGCACTCAACAACCTGTCCCGAGAAATTCTCCATAGCTGTTTGCAAAGCAAAGCTATTAGCCATACACCACTCAAAATATTGAGCTGCAATAGGAACAGTTAGTGATGCACGATCTCTGGCCACAAGCTCCCGACATCGCATCCGACCTTTGATGATAATCTGTGCCAATAGCTCTGTAACGAATCTGATCATTCTGAATTCCATTGACCAATTATTGCATACGGAATTTGCCTATCAAACAAAGTGATAATTTGTATTTCCTGATTCAAATCAATACAATGTACAAATTTGGAATGTAGCCTGCTTTCTACTTCTGTAATCAGTTGCTGTACCTCTGCGCTTCCCTGCGGTTCGGGCTGCGAGTTGACTGCTTAGGCCTGGAAGTGGTTGGGAAGATTCATTTGTGTCAGTACACAGTTTCTCCCCACGTTCTTTCTCCAGTTTCCCTGTACTCTGCAGCTGGTTGTTATCAGCTGACCTTGAGCATTATACTGAGACCTGCACTGCTTCACAAGATGCCCCAGCTTCCCACAGCAATGACACATCAAAACAGAGTTATCTCTCCCACTCAGCTTCGACTTCTTAAGGCAGTTTTTCTTAAAGTGACCTTCTTGCTCGCATGTATAACAACGATGAACTACCTTAACTGCCGCCGCAAAAGTTTTTGCTAAATGCTCCATCTGAAATGTAGTGGTTCTTACTTTCCCGCAAGCATCCATTAGTTCAGTTAAGGTGCGGTTACAATTTGCCATCCCTGCAACAACTTTCCTGCAGTCCTCACCTGTGTTGTCCTTCGCTAACTGTAGTGGCAATGCTGCTTTTACAATTTTCCAATCTAATGGTTGCCAAATATTTCTTCCCTCAGGACCCGCACCCACAATCACCGGATATGCTTGTGGAATTATAACTCCTTCTAATAACACATCTCGAATGATCCCTTTCCATTTTACTCCTCCCCCCCCTTCCCCCGTATACGTGGGCGGACGCTGACTCTCTCCCTCACCTCCCACATTACCAGATGGACGCAAACTTCCCCCCCAGCCCTGATCTAAAGGTGGAGTAGGGAAATTGCAAAGGAGGTTGAGGTGGCCCTAATACTTGTCCCGAACACAGAGGGGGGTTTGGGGGAGACATAGTCACGTGTCCCGAGGTGTTGGCTGAACGGTGCTGCTGCAATTCCATCTTTAATTCTTCCAGTCGTCTACCAAGCTCTGTCATGTCAAGTTTGTGTCCATTTCGTGATGGTAACGGTCCTTTAAGTCCTTGTGACTCTGGTACTGCTGACTCCGTAAATGGCGACTTTAACGGTGGTCGTTTAGCGCCGGAATGTAAACTTTGTTCAACAGACTCAGAAAACGGCGAATCCGGTAAAGGTGGATACAAAGCAGGTTTACCCTCCTTCTTGTCCTCCTGCTCAGCCTCATCCGTAGAGAGATCAATGAGAGGAGGAGGGGGTTTCGGAGGGGGTTTCGGCCAAGTCTCCTGTTCAGCGTCTGAATCAATTAGTCCAAATCGAGCTCGTGTTTTAGGGCGCACTACCGGTTCTGATGGATCTGTATCTATTTTACTCGCTCCCCACTCCTCAGCTTTTTTCGGAGCCGTCCGTATCGACGGCGATAAAGGAGCTGCCACCGGTACAGCCACCGGGGCCGTGGGAGGTTTTGGTCCCGCAAACAGTGAGGGGGTAGTAGGCGCTTGCAGTCCTAAAGCCATAAAAGCTGTATGTATGACTTCTCTCTCTGCTTTTATTCCTTTTAACGCTTCGCTAACCAGCCTCCATGTAGTAGACAATTTATAGGCTTCCTTATCACCACTTGACACCGCATCCCAGAGAGAGTCACCAATCTTCTCCCATAAAGGCACTTCAAAGACATCATTAAAGGTTGTAAAATGTCCTTTATCTTTTGCCCAAAGCAGTAACTGCTTTAACGCAGCTTCGTCATATTTAATTCCTCTCTCAGAGAGTATGTGTTGGAGGAGTTTCACCACTGCCACTTCTGTCTTGGTCAGGGTAGATCCCATTCCTCCCCCAGCTACCTGGGAAGCCCTACCCAGGTTTTCCTTTGCTAGCAAAACTCGGGCTTACCGCATCCGTTCCTGCTGGTGCGAACCGCATCCGTTTCTGTTTCCCGGTGCGAAAATCCAGTGCCGGGGCAGCACTCTACAGCTGGCTTCCTCTCATCCCTTTCCTTTCGTGCCGTTGTCCGCTGCTTCTCCGCAGTCTCCGGCCGAAGGCCCCTGGTCCGGGGGAAAGTCCCTGTTCGGGCGCCACTTGTTGAGAGGGCACGGAATAAATGCACGCAGACCAATATGATAGTTAAGCAGATCTCGTTTATTTTCGTATCTGAGGGTACATTTATACTATTCTATTAAGGGTACATTTATACTATTCTATTTTTGTACACACTCTGTGTACATGTCATTTCTATTATGATTGGTTAGTATGCTTTGTTCACACGCCTCTATATTAGTTCTGATTGACTTATGCTAAAAAGCTATATCTTGCAGGTGCAGCATTCTTTCTTATTTTTCAACTTCCCTACATATCTTGTTGGTCTCATAGCCAAGGCCCTTGTTCTGTATTATGATTGGTCAGTTCATTACCACCCCATTACCACCCCCTGGACATGCCTGGACATAGCTTGTTCAGTACCTCGTTCCCACCATTGTCCCGTGGGAACCCCACAGTAACCAAACAATAACCATGTGGAATCGAACAATAACGAGGACGATGGTTCATCTAGCTTGGAGGTGTCGCCAAGGTTAAGTTGGACTACGCCCTGCGTCAAAACCACAGAATCACAGAATGTTAGGGATTGGAAGGGACCTCGAAAGATCATCTAGTCCAATCCCCCTGCCGGAGCAGGATTACTTAGACCATATCACACAGGAACGCGTCCAGGCGGGTTTTGAATGTCTCCAGAGAAGGAGACTCCACAACCTCTCTGGGCAGCCTGTTCCAGTGTTCGGTCACCCTCACCGTAAAGAAGTTTTTCCTCATATTTAAGTGGAACCTCCTGTGTTCCAGCTTGCACCCATTGCCCCTTGTCCTGTCAAGGGATGTCACTGAGAAGAGCCTGGCTCCATCCTCATGACACTTGCCCTTTACATATTTATAAACATTAATGAGGTCACCCCTCAGTCTCCTCTTCTCTAAGCTAAAGAGACCCAGCTCCCTCAGCCTCTCCTCATAAGGGAGATGTTCCACCCCCTTAATCATCTTTGTGGCTCTGCGCTGGACTCTCTCTAGCAGTTCCCTGTCCTTGAACTGAGGGGCCCAGAACTAGACACAATATTCCAGATGCGGCCTCACCAGGGCAGAGTAGAGGGGGAGGAGAACCTCTCTTGACCTGCTAACCACACCCCTTCTAATACACCCCAGGATGCCATTGGCCTTCTTGGCCACAAGGGCACACTGCTGGCTCATGGTCATCCTGCTGTCCACTAGGACCCCCAGGTCCCTTTCCCCTATGCTGCTCTCCAAAAAAGCATAAAGAAAAAAACCGCTTCCATAAAGTAAAAAAGACAGGTGAAGGTTAGACTGACAGGCCTGTAGTTGGATTAGAGGGGTTTCATTCTGCTCCCCATCCCTGTCTTCCAGCTCAGGGGGCTGGCTACCCAGAGAACAACAGGTATTACTACTAAAGACGGAGGCAAAGGAGGCATTAAGCACTTCAACCTTTTCCTCAGCCTTTGTCACTGTGTTTCCCCCTGCATCCAATAAAGGATGGAGATTCTTCTTGGCCCTCCTTTTGTTGCTAATGTATTTATAGAAACATTTTAATTGTCTTTTATGGCAGTAGCCAGATTAAGTTCTAGTTGGGCTTTGGCCCTTCTAATTTTCTCCCTGCATAGCCTCACAACATCCTTGTAGTCCTCCTGAGTCACCTGCCCCTTCTTCCAAAGCTCATAAACTCTCCTTTTTTTCCTGAGTTCCAGCCAAAGCTCTCTGTTCAGCCAGGCTGGTCTTCTTCCCCATCGGGTTGTCTTTTGGCACATGGGGACGGCCTGCTCTTGTGCCTTTAAGATTTCCTTCTTGAAGAGTGTCCAACCTTCCTGGAACCCTTTGCCCTTCAGGACTGCCTCCGGAAGTCCAAGGTGGCACTTCTGCTGACCCCTCTCCTTACTGCTCCAAGAATTGAAAACTCTATCATTTTGTGATCGCTATGCCCAAGATGGCCTCCAACCATCACATCACCCACAAGTCCTTCTCTGTTCGCAAACAACAGGTGCAGCAGGGTGCCTTCCTGTCCTGGTTTTATGGGATAAAACTTATAGAATCAAGTTTCTGTTAGATTTTTATTTCAATTTGTGGCCAGCCATGGTGATCAGGGCCATTACCAGCTAAACCCAGGGCAGCTGACCCAGGCTGGCCCACAGGTGTATTCTATATCATTGACATCAAGTGCACTACAAAAGGGAAAGCTTGCTGGGGTTCCCCCCACCCCACCTTGACCCATGAGTCTCCCTCCTTATCCCAATTCCCTTCCTTGGTTTGGGAAGGGACATTGGGTGAGAGAACAGCTGTTATTGTTTAGGCCCAGGTCTGGGCTAAATGAAGACACTTCCCTAGTTGGCTCACTCACCAGCTGTGTCAGGAAGTTATCTTCCACACACCCCAGGAACCTCCTAGACTGTTTCTTCTCTGCTGTATTGTATTTCCAGCAGTCATCTCATAAGTGGAAGTCCCCCACAAGAACAAGGGCTATTGATTGTGAATCTTCTCCCAGATGCTTATAGAATATTTCATCCGACTCTTCATCCTGGTTGGGTTGTCTATAGCAGACTCCCACCATGATATCTTCCTTGTTAGCCTTCCCCTTGATCCTTACTCATAAACACTCAACCCTATCGTCACCATCCTCATGCTCTAGACAGTCAAAACACTCCCTAACATACAGGGCTACCCCACCACCTCTCCTTCCTTGCCTATCCCTTCTGAAGAGTTTATAGCCATCCATTGCAGCACTCCAGTTATGCGAGTCATCCCACCATGTTTCTGTGATTGCACCTACGTCATAGTTTTCCTGCTGCACAACTGCTTCCAGCTCTTCCTGTTTGTTGCTCATGCTGCGTGCATTGGTGTAGATGCAGTTCTAGTTGGGCTATTGATCTTGCCACCTTTTTTGGGGGGAGAAGCCCTAATTCCTATGTGACTGTTCTCAGGTGCTTCCATGGTTTCTAACCCATGAATAACCCTTGTGTCTTTGCTGCTGCATGGATCTCCATCCCTTGACTTCACTGAGATGGCAGACTGAAGGATCTCGCTAGCACACTGTCCCTCAAATATTGATGTGCCGCCCCCAGGCTTATCTCTATCAGGCCTGCTTTTATCCCTTTCCCACTTCAGATCTAGTTTAAAGCTCTTTTGATGAGCCCTGCTAACTCCTCTGCAAAGATCCTTTTCCCCCTTTGAGACAGGTGTGCTTCGTCTGTTGCCAGCAGGCCTGGTGTCATGTAGACCAACCCATGATCAAAGAAACCCAAAATTGTGCCGGTTACACCAGTCTCAGTGCCAGGTATTGATCTGCTGGTTCTTCCTGTTTCTTCCCTCATCATTCCCTGCAACTCGAGGGATAGAGGAGAACACTACTTGTGCTCTTGGTCCCTTAACCAGTCGGCCCCAGGCCCTGAAGTTTCTCTTGATTGCCCTCGGACTTCTTGTTGCAACTTCATCGCTGCCTACCTGAAAAATCAATAATGGATAATAATCTGAGGGCCTTACCAGGGTAGGAAGTTTTCACATCTTTAACCTGGGCCCCAGGGAGGCAGCAGACTTCTCTAAGAAGTGGGTCCGGTCTGCATATTGGGCCTTCTGTTCCCCTGAGGAGAGAGCCTCCTATGACAATGACCCGTCTTTTTTCTTTATGGAAGCAGTTTTGACGCAGGGCATAGGCAAACTTAACTTCGGCGACACCTCCAAGCTAGATGAACCATTGTCCTCATTATTGTTCGGTTCCACTTGTAGAGCCTCATACCTGTTATGCAAGGGCACCAGGGCAACCAGAATTCTTCTGGTTTCACTTGCTACCATCCTACTTATGCTCATTTCGTTGTTTATATAAGGGAGAAAAGCACCAGGCAGTTTGTTACTCCGTGTACTTAGAAAAGCAATGGCTCTTTATATTTTGATTTCAGTATGACTAAATATTTTTCATCTACCTCTCCGTATAAAGTTATTGCACTAATTTGCTTATTCTACGATATTCTTGAATTCCTTACCTTAAAGTACAGATTCTGATTGGTTTATGACATAATTTTGTAACAAATATTAATTTTTTTAACTACCATACTATTGTAGCACTTAGCATTAAAACAGCAAGTAAACCAGATAGTGTTGTTTATGATCATGAAAGATCAGAATTTAAGGTACTTATTTCATCCTATAAATGAAAATTTTTTGTTCTTTTATATTTTAAATAATAAATATTAAAAAGTTTATCATAATCTGTTAAAAGACTTTTCAAACACTAACAGCATTTTAAAATTAAAAATATTTAGAAAAGCATTAATTCATTTTTCCAGAATGTATAATTGAGAATGAAGACAGACAATGTTTTTGAACTAAGTCAGGTTTTTCATTTTTAATGCAAAAATTGTAGCCAGAAATAGACTTCTAAATGGAAAATATTTTTGATTTTGGCTTTGGCACTTCACTGAAATATACCATTTTCTTTCTGTCTACTGCTATTCCAGGGCCAGACTGGAGGTTGGATTTCTCTCTGTAACATTCAGCAAAAATTTTCCAATTACTTCCTAATTTATGGAAGACCTGGTCCGAAAAAGAAATTGATCATGACTTATAATTAATTTTTAGTTGTGTTCATTTATGCTAAAAACTGGCTCCAGTTACTGTCTGCCATATGTAAAGGATGGTACCAAATTAAGACAGTATTGCCACAATGCATCAAAAACTGACTGTGTTTTCAATTTATCCTAAACTATAAGCTTACAAACATGCTCTTTGACTGGTCAGTGGGCTTGGCACAACTAGGTGGATGCTTGAGAAAGAAAAATGTTTGGTTTATGTCACAAAAATTTATTTCTGATACCAATTTATCAATAAACTAATATTCAATGCAAACAAAAGAGCCTTGCTATTTATATATTATCCCCTCTGCCCATGAAAAGTAATTTGCCATCTTATGTCAACATAACTACATGAGACTGGGATGAGAAATGGGGAGAATTAATTCTGCCTTTCTCAACATGGATATTTGTCTCCACATTCCTCCTAGAAGGGAGGGGAACATAAGAGTGACTGAAACATTACCTCCATAGAGGATAAATCTTTCCAATATTATCTTCCCCATCCCAGGATTTAAGTGTGGGTGTTGAGAATAAACCCAATTTCCTTCCTCTCACCCACCCCCAGTCAACTGCGAAGATCTTCCACAGCAACATAGGCTTCCTTCATAGTGTTCACTGAAATTCTGATCTCACTAAATATCAGTGCACAAAACAAATGTCTTCCAAAGTATACATAATTGAAAATTGTCCATCCACCAACATCCCTTCTTTCTTGTTTTGTCTTTGTACCACGACACATATGTTTTGTACATTTTGTTCAGAAGGATGCTAACTTGCTTACCTCAGGCAAAGGGATTCCATTGCTTACCTATACTAATGTGCTTTGCCACAAAGAGCTTTGCAGGTGTCTGCTGCATAGTGTGCATATCTTAATAATAGCATACCATTAATGTTAAAGGCATGTTTAATCTGCAGGGCTGATCTTTAGGAAAATTCTTTTGTTTTTCATTAAAAAATACTGTATGCCAAATACTAATTATTCCTTCTTCACAGTGTTTTAACCAATCATGTTATTTATATCAATAAAGCATATAAGGTCTCTAAGTTCAACAGTCAAATCAATAAAAACATTGCTTCATAACAGAGCAGCTTGTGCCTTTTTTGACTGCATATTCTTATATGCTTACACTTTATCAGTGGCGACTGGCTTTGTTTTACTTTGTGTTTTCTGTTTTGTAAATGCCAGCGATAGTATGATTAGAATGCTGAACATGTTGTTAGCAACATCACTAATAAGTGAATGTTCCCTGATGCTTATTAGCAGGGTCTAGCAATGTGGTGAGATTGTCAGTTAAATGCTTGGAGTCTGAACAGAGGAAATGGCAGGCAATGCCACAGATCCAGCTGCAGTGCATGTCTCCACTGAGGATGGAATCACTGAAATGGTGAAACTAGTTTAGGTTCAAGGTCATGGCTGACATTCAGCTGTCATGGCTTCATTGTCTATATGTCTTCCCTACATTGACACATTCAAGGGTTCTTTATAGCAACCACAAAGAGCTAGTCAATTGATACCATCACATTTTGTGCATACACAAGCCACATGCTTGTTCAGGACTGTTGATACAGTATAACTTTTATTCATAGATGGAGCCATTGAAATTGCTACTTGATCAACACTACTCCTAACAACACAGATTTACTTGTTTAGTCCAAACATTTAGCTATGTCATTTTAAAGTTTTGCACAGCATTCTCTAATTGAGGTAAAATTATCTGCATTTGAATGCTAGGCTATGTGTCCAATGAAAGATTACTTGAAGAGCCCTGCCATTTACCGTGACAATTTAAATACAGGCAGTTGCAAAGAAAAAAATATATGCAAAACATGTAAGCAAGGAAAAAAGAGAGAGATTTATTTGTTCTGAGCATGCCACAGAAATCCAATTGCTCAGAAATAGTCTAGTGAAAATGGGGAAAAGATAAGCTTGGGTCAGGGAAGACAAAGTGATTAGCTCCATTGTTAGGGGCTCTTTGAGCTTCTTTGGCCCTACAGAAAAATCCACTAATGAGACTACTGAACTTGCCAAAATTTGTGTGGAATACAACCTAAGTTATGGTGCTTATCTAAGATGTGATTGTAAAGTATGCTGATACAGAAAATAGCAAATGTGCATCTTTATTAACTGCTTTCCTATACAAATAATTAAAAAAATGCTTAAGATTGTTTATTCTGCAAATGTGCTTTTCCTGTAAGTGCAGTTCTTTTATTGAAAATTCTAATTTTGAGAAACCAGTGTACAGAGGATAAAAAGATAAAATAAACTAGGCCTGGTGTTAGGTGTCATAAACTTTCAAAGTCCTTTTACTACTGTTTTCAGAATGAGGCCAGATGAAAATTTATTTTCTTTGAATTTTTTTAGGAGACATTTATTTTAGAGTTTGGCTTGATGCTTGATAACAACTTGAAATGTGTACAGTCAAACCTCACAACCACAGTTAACTTTGCAATTGTATTAATTGTATATCAAAGGCTATTGCTCACTAAATGTTCTACTAAAAATACAGTTTTTACTTTATAAAGCTATTTCCTTATGTGTGTTTTCCTGTATTGGGTTTGCATGGCAAGGTTTCGGTAGCGGGCAGGTTACAGGGCTGGCTTTTGTGAGAAGCTGCTAGAAGCTTCCCCATGTCCGATAGAGCCAATGCCAGCCGGCTCCAAGACGGACCCACTGCTGGCCAAGGCTGAGCCAATCAGGGATGGTGATAGCGCCTCTGTGATAACATATTAAAGAAAGGGGAAAAAAAAAAAAACCTGTGCAACACCAGCAGCAGCTGGAAGAGAGGAGTGAAAACACGTGAGAGAAACAACTATGCAGACACCAAGGTCAGCGAAGAAGTAGGGGGAGGATGTGTTCCAGGCACCGGAGCAGAGATTCCCCTGCAGCCTGTGGTGAAGACCATGGTGAGGCAGGTTGTCCCCCTGCAGCCCATGGAGGTCCATGGTGGAGCAGATAGCCACCTGCAGCCCATGGAGGACCCCACGCTGGAGCAATTGGATGCGCCCAGAGGAGGCTGTGACCCCATGGAGAGTCCACGCTGGAGCAGGCTTCTGGCAGGACCTGTGACCCCGTGGAGAGAGGAGCCCACTCTGGAGCAGGTTTTCTGGCAGGACCTGTCGCCTCGCAGGGGACCCACACTGGAGCAGTCTGTTCCTGAAGGACTGCACCCTGTGGAAAGGACCCACGCTGGAGCAGTTCGTGAAGAATTGCAGCTCATGGGAAGGACTCACGTTGGAGAAGTTCGTGGAGAACTATCTATCTCCCATGGGTGGGACCCCACGCTGGAGCAGGGGAAGAGTGTGAGGAGGAAGGAGCGGCAGAGACAACATGTGATGAACTGACCGCATCCCCCATTCCCCATCCCCTTGCACCGCTCGGGAGGAGGAGATAGAGAAAATTGGGAGTGAAGTTGAGCCCGGGAAGAAGGGAGAGGTGGGGGGAAGGTGTTTTAAGATTTAGTTTTTATTTCTTATTACCCTATTCTGATTTGTTTGGTAATAAATTAATTTTCCCCAAGTCGAGTCTGTTTTGCCCATGACAGTAATTGCTGAGTGATCTCTCCCTGTCCGTATCTCAACCCAAGAGCTTTTCGTTATATTTTGTATCCCCTGTCCTGTTGAGGAGGGGGAGTGATAGAGTGGCTTTGGTGGGCACCTGACATCCAGCCAGGGTGAACCTACCACATCTCCCCATCTGCTTTCTCGTACACTGTACTAGGCTGAATTCCTTTGTTACAAAACTAATGTAGCAGAGGCTGTAGCAGAGCAAATTTCCCACATGCTGACCTGTCAATGTGCCTCATCTGATCAGGAAAGACCACTTCTAGAGGCTACAAAGTTGCTGAGACAGCCAACAGGGGTGCCAGTTAGTGTCAGTTGTTGCCATAGTTCTGTGATATTGACACGTGTCCATTGGGAAACAGGCTGAGACCACCAAACTAATTTGTCATAAACCAATGAATGGACACCAGATGAAAACAATCTCCACTTACATACTAACTATCTGAACTGGCCTGATAAAAGTAGAAGGCCATGCATCATTGCCAGTATAAGGTGAAACACCATTTCCAGATCATCCCAACACAAGAAAACATGCATTGTCATGTAAAAGTATGAAACAAGTGCCCCCCACCTGGTGTTCACCTGGTGGTGTGATTGAGCCCAGGAAGATAGGAAAGTAATGGTTGTGACCAGGTGGGACATCATTGATCTGTCCTCTGCAGGGAGTCTCACATAACATTCAATTGGCTTAGACTTTATGAGCCAGACCTCACCTGAGGCTCTATCATTTAATATGGATCTCAAGTGGAAAGCCACAATCCCAACCACTCATTCTTCAGAGGGTCAATTAGTAGGTTTTAAAATGACCAGATGGGATATCTAGTAACCTGCCTTAGCAGAGGCCAAGAGAAACTTACTTGAGGAGGGGACAGAAAAATCTGGCTGTGGCTGACAGGCTTTTTGCCTTTTTCACAGCCACAACAGGACAGAAGCAGTAGTAAAAGGCCTAACTACTTCAAGTGTTGCAAATCAAATAGAGATCTGGCTTTAACTTATCAAAAGCCAGTGCAGTTTAAAGCTAAAACAAGTGTTCCTTAGAGATCATAGAACCATAGAATCATAGAATGGTTTGGGTTGGAAGGGACCTTAAAGATCATCTAGTTCCAACCCCCCTGCCACAGGCAGGGACACCTTTCCACTAGACCAGGTTGCTCAAAGCCCCATCCAACCTGGCTGTGAACACTTCCAGGGAGGTGGCACACACAACTTCTCTGGGCAACCTGTTCCAGTGTCTCGCTACCCTCACAGTAAAGAATTTCTTCCTAATATCTAATCTAAATCTACCCTCTTTCAGTTTAAAACCATTCCCCCTCGTCCTGTCACTACTTGCCCTTGTAAAAAGCCCCTCTCCAGCTTTCCTGTAGGCCCCCTTCAGGTACTGGAAGGCTGCTAGAAGGTCTCCCCAGAGCCTTCTCTTCTCCAGGCTGAACAACCCCAACTCTCTCAGCCTGTCTTCATAGGAGAGGTGCTCCAGCCCTCTGATCATCTTCATGGCCCTCCTCTGGACTCACTCCAACAGGTCCATGTCCTTCTTATGTTGGGGGCCCCAGAGCTGGACACAGTACTCCAGGTGGGGTCTCACGAGAGCAGAGTAGAGGGGCAGAATCACCTCCCTCAATCTGCTGGCCACGCTTCTTTTGATGCAGCCCAGGATACAGTTGGCCTTCTGGGCTGCAAGCGCACATTGCCGGCTTATGTTAAGCTTCTCATCAACCATCACCCATAAGTCCTTCTCCTCAGGGCTGCTCTCAATCCATTCTCTGCCCAGCCTGTATTTGTGCTTGGGATTGCCCCGACCCACATGCAGGACCTTGCACTTGGCCTTGTTGAATTTCATGCGGTTCGCACAGGCCCAGCTCTCAAGCCCTCTGGATGGCATCCCTTCCCTCCAGCGTGTCAACCACACTGCACAGCTTGGTGTCGTCGGCAAACTTGCTGAGGGCGCACTCAATCCCACTGTCCATGTCGCCGACAAAGATGTTAAACAGGACCGGTCCCAATACTGACCCCTGAGGAACACCACTCGTCACTGGTCTCCACTTGGACATTGAGCCGTTGACCGTAACTCTTTGAGTGCGACCATCCAGCCAATTCTTTATCCACCGAGTGGTCCATCCATCAAGTCTATGTCTTTCCAATTTAGAGACAAGGATGTTATGTGGAACAGTGTCAAATGCTTTGCACAAGTCCAGGTAGATGACATCAGTTGCTCTTCCCTATCCACCAGTGCTGTAACCCCGTCATAGAAGGCCACCAAATTTGTCAGGCACGATTTGCCCTTAGTGAGGCCGTGTTGGCTGTCACCAATCACCTCCTTGATTTCTGTGTGCCTCAGTATATTTTCCAGGAGGATCTGCTCCATGATCTTGCCAGGCACAGAGGTGAGACTGACTGGCCTGTAGTTCCCCGGGTCTTCCTTTTTTCCCTTTTTGAAGATGGGGGTTATGTTTCCCCTTTTCCAGTCAGTGGGAACTTCACCAGACTGCCACGACTTCTCAAAAATGATGGATAGTGGCTTAGCAACTTCATCTGCCAGTTCCCTCAGGACCCATGAATGCACCTCATCAGGTCCCATGGACTTGTGCACCTTCAGGTTCCTTAGATGGTCTCGAACCTGATCTTCTCCTGCAGTGGGCGGTTCTTCATCCTCCCAGGCCCTGCCTCTGCCTTCCGCGACTTGGGTGGTGAAGCTAGAGCACTTGCCGGTGAAGATTAAGGCAAAAAAGTCGTTGAGTACCTCAGCCTTCTCCATATCCCAGGTAACCAGGTCTCCCATTTCCTTCCGGAGAGGGCCCACATTTTCCCTAGTCTTCCTTTTATCACTGACATACCTATAGAAGCATTTCTTGTTGTCCTTGACATCCCTGGCCAGATTTAATTCTAGCAGGGCTTTAGCTTTCCTAACCTGATCCCTGTCTGCTCGGACGATTTCCCTGTATTCCTCCCAGGCTACCTGCCCTTGCTTCCACCCTCTGTAGGCTTCCTTTTTGTGTCTGAGTCTGTCCAGGAGCTCCTTGTTCATCCATGCAGGCCTCCTGGCATTTTTGCCTGCCTTCCTCTTTGTTGGGATGCCTTGCTCCTGAGCCTGGAGGAGGTGGTCCTTGAAGACTAACTAGCTTTCTTGGGCCCCTCTTCCCTCCAGGGCTTTATCCCAAGGGACTCTCCCAAGCAGGTCCCTGAAGAGGCCAAAGTCTGCTCTCCTGAAGTCCAGGGTGGTGAGCTGGCTGCGCGCCCTCCTTGCTGCCCTAAGGATCTTGAACTTCACCATTTCATGGTCACTGCAGCCAAGGCTGCCCTTGAGCTTCACGTCCCCCACCAGCCCCTCCTTGTTGATGAGAACAAGGTCCAGCATGGCACCTCTCCTTGTTGGCTCCTCTATCACTTGGAGAAGGAAGTTGTCATCCATGCATTCCAGGAACCTCCTGGATTTCTTGTGCCCAGCTGTGTTGTCCTTCCAACAGGTATCAGGGTGGTTGAAGTCCCCCATGAGGACCAGGGCCTGTGAACATGAGGCTACATCTATCTGTCTGTAGAGGGCCTCATCCGCTCGGTCTTCCTGGTCAGGTGGCCTGTAGCAGACACCCACAATAATGTCACCTGTCCCTGCCTTCCCTTTAATTCTGACCCTTAAGCTCTCAGTCAGCTCCTCCTCCATCCCCAGGCAGAGCTCCACGCACTCAAACTAGTCATTGACATAGAGTGCAACACTCTCTCCTTGTCTCCCCTGCCTGTCCTTCCTAAAAAGCCTGTATCCCTCCATTCCAACACTCCAGTCATCAGAGTCATCCCACCATGTCTCTGTGCTGCCAATAAGGTCGTAGCCTTGCAGGTATGCGCACATCTCTAGCTCCTCTTGTTTGTTCCCCATGCTCCGTGCGTTTGCATAGAGGCATTTCAGTTGGGCCCCCGACGAAGCTACTTTGCTGCCTGAAATTCCTTTCTGCTGCTCTTCCGACGCTCTCCTGCTGACCTGCCATCCTTCTCCAGTCTCTGGACACCTATTGCTGGCCCTGGCATTGGACTGGCTGAATTGGGATGGTCTGAAGTTCCCCTC
Source organism: Nyctibius grandis (assembly GCF_013368605.1). Classification (NCBI taxonomy): domain Eukaryota; kingdom Metazoa; phylum Chordata; class Aves; order Nyctibiiformes; family Nyctibiidae; genus Nyctibius; species Nyctibius grandis. Next base: position 18,321,403 of record NC_090694.1, on the reverse strand, counting down.
CCCGGCACATCTAGTTTAAAGTATCTGGTGGGAGATTGTTCCTTTAAAATGCTTATAAATAAATAAATAAAAACGAGGCTATCTAATTCCATTTAGTCTATATAATCCTTCTTTTATATGTCCAAAACAGTGAAACAGTTCCTGTATTCAGTCATGGTCATATTGCCAAAGGTTCACAAGTTTGTTACCATGTGCTTACAGGTACATAAACCTTGAGTTCACATAAAATTACACCAGAGTAACTGAATAGGTTTAACTGCACCTTTTCTCCATTTCTACTAGTTTTCCTTAAACCAATGCATCTTGATGTATAGATGAAGCCAAGGATTTCCTGCAGCTTGCAAGAAAGTCTAAACCTGAATATATACATTGACTGAGTTTCCTTTGCTCTAGAATGTTTTAGTCAAGTTCTGCAACTCAGTCTTGCCAGACATTTGGGTTTAACCTCAACACTGTGTGTTTCTGGATAGTTTCCAGTTTTCTGGGTTACAGTGCAACCCAGAACCTTAAAAGTCCAGGTAGGAATAGCATCCTTTTGTGAGGATATTAATAGACTGTCAAAGGGATATTTCATGCTTCATATCCACCCCCAAACACCTTTTGGCCAGGCAACAGAAAAAATTCAATTGCATCACAAGGAACACTACTTTTGAGTCCCAAGGAGATGGAAGTACCAGCTACATTGTGTACCTGACTCTGCTTGTAGGAGATGATTTAGGCAGCACCATGATATTGATCTGGACTTGGACCCAGATAAATCTGCTATGACTACTCTTTCTGTTATGTTGGGAGAATTAAGAAAAGAGAAAGCAGTGCTAAATTACTGTAAAATAAAATAACAACAGCAAAGAGCATCACTGTAGTACATCAAGGTTATCTGCATGTCATGGTTTAACCCGAGTAGGCAGCTAAGCCCCACACAGCCGCTCGCTCACTCCCCCCCCAGTAGGATGGGGGAGAGAATTGGAAGGGTACAAGTGAGAAAAATCGTGGGTTGAAATAAAGACAGTTTAACAGATAAAACAGAAGCCGTGCGTGCAAGCAAACTAAAATAAGGAATTAATTCATTACTTCCTATGGACAGGCAGATGTTCAGCCATCTCCAGGAAAGCAGGGCTTCATCATGCATAACGGTTACTTGGGAAGACAAATGCCATCATTCCGAATGTCCCCCCTTCCTTCTTCTCCCCCTGCAGCTTTTATTGCTGAGCATGACATCATATGGTATGGAATATCCCTTTGGTCAATTAGGGTCAGCTGTCCCAGCTGTGTCCCCTCCCAACTTCTTGTGCACCCCCAGCCTACTTGCTGGTGGGGTGGTGTGAGAAGCAGAAAAGGACTTAACTCTGTGTAAGCACTGCTCAGCAATAACTACAACATCCCTGTGTTATCAACACTATTTTCAGCACAAATTCAAAACATAGCCCTGTACTAGCTACTATGAAGAAAATTAACTCTATCCCAGCCAAAACCAGTACACTGCATAGCAAATTTTCCTCCACTTTGTATGTATTGTGCAGACACAAATATACTACTAAAATCACAGCATTACTTATATAGTATATGTGTAGGTGTTTTTCTAGCATTGGCACCTGTGTTTCTAGATGAATCACCAGGCCATGTTAGTCAAAAACAAAAGCCTAAAATTAGCCTGTTTTGAAGGTGCAGTAAAACCAGCAGTTCTTATTGGCTTTAATAAGAGTTGCAATAACCAACATTTTGGAAAATCAGGTTATTTAGTAGTATAATTTTCAAAAGCTCCTAAACAGGTATATAAGAGAGGTAATATCTTTTATTAAACCAACTGACGTTGAAAAAACAGGGAAACTTTCAGTTTCATGAACTCTTCCTAAGGTTCTCATACTAATAAAATATATTATCTCTTCCTGTAAAGTTTGCCTCATGCATCCAGGCCATCATGACTGTAACAAAATTGCTACAAAATCAACTTAGATAATTTAAACATTTTGGTTTTAGCAGTCTAAATTTAGGCTCCAGTTTTTGATTGACATGTCCATGGTACATTCTTGCTTAGGTCTTTCCTGATTTCTAGTGATTGTGTCTTGGGATAAAGCTGGTAACTGTTTTTCAAAGTCAAATTATTCTTCTGTTTTTTACTGTTTTCTTTATTCCTATTTTCTTTTCTTATATTCCATTTTGTCCTGAAAAACCTTATATTCCAATAGCTTTTTTCCATATTGTAGACCTAAATCTGCTGCTGACAAAATCAGAGACCTACATCACTGATGTCTGAAGAAGTATGACAAAGCCCTCGTTTGGATAAAATATACCAAGCAAAGGGGCTTCTTGAAATTTTAAAGGCTGGTTCATGCATCATTTTCTTTTATAGTTAAACTTGGCTCCTCACTGATACAAGTCATTTGTAGACTTCTGCTTTTTAAGTAAGGAATAAACACCACAATGTATCAGACATTCTTCTGTACAGGTAAGGATAATCATTAATAAAGGAAGTGTTTAGCTGCAGCAATATTGCAAAAATAATATTTGGCCTTTTGTGGATGAAGGACAAAGAGAGTTTTGTACTTAACAATTAAGAATAGCTCTGGTGGTCTTGACACACTGATATAATTATATCACAAACCAAGCACTCTAATTCCCTCCCCCTTTTTTGACTAAGTCTATATCTGACTTTAAATGTAATACTGATTATTTTTCTTTTTGCTATAGCCTGCTAATTACACCAAGTCTTACTCATATATTGTTGGAGGAAAGTTAATCAACAGTAATAAAATCAACCTTCTGAAACTCAAACTGCAATTAGACAAGACAGTATCATTTTTCAGTTGTAATAGACACATTTTGTGTTGTTCAAAACTAGACATTTTAATTGCATTATCTGATTCTTTAGAAAAACAGAAATTATTTTTAAGAGATAAAAGACTCATTGGTATAATTTTATTTTACCCTTCAACAGCACACAGACAAACCAAGCAGTTTACAAAGAAGGGCTTTAGATAATTTTGTTCTTACAGATGAAAAAAGGGGAGGGGGGGCAGATAGGGAGGGAAGAGGCAAACGGGGTGGCAACAGCTTACTATTCTAATAGTGAAGTCTTTTATGGAAGGATTGCTGAAATACTCTTTGATTTAATTTTTAATCTAGAAGGAGATTTTTTTGATGGGTTTACACAGTAATTAGCAAGATCCATAATCAAGATAACTGATTCTTTTCTTATTGGGCAATCTAAGAAACTGAACACATCTGTTACAGCACACAGTCAAGTAGTCTACAACTGACCTGCTTTGTCATACTAATGCTAGTAGTGCCTGATAAGAAAAAAGAAAGCTATCATTGTATTAATAGCTAAGTTTATGTAAAAATAAAAAACATTTATCCAATAGGAATAACAAGTGCCATGTATTGGGTGTCCTACAGTATAGTTAGCAATAAACACAACCAGACATTTTGAGCTATGCCTGGTATAGACAAGTGGCTTGTAATATCTCAAAATAGGCTCAGAATGAAATAATTTTTAATATTTAGCTTGAATAATTTGCAGGTTGGAAATTATTTGAGCTTTTTTTGGTAATCTTGTAGCAGATATAACTGTTGACAACTTTAATGTTTTAGGGTTGTTTATTGTTTGGATTGTTGCTGATGCTTAGTAGAAGAGACACTTTCAGGTTCTGTTCTAGGAACCTCATGGCTCTCCTTTACTCAGTTTAGCCTAATGGAATTAAGCCGGACATGTTTCAACTCTATTTTTTATAAAATAAACATTAAAAAATGGTTTAGATATCTAATAAAACTCTTGAACCATGTGAGACTAAAACTTTCCCTGTTCTTTTACACATTTGTAAATAAAGATCATAAAAGAAGAGTGCAACAGGATAAATCAACATGAATTTGAAATCCATTGCAGCCTATTAAATGGTGCAGTCTCACTGAAAGAGAAGGTGACCCCATAGCTTCTTGCAGTCTGAAGCTAATTGTTTTCGTCGGGATGGGAACATCTGGAAGTCCACTGCAGTGTCCCATCAGCAAGACTTCAGTAACTGAGCCAGCCTGCAGAGAATGGACCCACTTTGTAGCAGCACAGCGGGCTTAGACACCACCTGTTCTGCTCTCCAAACTGTCATGCATAACAACTTCATTGTGCTAAACTGAACTTGAAAGCAACCAAAGGCTATGAGAAGAAGAGGCTATGAGAAAAGCATGCTGTCAGTGTTGGCAAAGGCTGACCTGGAAAGCAAGCTTAGAGACAAGAGAATAAAAGACCAGGGCCCATGAACACAGCATATTGTTTCATTTTAAAGTATGATTCCCATACAAGAGAAAGTAGCAAATGTGATGTAAATTTATTTAAATAGATTCCACCACTTAAAAGTTTGCCAGCCGCTCTTATCCAACTTTCCCAGCTCTCTGATTTGTTACTTACAGTGGGAATATAATGACATATAGTCATCATTGTAACAGCTTCTTTGCAGGGGCACAATGATGATTAATAGCTAGTAGCAAATTTTCACATGGGCTCTGAAGCACTATAGCATTAAAAAGCCAAACACTCCCAAATCCCCCTTTTCTGTTCCACTTAAAAGTCCTCTCCTTGTATCTTGCAGATATGAACAAAGCCTATCTTAATTCCAATCAGCTTTTCCTCATTCAAAGAATTGCTCTTTTTTTTCATAATTGGTCCATACGCATTTTTTTAGTCTTTCACTGAGCCTGAGGGGTTTTTTTTTTTTGTGGGGGGGAAGGAGGAAATAATTTGTTTTGTTTTGTTTTTCCCTCCAAAATATTTTTTAAGATATTTCTCAATTAGTTGAACTATGCACATTAAAAACAAAGAAATACAAAACTGAAAAAGAAGCCTTAACATTCTTTCCCTTGTAAGATTATTAACCAATAGCACTGAGGGATGAGCTCAGAGAAGCAATTCTAGTAAACTAAGTGAAAGACTAGAGAGCAACAACAATAAGCTGCTTTTATTTATTGTATTAATTCTCATTTCCATGAGAAACTTACAACTGAAACTCGAATGGATTATTTTTTCTGCACAGAATTACTGTAAAGACAGCCCATTTGGAAATATTCTATTTTTCTTTTAATGTTCACTGATGTGAAGTTATTGGTTTTCCACAAATGTCCTTTCCACATATAGAAAGAAAAAAAATACTTTGAGCACTGATTCAATCTTCCTTTCATCAGTTTCACTATGGTACAACTACACTTTGTGGAAATTATAATTGTTTTACACCAGAATGAGCATAAGCCAGGTCAACAGGATTCATTTTTTCATTTGGGAAAACACTTAAAGATGAAAGAAAATTTCAAAGAAATATTAGATAACTAAAATTTACAATGAATATCAGTCTATTTTGCTAATCCCATAAATAAGGTTGAGTGAACCCTCAGCAAGTTTTCTGATGACACCAAGCTGAGTGGTACAGTTGATTCACTTGAGGGAAGGGATGCCATCCAGAGGGACCTTGACAGGCTTGAGTAGTGGGTCTGTGTGAACCTCATGAAGTTCAACAAGGCTAAGCGCAAGGTCCTGCACATGGGTCGGGGCGATATGCATATCAGTACAGACTGGGAGATGAATGGATTGAGAGCAGCCCTGCAGAGAAGGACTTGGAGATACTGGTGGATGAAAAATTGGACATGAGCCAGCAATGTGCGCTTGCAGCCCAGAAGGCCAACCATATCCTGGGCTGCATAAAAAGAAGCGTGGCCAGCAGGTCAAGGAAGATGATTCTCCTCCTCTACTCTGCTCTCATGAGACCCCATGTGGAGTACTGCAACCAGCTGTGGAAGCCCCAGTACAAGAAAGACATGGACCTGTTAGAACGGGTCCAGAGAAGGGCCACAGAAATTCTCAGAGGGCTGGAACACCGCTCCTATGAAGAAAGGCTGAGAGAGTTGGGGTTGTTCAGCCTGGAGAAGAGGAGACGCTGGGAAGACCTTATTGTGGCCTTTCAATACTTAAAGGGGGTTTATAAAAAAAATGGAGAGAGACTTTTTACCAGTGCCTGTAGTGATAGGACAAGGGACAATGGTTTTAAACTGAAACAGGGTAGATTTAGCTTGGATATAAGGAAGACATTTTTTACCATGAGGGTGGTGAGACACTGGAACAGGTTGCCACATCATTTGTGGAAAATTTTCATTCAGTTCATTTTGTTTCAGAAACCAAAACTTTTATTTAGACAAACAGTTTCATGGATTCAGTTTAAGATTTTAATTGAATAATTCCTAAGATTAACTAGTAAATAGAATTGCATATCAAATTCTCTCAAGAGATCAAATTTCTGCTCAATATCTCTGTGTTGCAGCATTTTGCAAGGAGGTGTGCTCCTTTTGTATGTCTCAGAGATTTTTTTACCTTCATGTAATTTAGCAGAATTATATATAGTTTAATACAAATTACCCCAAACTTGAATCAGGCCAATAGAGTTTTTGTTAAGCATTATTATATGAATGTTCAGTGAAGTAAAAGTTGTATTAAAAAGCTGGGATTCTTTGCTATATCAGTGTCTGACTTTCCTTTCATTTCATTGAAAGATATACTACATTCAATAAAACCTTACATTGTTTTCTACAAGCAACTTGTATGCCAGGGCCACAACGATGATCAGAGGGCTGGAGCACCTCTCCTATGAAGAGAGGCTGAGAGAGTTGGGGCTGTTAAGCCTGAAGAGAAGGCTCTGGCGTGACCTCATAGCAGCCTTCCAGTACCTGAAGGGGGCCTACAGGAAAGCAGGAGAGGGGCTTTTTACAAGGGCAAGTAGTGACAGGACAAGGGGGAATGGTTTTAAACTGAAAGAGGGTAGATTTAGAGTAGATATTAGGAAGAAATTCTTTCCTGTGAGGGTGGTGAGACACTGGACCAGGTTGCCCAGAGAAGTTGTGGATGCCCCCTCCCTGGCAGTGTTCGAGGCCAGGTTAGATGGGGCTTTGAGCAACCTGGTCTAGTGGAAGGTGTCCCTGCCTGTGGCAGGGGGGTTGGAACTAGATGATCTTTAAGGTCCCTTCCAACCCAAACCATTCTATCATTCTATGATTCTATAACTTCACTCTGTTTTGACATTTAATTAAAATAGGTTAAAATAATGCAAATTTAAATATAGAGTAACTTGTATTAAATAATATTTGTATTAGTTTACACAGCAAGGTTTTGGTAGTGAAAGGGGTGCAGGGGTGGCTTCTGTGAGAAGATGCCAGAAGCTGCCCCCATGCCCCACAGAGCCAGATTCAGCTGTCTCCAAGACAGACCCACTGCTGGACAAAGCTGAGCCAATCAATCAGTGACGGTAGTAGCACTTCTGGGATAACATATTAAAGAACAGGAAAAATTGCTGCGCATCAGCAGCCAGAAGAGAGGAGTGAGAATATGGGAGAGAAACAACTATGCAGACACCAAGATCAGGGAAGAAGGAGGGGGAGGAGGTGCTCCACCTGCAGGAGCAGAGATTCCCCTGCAGTCCGTGGTGAAGACCATGATGAGGCAGGCTGTCCCCTACAGCCCATGGAGGTCCATGGTGGAGCAGATATCCACCCTGCAGCCTGTGGAAGACCCCACGCCAGAGCAGGTGGATGTGCCCTGAAGGAAGCTGTGACCCCATGAAGAGCCTGCGCTGGAGCAGGCCCCTGGCAGGAACCGCGGACCCATGGAGAGGAGTCCACGCAGGAGCAGGTTTTCTGGCAGGACCTGTGGCCCCGCAGGGGACTGTCCTGGTTTGGCCTAAACCAGACCAATTTTCCTTTCAGTGATTTTTACTTTCAGCTAAGTCTCTTCTAAGTAACTGCACTTTCTGAAACTAACTGCATGTTTTGCAGACAGTGTCTGCTTCTAGGACTGATAATGCTCAAAGTTTGTAGTTATCACTGAGGCACCGGTAGGGATGTTATGCAGAAAGGCTCTTGCTTTACTTATTCTTAGAGAAACCAAGGTCACTGCTAAATTCCTCACTGCTTACGAGTGAAGAGCCGCAGGGGGGGTCGCACCTGCAGGGAGGAGCAGACAGGGCAGGTGACCCAAAATTGACCAACGAGGGTATTCCATCCCATACACATCATTCTCAGTATAAAGTGGGGGGATCACGAGGGTCTTGCGCACCTTCTTCTCGGGGGCTCCTTCCTCTCGAGCCGCCTTCTCCCTTCTCGCCCTTCTGGTATAGCCGGTGTCCAAAGAGGACTCTGTCTGTTTTCCTGCTGCTCCCAATCCCGATCCGTGCATCCCTGAATCCAGTTCTCGACCGTTGCTAGGCCCAGCCTGGGCCTTCCCGGAGCCTGCCCTGCAGTGCTGGTGGTGATGTGACCAACATCAGGGGAGCTCAATCTTGGTTTTGTATATATTTGTATATATTTGATTATCTCTATTATTATTATACTCTTTTTCATTATTATAGTTTATTAAAACTGTTTTAACTTTCCAACCCATAAGTCTCTCTCCCTTTTCCCTTTCCCTTTCCCTTTCCCTTCTGGGGAGGTGGGGAGAGTTAATAGAGAGCGTCTGCCACCAGTTTAATAGCCGGCCCAGCTTTAAACCGTGACAGGGACCCACATTGGAGCAGTCTTTTCCTGAAAGATTGCACCCCATGGAAAGGACCCATGCTGCAGCAGTTAGTGAAGAACTGCAGCTCATGGGAAGGACCCACGTTGGAGAAGTTCTTGGAGGACTGTCTCCCTTGGGTGAGACCCTACATTGGAGCAGGGGAAGAGCATGAGGAGGAAGGAGTGGCAGAGACAATGTGTGATGAACTGACCACAACCCCCATTCCCTGTCCCCCTGCACCGCTCGGGGGGAGAAGGTAGAGAAGTTGGGAGTAAAGTTGAGCCTGGAAAGAAGGGAGGGGTGGAGGAAAGCTATTTTAGATTTGTTCTTATTTCTCATTATCCTACTCTGATTTTGATTGGCAATAAATTAAATTAATTTCCCCAAGTCAAGTCTGTTTTACTTGTGATGATAATTGCTGAGTGATGTCCCTGTCCTTATCTCGACCCATGAGCCTTTTGTTATATTTTCTCTCCCCCTGTCCAGTTGAGGAGGGGATTGAGATAGAGGCTTGGTGGGTACCTGGCATCCAACCAAGGTCAACCCACCACATTCTTCCAGCTTCAATGTCACATAGCTGTGGGTCTCACCCTGGGAGGAAGCAGGAAGACTCTGCAATGTGTAATTAATAGTCTTGACATGAAAAAGGCCATAATTAAGCATCAAAGTTAGCATTCCGTTACAGTTATTGCAGAACTTCACATCTTTTATGGTGTTGTGATAATCTCAGTATAGCAAATAGATTCAACATAATATCAGCATTTCAGTTTACATTATGAAGACTAATTTTGAGGAAAAAAAAGGAAACATTTTTCCCCCAATTTTCTCTTTCTGGAAGTTAAGTTTATGATATTTCCTGCATTCTCTTCATATCTTAATTTAATTATTTCTGTTTAATAAATAGTATAGATGCAATCCTCTATCCTTGTTCATGGGTGGTGATGGAAAGGCAGAAGAGTGGATTATTATACACCATTAACCTATTAGTATAGCCATCTCTTTTTCCAATACTTGCATATGGAGATTTTACCAAGCTGCAATGTGAACTAAACTTCATGAGTGCAATTGTCCAAATTAAAGATACTGGAGCACAGAGAGGTGGTTTAAATCTAATCTAATCTAAGATAAACCAGTCTACATAGTTTTATTCAGTCTCTATTGGCATAAAGTCTGGATGCTCAGAAGCAGAGCCAATCTACAACAAACTGTAAAAACATGCTGTAAGAATAATTAGTATAATGTAATCTGTAAGTGTGATACAGTCTATAGATATTCAAATATTTATGAACTGGAGGTCATTGCTTATCTTCCTAGAATTTTCTTATTCAAATTACTTCTAGATATTGGAGTGCTGCAGAACAAAGGGGAGAAGGGAAAGAAGGGAAAATAATGTAACTTTGTTCTGTTTGTCTTGATCTGCTCTTATTTTTCCCATACGTACAGTGTGTATATTTTTCTCATCATAGAATACACAAGTCAATTGCAAATTCTGTATATAAAAATAATTTCTTATTTACATTTAACTGCATTTCTTAGTCCCTATAAAATGGCAAATGAATATGAAAAATGGTGGAAGACTTCAGAAATCTACAACTTGATTAACTTTACCAGGTTTCATTAGAGATTTCAGCTTTTTAACAGTGGTGTCAACAATATCTGCCACAGATTGTGAACATTTTAGGATACTGTGGTGGGTTGACCTTGGCTGGCTGCCAGGTGCCTACCAAGCCGCTCTCTCTATATATGAAGAATAGGAGCAATCCAAGGAAATCACATCAAACTCATGCACAAAAATCAAGAGGAGCTTTCCATCTCCTTCACTTTTTTTATTATCTACCTCGGTGATAAAGGAATCAGGAGAAACAAGCAAGAAAAATGACCACTAGGAAAAAAGGGAATTAAGATATTTCAATGAGACTTCTATTAGCATTTTAAAGTGTTGTCAGAAAAGCCATATAATTTTAATTCTTTATGTATTTATAAAACTATATGTTTTTCTTTAAAAGAAATCTGAAATTTAATCTTTTCAGTGAAAATTTCAGTTCAACTACTCACTATCCAATAGTAATGATTAACTGACACATGGAACTATCTGGAAAAAATGACTGGTTCTTCTGCTGTCAGCAGCTTTTTAAACTTGAGCACATACTTTCTATAAACAATCTAGATTTTGGCTTTCTGAAAAAGTCAGAGTTTTCTGCTTTTGACAATATAAAAATGGAGCTGCTGAGTCTACCCTGTCAATAAGCCTGTATAGTATAGATGCAGGTCAGTGTTCTAGTGCTCTCAACTTCTGTTCTCTGTAGTTACATTTTAACTGCTTTTGAATGACTTTTCTTATACAGCTGGTGAATATATGACATCAAATTAAGATTGCAATTTATTTTGCTAGCTCTGCTATTTTTTTTACTTAGGCCAAATAAGTCTATTATCACAAATCTAACAAAAGACTGAGAAAACTGTAGTTCTTTAGGACAGCCTAGATGACCCTTGGAATTTTGTGGGGATGCATTACTCCTTTCAGTTGGTATCAGTTCCCAGACAAAAGACTTAAAAATATATTTTATGTATTTGTAGAGAAAAGGAGATATTTATTTCCTTCCTAGAAAATCTGTAATTTCAAATTTTACCTGTTTCATATTTTATTTTTCTCCCTGTCCTCTGGGCAAAATAATCCTCATTTCATTGGTGTCCTGGTTTGGCCTAAAACAGAACCAATTTTCCTTTCAGAGATTTTTACTCTCAGCTAAGTCTCTTCTAAGTAACTGCACTTTCTGAAACTAACTGCATGTTTTGCAGACAGTGTCTGCTTCTAGGACTGATAACGCTCAAAGTTTATAGTTATCACTGAGGTACCAGTAGGAATGTTATGCAGAAAGGCTCTTGCTTTACTTATTCTTAGAGAAACCAAGGTCACTGATAAATTCCTCACTGCTTACGAGTGAAGAGCTGCAGAAAGGTTGCACCTGCAGGGAGGAGCGGACAGGGCAGGTGACCCAAAATTGACCAACGAAGGTATTCCATCCCATACATGTCATTCTCAGTATAAAGTTGGGGGATCACAAGGGTCTTGCCCCCTTCTGGTATGGTCGGTGTCTGAAGAGGACTCTGTCCATTTTCCTGCTGCACCCAATCCCGATCCATGTGTTCCTGAATCCAGTTCCTGTCTGTCGCTGGGCCTGGTCTGGGCCTTCCTGAAGCCTGCCCTGCAGTGCCAGTGGTGACGTGATTGTCATCGGGGAACCTGGATCTTGGTTTTGTATATATTTGTATATATTTAATTATTTCCATTATTATTATTATACTCTTTTTTATTATTATAGTTTATTAAAACCGTTTTAACTTTCCAACCCATAAGTCTCTCTCCCTTTTCTCTTTTCCTTCCCCTGCTGGGGAGGGGAGGAGGGTTAATAGTCAGCCCAGCATTAAACCATGACAATGGGGTTGTATTTCAGAGATATTTTTTTTTGTTTCTATCTTGTTATATTATTTTGCTGCATCTGTTCAATGGGAATGGAAATTCTGCTTCCTGAAGTCAGTAAAGAGATTCAGAAATTCTGGGGATGGAGATGACAAATTCTCCAGAACTTTTGGACTACATTTAGAGCTAGATGTGCCTTATTGTTTTCTTCTATATGTCCAATTTATATCAACAGCCTAGAGTAATCTGATACTATTGTAAGTGCAATTATCCCACAGTGTATAACTAACATATGAGCTTTTACATTCTCCCCATGAAGAGAAAATGGACAAAGGGACTGAATGAAGCAGACACTATGACAGACTTTTTGACCACTTAATAGCACTGAAGTATGGCAAGTTGTAGGCTGCTGCAGCCAGGTTGGAGGGGACCGGGTCTGTATGTGGTTAGGGAATGCAAGGCTATCTTTGTGCAGCACTTGATCTGTGGTTTAGCCATAGGCCATAATGCGTAATTTCTCCATATTGACTATATCCATATAGATTTTGACTATAACCTAGTTTGTGATGTGATAATGTAGCTAACTCCCATGAATTAACTCCAGTTGAACAATATCTCATGACTTATTGAGAGGAGTGTGTTCTTGGAAAATAAGTGATTATGTGAAAACAACAATTTTGGAAACAAACAGGAAAGACATTCCTATTTCTATTTTTAAAATTTGAGATATTCTAGCCTTTATTGTTGCAACAAAAAGCTGGGTAATGTGATCTGGATGCATTCTAATGGCTTAAGCATTAGACAGAAAATAAATGGAACTCCACATTTATTATTCTAAAAAAATCTCAAAAAAACCTGATCTCATTAGATTAAGAAGGAGCTGATTCTTAATTTTTAAAGATATCCACAACCAGTGTTGAAATATTTTCTCCTCTCCACAATTTCCCAGAGACTAAAAGAGGATTTTCACATTCTGCTGTAGATTTTCAAGAAAAACTTCCCCAAGATGACCTGATTTTAAGAGACTGTCCTTAGTTTGAATAACCTCCCACCTCCTGAGAAAAGAAACCAATCAATGAAAAGTACCAGCCCGAAACCTTCATCCTGGTTCCTTCAAGAACCCCTCAAAGATAAGTTTAGGGATAAGGGAGAGGAAAAAGCCATTTCAAACTAGATTTACTTGTGGTTCTAAAGCATTTTTATACTCACAATGTTAAGATTAAACATCAAAAGACAGATATATCTTTATAGCCTCTGGGGATAGGATGGTAATGACTTTTCCTTAAAAACTAAACACAAAGACCCACAGGACCAGACCTCCTCTGCCCAGTGACCTGGCCTGATCCACTCACTTAAGAGACTGGTTGTGACAGTGCTGTAAATAAAGAGAACTAGCCAGTATTGTCCATGAGCAGTCTGTGACTATCATCTTCCCCATACAAAATCAGGTACAGGTTTCTCAGCCATGTAGGAGAAACTGAACTTTGTCACCCAGTAACAGTGGCCTGTAACAGATCAAAGGAAAATATGCAGTTAGGGCATAGCTCATAAGGGAGCCCTGAAGAGCTGAGATTGCTGTTCCTCCTGCCACAAAGAAGCTAAGAGGGACTGTGAGTTTTGTTTCTTCAGCCCCAATACTGACAGTCCTCAAGGACCAGGCCCTTTATCACAGAAGCAGCAGACGGCCTGGCTTTCCAGGGTTCAGGCACAGGCAAAGCAGGCAGGAGTGACTGCTGTTTGCCACTCCAGAAGCCTCCTGTTCTATTTCTCCTATAATAAGAGCTGACTGATTGCATCCATGCTGTCTTCAGAGATCTTCTGGAGACTTTCAGAAGCTTCAGCGTAGCGCAAAATTGATCCAGACAAGGGTAGACAATCTGAAACTTTTCAGGTTTTCATGTCCAGAAGCAACATGACCTTATAGGAAAGAAATATCTCCTGCTTGCAGTCAGCATTCTGTCTGGTTATTGCACAAGGATAAGTGTTCTTGTGAATATTTCCATTCCAGTGTTGATGGTAGATCTTATTTGAAGGTTTAGATTGACAGTCTATGGGTCAAAGGAGGCTGACCACTCTACTGCTCTGCTGCACAACCTGTGGAGCTTAAGCAAGCAGAATAGCAAAGGCTTTAAACTGCCAAGTAAGAAAAAAATGAAAATAGAAAAACTAAATGCACTGTTGGTGAAGGAAGACATTCTGCTTATGTTTCCCTAGATAGGTTCCTCATAGATCTCACCAAAAAGCTAATGAAATAAGTGAAAATCTTTTCATTGGTTTTGATGAGATTAGGACCATGGCCAAATGGATTAAGACAGGTTGGACAGATAATGACAGTTTAATAAGGAAAGCAAAAGCTGTGTGCGCAAGCAAAAAAAAAAAAAAAAAGGAATTAATTCACTACTTTCCATCAGCAGACAGATGGTTAGCCACTTCCTTGAAAGCAAGGCCTCAGTGCATGCAATGGTTGCTTGGGACGACAAACACCATAATCACAAATGTCCCTCCTTCCTCCTCCTTTCCCTGAGCTTTTATTGCTGAGCACAACATCATATGGTATGAATATCTCTTTGGTCAGTTGGGGTAAGCTGTCCCGGCAGTGTTCCCTCCCAGCCTCTTGCCCACTCTCAACCTACTCTCTGGAGAGACAGAGTGAGAAAGGGAAGGCCTTGACAATGTGCAAACACTGTTCAGCAGTAGCCAAAACATCGGTGTGTTATCAATCAACACTGTTTTCACCACAAATCCAAAGCACAGCACCATACAGGCTGCTATGAAGAAAGTTAACTCCATCCCAGCCAGACCTAGTACAGTACCCCAAGAGTAGCATGCAAATTAAGCTATTGCTAAACCATTAGTATAATTTACCTTCAGATTTCCTGCTGTAATACAACAAAGGAAAAGGAGAAGGAATAGCAAAAAGAAATATGTTTCATATAATTTAAAAAGTTATCCTTCTGAGAGATTTTTAACTAGCTAAAGATGCTTCATCTGTTAAATGTTACTTTTTTATTATTACATTGATATCAATTCTTTTTCAGTTTGACAGAATCGGAAACAATCTCAATCATACAAAAATGTTATCTGATCAAAAAGATTAGAAAATAAGTTGCTTTGTGGTATGCATGATCACTTATATACCTTTAAACTACTTTTTCTATTCTTATTAAATGTGACTAGCAGAAAAAATATAGAATTTATAAGAATATAAGAATTTCTAATATTAGCCTATTCGCACAAACTTCAATGAAAAGCTGTTTTGAATAGAAAAATGTAGTTTCTGTATATTTTACATGATAGAGAAATGCTGCTAGATCAAGAAACAAAAGCTGTGATTCATATCAAATTAAGTTTATTTTAAAAAAAAATTATCAAACCAGAAATGAAACCTTCAATTCTGCAGCTAAAAACTTTACCTTAAAGAAATTCTGTTATAACAAGTACAAAGACCTCACTCAATGTCCTGGCATGCATAGTTTACCTTGCAGCAAAACAACAAATTGAGTTGTCTACCATGTAGATGAAACTTCAACTGCTTTCTTTTTCCTTTAAGAACTGCTTGGAGGATGGAGAAAAAAGGGAAATTAAAAATATTCTTTTCTACATGACTTGAAGAGATATTGCAAGATAAATATTTTTATTGCAAGTTAAATATTATTTGAAGAAAGTATATTATCAAAAGAATGAAAAATATTTCAAGATTTTTTTGGTTTTCTGTCTGTACTGGTTTTGTCTGGGATAGAGTTCATTTTCTTCATAGTAGCTAGTATGGGGCTATGTTTTAGATTTGTGGTGAAAACAGTGTTGATAATACAGGAATATTTCCATTATTGCTGAACAGTGCTTACACAGGTCAAAGCCTTTTCTGCTTCTCACACTGCCCCACCAGTGAGAAGGCTGGGGGTGCACAAGAACTTGGGAGGGGACACAGCCAGGACAGCTGACCCCAACTGACCAAAGGGATATTCCATACCATATGATGTCATGCTCAGCATATAAAGCTTGGGGAAGAAGAAGGAAGGGGGGACATTTGGAGTGATGGCATTTGTCTTCCCAAGTAACCGTTATGCGTGATGGAGCCCTGCTTTCCTGGAAATGGCTAACCATCTGCCTGCTAATGGGCAGTAGTGAATAAATTCCTTCTTTTGCTTTGCTTGCGCACGTGGCTTCTGCTTTACCTCTTAAACTGTCTTTATCCCAACCCACAGAGTTTTCTCACTTTTACCCTTCCAATTTTCTCCCCCATCCTACTGTGGGGGGGAGTGAGCGAACAGCTGTGCGGGGCTCAGCTGCTGGCCAGGGTTAAACCACAACAGTCCTTTCTGGCATCCAAAGTGGGGCTTGAAGGGCTTGAGATAATGACAGATTTGATTTGACTGTGCTAGACCAAATTTATACCTGTTAAGCTATTAATTGGCAGGCTCCTGTGCTTGCCATGGGGCTTGCTTGCCTTATTGTATATTAGAGTCTAGTGCTCGTTAGTGGCTGCTTTTTGCTTTTGCTGTTTGCTGTACTGGTTATCATCTTACTCTCCTGTGCCTGGGAACATTTTGATAACAGCTATGGCCATACGCCTCAGTTGGAAGATGTCCAGGACATTGCTGCTGTTGCTGTGCTGAACAGGCTGGAACTCCAGTGTGAACTCGAGTGGAAAATGATTGTGACCTGTGGATAAGACCATGTGGGAGCAGGTACACCTCGAAATGTCTGCGGCTGTGGATAAGTCTATGCCGCAGCAGATACACCTTAAAGCATCAGTGGCTGTGCAGAAGGCCATGCTGGAACACCTCGAAGCATCTGTGGCTGTAGATAAGTCCATGATACAGCAGGTACAACCCTGAAGAGACTGTGGCCCATGGATAAGGCCATGTTGGAGCTGGTTCACTCCTGAAAGGACTGTGGCTGTGGGTAAGGCCACACCAGAACAGGTACACCTCCAAGCGACTGTGGCTGTGGACAAGACCATGTTGGAGCAGGTACACCCCTAAGGGACTATTGTACGTGGATAAGTCCTTGCTGGAACAGGGGCAAGGGGAGGAGTTCATTGCAATATTAAATCATATAGCCTGGTCCAAAGGGACCAGAGGTGGAGATTGTGATGGATATACCCTGTAGGTAGATTAGGGTACGGCGACCGGAAAATCTCGGGCTGTAACGGAAGGTAGGCGTGGCGAAAGGAGCAGGATGTGCAAGTATCGTGCGAGTTCGTACGGGACAAGACGACTATATAAGGCTGTTGCGCAGTTAAATAAACGCCATTTGTTGCATCCTCACATTGGTGTCAGTGCTCAATGGCCCTGGGGTGCGAATAGCATCAGGCCAGCCAGCAACCGAACGGAGCTTGCCGCAGACAAGCGACAACAAATGGTGACCCCGACGTGATTGCTGGGCTGGCGGACCGCAGGCGGTCGGAGTGGGTTCGCGAACCATGGAAGCCTTGATAAAGGTGATTTCGTTACTGGGCGGGGAATTTAAGATTTCTGTGAAATCGAAAGACGTAGCCCAGTGTCTGGACCGTCTCGTTAAAGAGGGGGCGGTGGCAGGACCGGCTGATTGTTTACAGCCGAATACCTGGGAGCGGTGCTCGATGAAGCTCGCTGAGCGAGCTATGGCAGCGGGTTCTGCCAAAGAATTAAAAACATGGGGAGTTATCTTGCGGCTGCTACGGGCTGCGCGGGAGGACCGGGCGACATGGGATGCGGCTCGGACATGTTTACATGGGGTCTACCCTGACCAAGACAGAAGTGGCAGTGGTGAAACTCCTCCAACATACTCTCTGAGAGAGGAATTAAATATGACGAAGCTGCGTTAAAGCAGTTACTGTTTTGGGCAAAAGATAAAGGACATTTTACAACCTTTAATGATGTCTTTGAAGTGCCTTTATGGGAGAAGATTGGTGACTCTCTCTGGGATGCGGTGTCAAGTGGTGATAAGGAAGCCTTTAAATTGTCTGCTACATGGAGGCTGGTTAGCGAAGCGTTAAAAGGAATAAAAGCAGAGAGAAGTCACACATTCAGCGTTTATAGCTTTAGGACCGCAGACGTCTACTACCCCCTCACTGTTTGCGGGACCAACACCTCCCACGGCCCCGGTGGCTGTACCGGTGGCAGCTCCTTTATCGCCGTCGATACGGACGGCTCCGAAAAAAGCTGATCCATTAGAACCAGTAGTGCGCCCTAAAACACGAACTCGATTTGGGCTACTTTATTCAGATGCTGAATAGGAGACTTGGCAGAAACCCCCTCCGAAACCCCCTCCTCCTCTCATTGATCTCTCTACGGATGAGGCTGAGCAGGAGGACAAGAAGGAGGGTAAACCTGCTTCGTATCCACCTTTACCGGATTCGCCATTTACGGAGTCAGCAGTACCAGAGTCACAAGGACTTAAAGGACTGTTACCATCACGAAATGGACACGAACTTGACATGACAGAGCTTGGTAGACGACTGGAAGAATTAAAGACGGAATTGCAGCAGCACCGTTCAGCCAACGCCTCGAGACACGTGACTATGTCTCCCCCAAAACCCCCCTCTGTGTTCGGGACAAGTATTAGGGCCACCTCAACCTCCTTTACAACTCCCTACTCCACCTTTAGATCAGGGCAGGGGGGGAGGTTTGCGTCCATCTGGTAATGTGGGAGGTGAGGGAGAGGGTCAGCGTCCGCCCGCGTATACAGGGGAAGGGGGGGGAGGTGAGGGAGGAGTGAAATGGAAAGGGGTCATTCGAGATGCGTTATTAGAAGGAGTTATAATTCCACAAGCATATCCGGTGATTGTGGGTGCGGGTCCTGAGGGAAGAAATATTTGGCAACCGTTAGATTGGAAAATTGTAAAAGAAGCATTGCCACTACAGTTAGCGAAGGACAACACAGGTGAGGACTGCAGGAAAGTTGTTGCAGGGATGGCAAATCGTAACCCCACCTTAACTGAGCTAATGGATGCTTGCAGGAAAGTAGGAACCACCACATTTCAGATGGAGCATTTAGCAAAAACTTTTGCGGCGGCAGTTAAGGTAGTTCATCGTTGTTATACATGCGGGCAAGAAGGTCACTTTAAGAAAAACTGCCTTAAGAAGTTGAAGCTGAGTGGGAGAGATAACTCTGTTTTGATGTGTCATTTCTGTGGGAAGCTAGGGCATTTTGTGAAGCTGTGCAGGTCTCAGTATAATGCTCAAGGTCAGCTGATAACAACCAGCTGCAGAGTGCAGGGAAACTGGAGAAAGAACGCAGTGGGGAACCGTGTGCTGACACAAATGAATCTTCCCAACCAGTTCCAGGCCTAAGCAGTTAACTCGCAGCCCGAACCGCAGGGAGCGCAGGACTGGTGTTTCCACGCGGGGTTAACCTGCGCGGCTGCCAAGCCTTGGACCTGTGGCAAACGACCGTTGTGGAACGAGTGCAAGTGTGGAACATAAGGCTCAAGTTATGGCTGCGGCCGTACTTGGGGCTTACGTCGTCACAATTGCAGCCTATATTCCAATTGTTAACAGGGGACACAAATTTAACAGCACCACGACACACTACTTCAGAGGTACAGCAACTGATTACAGAAGTAGAAAGCAGGCTACATTGCAAATTTGTACATCGTATTGATTTGAATCAGGAAATACAAATTATCACTTTGTTTGATAGGCAAATTCCGTATGCAATAATTGGTCAATGGAATTCAGAATGATCAGATTTGTTACAGAGCTATTGGCACAGATTATTCATCAAAGGTCGGATGCGATGTCGGGAGCTTGTGGCCAGAGATCCCTGCATCACTAACCGTTCCTATTGCAGCTCAATATTTTGAGTGGTGTATGGCTAATAGCTTTGCTTTGCAAACAGCTATGGAGAATTTCTCGGGACAGGTTGTTTACCACTTGCCCTCCCGTGCTGTTATAAAATTGAGTGCGGAATTTCCAATTGCCACAGGAGTGTGGTGCGCAGACACTCCTGTGGATGGAATTACCATTTTTACGGATGGATCTGGGAACACAGGCAAGGCGAGCCTTGTCTGGTATTCTGATGGCAAGTGGGAATCTATGGTAGTACAACAAAAGGGTTCACCTCAGGTGGTAGAATTACGAGCTGTATTAGAAGTATTTCAGAATTTTCCCATTCCCTTTAATTTGATTACTGATTCAGCATATGTAGCTGGCATTATAAAGCAATTGGATAGATCTGTTATAGAGCATACACATAATCAGTGTGTTTTTGAATTGCTGCGAGCTCTGTGGCAAGAAATTCAAATCCGAACTGCATTGTTTTATGTTTTATATGTAAGAAATCATACTAATTTGCCTGGGTTTATTGCAGACGGCAATGCTCGAGTGGACTCTTTGGTTTCTGACCTTACAAATTCTACTGCAATGACTGTGCAGGTGCCGGACATTAAACAGCAAATCATAGAATGGGTTTTTCCACCTTTTCATCCTAAAACAACAATTTGTACCAGAGTGGAAGCAATAGCACAATTGCTTGTCAAAGTGCATAAAAGAATTACAGACATTACCGGACTAGACTCAGATGCTATCTATTTACCTATCAGAAAGGAATATCTACAGTGGTTAACAAATCAGTCAACTCTTTTTCAAATGGCCTTACAGGACTTTACTGGACAATTGTTAACACATTTGCCAAAAGATAAAAAGCTACAGTTTATTTGCAAACAGCATTGGGAAGAACAACCTATCAGATCAGAGATACCTGTGACTGGACTAACTGTTTTTACTGATGCAGGAAAGCGATCACATTCAGCAGTTATTACCTGACAAGAGGATGGACAATGGAAACATTGTAAATTCTCAGGACAAACTGAGGACTCATTGCAGACACTTGAATTTTTTGCGATATATCAGGTTTTTGTAAAATGGAAGGACTTACCTGTCAATATTGTAACAGACTCTCTTTATGCAGCAGGCATTGTAAATCGAATTGAAAGAGCTTTTATACGACCAATAAGAAATATGCGACTTTACACCATTTTGCTACAGTTGCATCAAGCAATAAACCTCAGAGAAGTACCTTATTTTGTCATCCACATTCGTAGTCATCAATTTGATCAAGGTTTGAGCATTGGAAATAATAAAGCAGACACACTTGTGTCCTATACGCAAATATCACCAAATCTATTTGAACAAGCTCGCCTATCCCATAAATTCTTTCATCAATCAGCGAAAATGCTAGCGAAACAATTTCAGCTCACCATGGCACAAGCACGTGAATTAGTTAGTGCTTGTCCTAGTTGTCAGAAAATTGGCATGGGAATTGGAATAGGGGTAAATCCTCGAGGACTGAGTGCGTTGCAACTGTGGCAAACGGATGTTACTCACATTGCAGAATTTGGAAGGCTCAAATATGTTCATGTATCTGTTGATACGTTTTCACATGTAATATGGGCAACAGCACAAACTGGGGAAACAGGTCGTCATGTCAAACGACATTTACTTGCTTGCTTTGCAAGTCTTGGGGTTCCACAACAACTTAAGACTGATAATGAACCAGCATACTGTTCATAGATTTTTCGTCAATTTTGTCAACTATGGGGTATTACACATGTCACCAGGATTCCTCATTCGCCTACGGGTCAGGCGATTGTGGAACGTGCTCATAGTACATTGAAACAGCTTCTGCAAAAACAAAAAGGGGGAGAGGTGACTGAACCTTCTGAGAGACTTGCAAAAGCTGTTTATGTACTTAACCATTTAACTTTAGCAGGAGATAAGGAGCAACCCCCAATTGTAATACATTGGGAGGCAGTTTGACAGGGAGCAAGCTATGTGCAAAACAAAGGCAAAGTGTGGTATAGGGAACCAGGTACTAACGAATGCTTGGGACCAGGGGAACTATTACTAATGGGTCGAGGTTATGCTTCTGTCTCTACAGGCGCAGGAGTACGGTGGATTGTCTCTAAAAGGATGGTTAGCCACATTGTTAGAGGGAATAGTTTATGTAGTTGTGATTATAGTTATCATAGGGATCTGCGTGGGTTGTGTTAAGACAATCATTGAGAATAGTATATGGAAGTAGAGAGATAATAAATCTAACTACTTCCAAAGGGGGAAATTGATACCGGATGGTTTAGCAACGGTTTAGCAAGAGTAGGCCTCAGAGTAGGCTCTAAAAGGCCTGCTCTGTGTTACCTTTACACAGAATCAGCTTTCCTGTCAGTAATTTTCCTTTCAGCTAGAATAACAGAGAATAACAGTATGTTCTGAAGGAAACTGCATGTTTTGTAGATAGAGTCTGCTTATGGGAATGTTTATAATAGGCATTATCCTACTTGTGTTACCCTGTTTGTTTGCATGTTTGCAGAAAACTGTGCAACGAATGGTCAATACAACCTTTGTGGCTCAACAACAGAGAGCAGGATTTATGGGTAACCAAGGCTGGGATTCTCTGACTGGGCTCTGCGAGACACAGGGAACCGGGTTTGAGTAAGAAACAAAAACAAAAAGGACGAGATAGGACATAGCTCGTTCAAAAAAAAAAAGGGAGAATTGTGGGGTTCCCACGGGACAATGGTGGGAATGAGCTACTGAACGAGCTATGTCCAGGCATGTCCAGGGGGTGGTAATGGGGTGGTGATGAACTAGCCAATCATAATACAGAACAAGGGCCTTGGCTATGAGACCAACAAGATATGGGGGAAGTTGAAAAATAAGAAAGAATGCTGCACCTGCAAGATATAGCTTTTTAGCATAAGCCAATCAGAACTAATATAGAGGCGCGTGGACACTTACAGTATGATGATTGTGGCCACCCTGCATCGGAAACAAACAGCACGCTCCATTCATCTACATTGGAATCTTGCAATCGCTTGGCTAGGCCTACCTGTCGAGATCAAAACTGATAATGGCCCCTGTTTTATTGCTCATACCACACTTCAGTGGTGTCAGCAGTGGGGTATCACGCTCAAACACGGCATTCCGTATAATTCTACCAGGCAGGCCTTTGTAGAGCGCGCTAATCAGACGCTAAAACACAGAATTAAGATTCTTGGGGAGGGGGAAGGATTCCCAGACGTAATTCCTGTCAACTACCAGTCTCACATTTTACATCGCGCTCTTTATTCTTTAAATCATTTTGCCCGGGGAGACCAAGAGCGTGCCCCAATTGAGCGACATTGGGGTCCAGGGGTGCCAGAAGTGGGCCCCCCAGTCAAGGTTCGGTTCCCTGGGACAGCGGAGTGGGAAACAGGTTGGGAGCTGCTACATCACGGGAGGGGGTATGCCGCCATCAAACGGGATGATGTTATACAGGATGATGATGGTCCCTACACGCTGTTTGCGCCCTGATTTAAAACAAAATCCTAACCCGAAGTAATATGTACGCTGTCCGAGCTTTATGTTTTGCAGG
Source organism: Nyctibius grandis (assembly GCF_013368605.1). Lineage (NCBI taxonomy): Eukaryota > Metazoa > Chordata > Aves > Nyctibiiformes > Nyctibiidae > Nyctibius > Nyctibius grandis. The sequence goes on along the minus strand of NC_090694.1, from coordinate 18,298,127 downwards.
AGTACCTGTGGGGGAAGCCGAAACAGCACCAGCCTCGACCTTCAGACGTGAGGAGTCATGACAGTACAGAGAGTCTGGTAAAGCGGCGGGGCGCCAAGAAAGATGAGGAACGGCGACTGTTGCTGAGTGAAACAAAAGCCTTAAACAATGCGCTCATGATTAGCTTGCTTTTGCTTTGCATCTCAGGAGTTGCAGGGGAATCTTACTGGAGAACCTGGGCTCGGGATGTTGTATCCGCCAGCTACGCTTACGCTTTGACGCAAGGCTCCAGAATCAGCGATACGCTTTACTTCGCATGACTTGAAGCATGGGGAGGGGGAAATGTAGGTAGATTAGGGTACGGCGACCGGAAAATCTCGGGCTGTAACGGAAGGTAGGCGTGGCGAAAGGAGCAGGATGTGCAAGTATCGTGCGAGTTCGTACGGGACAAGACGACTATATAAGGCTGTTGCGCAGTTAAATAAACGCCATTTGTTGCATCCTCACATTGGTGTCAGTGCTCAATGGCCCTGGGGTGCGGATAGCCTCAGGCCAGCCAGCAACCGAACGGAGCTTGCCGCAGACAAGCGACAACAATACCCTTAAACCGTTGGAACCCATGATTTGAGTTGCATGTTATAGTAAGCACTATAGCAGGAACCACTTAAACGAACGGAGGATGAGCCTCACAAGAAGCAGTGCAAGTGCAGCAGTGACCCAACCTGAGCTGGCTTTGGTGCCTAATAACTCCACGGGTCTACGTAACACACCATCTCTCCTGTCCTGACTGACCACCATAACAGGTGGAGCCCAAAGTCATAGACTAAATGAACTCAGTGGACATTTCATGGATATTTTATCAGCATTTTATGGACATTTTACAAGGATAACCCACAGACTAAGGGAATGATATCTGTGTATATATCAAAGGATGGGAAGGGGGGTGGTGGTTAATGAGGATGTATTGGCTAGTGTGGGACCTAAGCATGACATAAATGGTATGGAATAAGGAGTGGAGAATGCATTGGTTTTGGCTGGGATAGAGTTATTTTTCTTCATAGTAGCTCATATGTTGATATGTTTTGGATTTGTGATGAAAGCAGTGTTGATAACATGGGGATGTTTTCGTTATTGCTGAGCAGTGCTTACACAGTGACAAGGTCTTTTCTGCTTCTCACACTGTCCCACCAGCGAGTAGGCTGGGGATGAGCAAGCAGCTTGGAGGGGACACAGCTGGAACAGCTGACCCCAACTGACCAAAGGGATATTCCATACCATATGATGTTGTGCTCAGCAATAAAAGCTGGGGGAAGAAGGAGGAAGGGAGTTACGGCATTTGTCTTCCTTTCTGAGTCTTTTGTCATCCCCATCACAATATAAACAGGTTTCCTGACACAATAATTCTCCTCAGTTTTCACGCACATCTTCTAAATAACTCCTCTACACTATCCTCAGCTCCCTTTCACGTTCTTTATGAAGCTTTGTTTTGCATTATGTTCAGGCAAGAGGCAACATATGCTGACTCTGTCCATAAATGATGAAAGATTGGCTTCCATATTTCCTAAAGGATACAAAGTGCTCCTTTTCTTTACAGATGACTGTTTGCTTTAAGAGTTTGAAGGAATAAGATGCATTATACTTAGGAGGAGGTTCCATTCTGAGACAGTCCTTTATTGGATGAGCATAAAATGGCTGGTGATGCATGATCATATGAGAGTCAGAAAGTCTAAAAGGTTAAAGATTGCAATGGATGCCGGAGTAGTGTGAGGAGCACCAGCAGCATGGCACAGTGAGGGACACACGAGGACAAGGGTTCCCCGAGTGATGGAGCCCCGATCCACTGATTGGATGAGCCAGCAAGGGGCGGGGCCTGCACCTGGCAGTGTGGGTGATTTAAAGAGGCTAAAACAATCAGCCTACCTGATTGCAACAGACGCATATATATTCCCAGCAGGCAGGTGTGTGGCAGTATGGTGACCACCCAGTGGAATTAAAAAAAAAAAAAAAGCTTTGTCTTCTGCTACTCCTGAGCTTCTAGCACCCAATAGAACCAATGCAGCCACACAGACAGAGCTCCTGTCAGAGCATGTGACCACACAGGCTTCAGACTGTGGGGTGCATGTGAGGATATTACTGGAGATGGAGGGTGATAGCAATCACGCCTGTGGGAGGTGTGACCAGGTAGATGAACTGCTCTGCCTCATGGTCGAGCTTCAGGAGGAGGTGAGCAGACTGAGGAGCGTCCAACAATCTGAGAAGGAGATAGACCAGTTGAGCTGTGCTCTGCCATCTCTGGTACAGACAAGCCAACTCAGCATGGCCACTACTGAGGTAGGTCCAGGTTCTATTCTGTGCCAGGAGGAAGGCAGCGTTATGAGGGATAGGGAAGAGTGGAAGCAGGTTACTGCATGGAGCTGTAAGAGGAACCCCTCCTTAACTTCTCAGCTACCTTTACAGAATAGGTATGAGGCTCTGGGTATGGTAGACAAAGTTCATAATGAGATAGATGAGGAGGAACCTATGCAAGTACCCTCACCAAGGTCAGATCAACCAACGCCTTGCAACAAGACCTGCATTAAGACCAGCACAGAGAAGAAACAACGGTGAGTTACGGTCATAGGTGACTCCCTCCTGAGCGGAACAGAGGCACTCATTTGCAGACGTAGCCCTCTTTTCAGGGAAGTTTGCTGCCTCCCTGGGGCCCAAATCAGGGATGTCACCAAATGACTGATGAGCTTAATAAAGCCTTCGGACTATTACCCGTTCCTGCTCTTTCATGTGGGTATTAATGATGTCGCAACAAGAAGTCCAAGGTCGATCAAAAGAGATTTCAGGGCCCTGGGAAGAATGCTAAAAGATCCAGGAGCATAGGTAGTGTTTTCCTCAATCCTCCCAGTAATGGAGGGAGACTTTGGAAGAAACAGGCGAGATCAAGACATCAATACCTGGCTCCAGAACTGGCGCTTCCACCAGGACTTTGGTTTTTATAACCATGGAAGAGTCTTTGAAACACAAGTGCCGTGGTTTCACACCAGCTGGCAACTAAGCACCACACAGCCGCTCGCTCACTCCCCCCACAGTGGGATGAGGGAGAGATTCGGAAGAGTAAAAGTGAGAAAACTTGTGGGTTGAGATAAAGACAGTTTAATAGGTGTCACAGTTTAAGGCTGGGCTGTCTATTAAACTGGTGGCAGACGCTCTCTATTAACCCTCCCCCCTGCCCCCAGAAGGGAAAGGGAAAAGAGAGGGAGACTTATGGGTTGGAAAGTTAAAACAGTTTTAATGAATGATAATAATGAAAAAGAGTATAATAATAATTACGGAAATAATTAAATATATACAAATATATACAAAATCAAGATCGACTCCCCTGATGTCGGTCATGTCACCACTGGCACTGCAGGGCAGGCTCCCAGAAGGCGCAGCGATGGACAGGAACTGGATTCAAGGATGCACGGATCGGGGGCAGCAGGAAAACGGACAAAGTCCTCTTCGAACACCGGCCATAGCAGAAGGGGGCGAGACCCTTGTGATCCCCCCACTTTATACTGAGAATGATGTGTATGGGATGGAATATCTCATTGGTCAATTTTGGGTCACCTGTCCTTTCCGCTCCTCCCTGCAGGTGCAACCCTTCAGTTGGGGTCAGCTGTCCTGGCTGTGTCCCCTCCCAAGTTCTTGTGCACCCCCAGCCTACTTGCTGGTGAGGTGGTGTGAGAAGTAGAAAAGACCCTGACTCTGTGTAAGCACTGCTCAGCAATAACGAAACCATCCATGTGTTATCAACACTGTTTTCATCACAAATCCAAAACACAGCCCCATACCAGCTACTATGCAGAAAAATAACTCTATCCCAGCCAAAACCAGCACAACAAGGTATGCTGGGGCCTGTCAGGATCCACCTGTCCTGATGGGGGAAACACTTCTTTGCTCATAAGCTGGCAGGACTGATTGAGAAGCCTTTAAACTAGAGTCAATGGGGGAAGGGGATACCAACAGGAGAGATGAAGGTAAGCCAAGGATTAGCATGGCATCACCTGAGGGTGGCAATGCTAATGGGAGTATTTATGCTGCTCCTGGGAGCACGGAGGGCTCAGGAGCACATCTGAAATGCTTGTACACAAATGTACGCAGTATGAGAAACAAACAGGATGAATTGGAAGCATTGGTCAGTTCCCAGAGCTGTGATGTCATTGGTATTAGTGAGACTTGGTGGAATGAGTCCCACAATTGGAGTGCTGGGATGGAGGGCCACAGGCTGTTCAGGAGGGATAGGCAGGGCAGGCGAGGTGGAGGAGTTGCACTGTATGTAAGGGAGAGATGTGACTGTGCAGCCCTTACAGTTAGGGATGATGTGGGTGAGAGCCTCTGGATGAGGATTAGGGGGGATGGAAAACAAAGGAGATGTCATAGTGGGTGTCTACTATTGATCGCCCAGCCAGGATGTAAGCACTGATAAGTTATTCTGTAGGCAATTAGGAGAAATCTCTGGATTGGTAGACCTTGTCCTTATGGGAGATTTCAACTTCCCAGGCATCAACTGGGAATACCATATTGCTGTGACAAGCAAGTCTTGGAAATTCTTGAAGTTTGTGGAAGATAACTTCTTGTCACAGGTACTCAGTGAGCCAACTAGGAAAGATGCCCTCCTAGACTTGTTGTTTGTGAATACAGAAGGACTCGTGGGAGATGTGATGGTAGGTGGCTGTCTTGGCCACAGCGATCATGAAATGGTTGAGTTCAAAATTTTTGGTCTAATGAGAAAAAAGGTCAGCAGAGTTACTACCCTGGATTTCAAGTGAACAAACTTCAAGCTAGTCAGGGAGCTACTTAGCAGTGTCCCCTGGGAATCTCATGGATCTCAGGGTCCATGAGAGCATGTCAATTTTTAAGAGCCACCTTTTCAAAGCACAGGAGCAGGCAATCCCTTCGTTTCCTAAGTCAAGCAAGTGGGGCAGAAGACCAGCTTATCTGAACAGGGAACCTCTCTTGGAACTCAGGAGGGAAAAGAAATGGTACGATCCCTGGAAGTGAGGTCAGGCTTTCCAGGAAGATTACAGAGCCATGCTTCACATACGCAGGGAGAAGACAAGAAAGGCCAAAGCTCAATTAGAGTTGAAACTGGCCAGTGTTGTGTCAGACAAGAAGAAAGGCGTTTTTAAAGTATATTAATAGCAAGAGGAGGTTGAAGGAAAACATTGGACTGCTATTTGATGAAAATGGTCACCTGACTAATAGGGATGAAGAAAAAGCAGAGGCATTCAATGATTTTTTTGCCACAGTCTTTAATAATACTGATAGACCTAGGGCTGCCCGGTCCCCTGAGTCGGAGGACAACGAGTGTGGGAACAGTGACTTTCCATTTGTGGACACTGAAATTGTAAGGGACAAGCTGTATCAGCTGAATGTTCACAAGTCCATGGGGACTGATGGGATTCATTCCAGAGCACTGAAGGAGCTAGCCGATGTTATGGCAGGACCCCTCTCAATCATCTACCAAAGATCTTGGGAGCCTGGGGAGGTCCCTGCTGACTGGAAGGTAGACAATGTTATTCCAGTTTACAAGAAGGGTGTGAGGGAAGACCCAAGAAACTACAGACCTGATAGTCTAACCTCAGTTCCTGGAAAAATTATGGAGAAGATCATACTGGGTGCTACTGAAAGGCATTTAAAGAACAATGCAATCATCAGGCACAGTCAACGTGGGTTCACAAAGGGAAAGTCCTGTTTAACCAATTTGATATCCTTCTATGATAGGGTCACCTGCCTAGTGGATGAAGGAAAGGTGGTGGATGTAGTTTTTCTGGATTTTAGTAAGGCTTTTGATACTGTCCCTCACAACATCCTTCTGGACAAGTTGTCCAACTGGGGGACGAGTGGGTTCACAGTGCACTGGGTGAAGAACTGGCTGAAGGGCAGGGCTCAAAGGGTTGTAGTGGATGGGGCTACATCTGGCTAGCAACCAGACACCAGCGGTGTTCCTCAGGGTTCAATTCTAGGGCCAGTTTTCTTCAATATATTTATCAACGATCTGGATGCAGGAGTTGAATGCACCATTAGCAAGTTTGCTGAGGATACTAAACTGGGAGGTGCTGTTGACTCTCTTGAGGGACAAGAGGCCTTGCAGAGGGATCTGGATAGACTGGAGCATTGGGCAATCATCAATGGCATGAAATGTAGCAAGAACAAATGCTGGATTCTGCACCTAGGACGGAGTAACACCAGGCACAAGTATAAATTGTGAGAGGAGTGGCTGGAGAGGAGCCCTGCAGAAAGGGGTCTGGGGGTGCTGGTCGACAGGAGGCTCAACATGATTCAGCAGTGTGCCCTGGCAGCCAAGAGGGCAAACCACATTCTGGGGTGCATCGAACACAGTATAACCAGCCGGTCACAAGAAGTGATTATCCCACTGTATTCAGCGTTAGTGCGGCCTCACCTTGAGTATTGTGTGCAGTTCTGGGTCCCACAATTTTAAAAGAATGTTGAGGTCCTGGAATGCATCTAGAGGAGGGCAACAAAGCTGGTGAAAGGGGCTGGAAGGCATGTCCTATGAGGAGCGGCTAAGGACTCTGGGTTTGTCTAGTTTGGAGAAAAGGAGGCTGAGGGGCAACATCATTGCTCTCTACAGCTTCCTGAGGAGGGGAAGTGGAGAGGGAGGTGCTGATCTCTTCTCCCTGGTATCCAGTGACAGGACGCATGGGAATGGTTCAAAGCTGCCTGCCTTTCACAGAAAACCTCCAGGGGAGGTTCAGACTGGACATTAGGAAGCATTTCTTTACTGAGAGGGTGGTCAAACAGTGGAACAGGCTTCCTAGAGAGGTGGTCGATGCTCCATGCCTGTCAGCGTTTCAGAGGCATTTGGATAATGCCCTTAATACTATGCTTTAGTTTTTGGTCAACCCTGAATTGGTAGGCAGTTGGACTAGATGATCATTGTGGGTCCCTTCCAGCTGAAACAGTCTATTCTATTTTATTCTATTCATGTAATACCTATTTGGAGAAAATAAATATTCATTGGTTTTCTTTCTCAGGGTCCTCCACGCATTAGGCTGGGTTACCACTTTGCGCATAGCTAATATGAGAAAATATATTCCCTTAGTAATTCTGTACTAAGCATCCTTGTCTCCCTCATCGGCTGATGAAGAACTGACTTTAACACTTCCTTACATAAGAGAGCTTTCTGAGTAATAATTTCCACTTGAGGGACTTTTGCATGACACTTAAAGCTAAGGATAAACTCCTTCATTAAAATGTGTCAACATGGATTCACCAAGGGGAAATCATGCTTGACCAATCTGATAGCCTTCTATGATGGCATGACTGGCTGGGTAAATGAGGGGAGAGCAGTGGATGTTGTCTACCTTGACTTCAGCAAGGCTTTTGACACTGTCTCCCACAACATCCTCATAGGAAAGCTCAGGGAGTGTGGGTTAGAGGAGTGGACAGTGAGGTGGATTGAGAACTGGCTGAATGGCAGAGCTCAGAGGGTTGTGATCAGTGGCGGTGAGTCTAGTTGGAGGCCTGTAGCTAGCTGTGTTCCCCAGGGGTCAGTACTGAGTCCAGTCCTGTTTAACTTATTCATCAATGACCTGGATGAGGGGACAGAGTGTACCCTCAGCCAGTTTGCTGATTATACAAAACTGAGAGGAGTGGCCGATACATCAGAAGGCTGTGCTGCCATTCAGCAAGACCTGGACAGGCTAGAGAGTTGGACGGGGAGGAACCTAATTAAGTTCAACAAAGGCAAGTGTAGGGTCCTACACCTAGGGAGGAATAACCCCATGCACCAGTACAGGCTGGGGGTTGACCAGCTGGAAAGCAGCTCTGCAGAGAAGGACCTGGGAGTCCTGGTGGACAACAAGTTTACCATGAGCCAGCAGTGTGCCCTTGTGGCCAAGAAGGCCGATGGTATCCTGGGGTGCATTAGGAAGAGTGTGGCCAGCAGGTGGAAGGAGGTTATCCTCCCCCTCTACACTGCCCTAGTGAGGCCACACCTGGAGTCCTGTGTCCAGTTCTGGGCCCCCCAGTTAAAGAAAAACAGAATCACACAGAATCACAGAATCAATCAGGTTGGAAGAGACCTCTGGGATCATCGAGTCCAACCATTGCCCTGACACCACCATGTCAACTAGACCATGGCACTAAGTGCCATGTCCAGTCTTTTCTTAAACACATCCAGAGATGGTGACTCCACCACCTCCCTGGGCAGCCCATTCCAATGTCTAATGACCCTTTCTGAGAAGAAATGCTTCCTAATGTCTAACCTGAACCTCCCCTGGCAAAGCTTGAGGCTATGTCCTCTTGTCCTATCGCTAGTTGCCTGGGAGAAGAGGCCGACTCCCACTCCGCTACAACCTCCCTTCAGGTAGTTGTAGACTGCAATAAGGTCACCTCTGAGCCTCCTCTTCTCCAGGCTAAACAACCCCAGCTCCCTCAGCCGTTCCTCATAGGACAGACCCTCCAGACCCTTCACCAGCTTGGTCGCCCTCCTCTGGACTCGCTCCAACACCTCAACAAGGTAGACAAGGAACTACTGGAGAGAGTCCAGCAGAGGGCTAGGAAGATGATTAGAGGACTGGAGCATCTCTCATGAGGAGAGGCTGAGGGAGCTGGGTCTGTTTAGCCTGCAGAAGAGAAGACTGAGGGGGGGATCTTATCAATGCTTACAAATACCTTAAGGACGGGTGTCAAGAGGATGGGGCCAGACTCTTCTCAGTGGTGCCCAGCGACAGGACAAGGGGCAACAGGCACAAACTGAAACACAGGAAGTTCCATGTGAATATGAGGAAAAACTTCTTTACTTTGAGGGTGATATAGCACTGGAACAGGCTGCCCAGGGAGGTAGTGGAGTCTCCTTCTCTGGAGATATTCAAAACCCGCCTGGACGCAACCCTGTGCAACTTGCTCTAGGTGAACCTGCTTTAGCAGGGGGTTGGACTAGATGATCTCCAGAGGTTCGGACTAGATGATCTCCAGAGGTTCCTTCCAACACTAACCATTCTGTGATTCTGTGTCAGTTAATCTTTTATTGGGAAGTTACTTGCAGGAATAAATAGATAAATAAAATAAGAATTCATTGGCAGAGCATGCAGATAGCTAAATCAAATTTTAAATACAGGAAGATTTTGGAATGAAATTTGGGCTAATAGGTCACTGCAACAGATGAAGCATTCTTTTTTGTTAGCCTACATACAGTTACACTCAGCAGATTTGATTTAATGCAAATGTATACAGTCATGTCTGAAAATACACCAGCCTTCATAGAACAGTAAAGAAGCATTTTTCATGTACTAGTATGACAGGTTTACTTAGAAAAACCTTATAAGGCTGCAAAATGTTTCACTTTGATTAAAAACACTTAGTGGAGCAAATTCTCCTCTGAAGTATGTGATTGTGCACATGTAACTGAGGATGAGATTCATTCCTTTCCACATGCAGAGTAAATAAGCTTTGCATTGACAGCTTTAGGTTAAGAGCAACTACTCTGGTGAACTCCATATGCAGGGCATTTTGGCTACTATATCAATATAAACAAAATAACCCCTTCTAACTAATTCTTAGTGCTCTATGTGTTGATGTGAAAAGCAGTGTGAAGAACACAACTTGGCATCTGGAATGTGCAGAGGCCTTTGTTTCATGGCTATTTTGTGCATTCAAGAGTACAGGCAATTTTCTACATTAGCATGGGGATCCTTGCAGAGGACTTTCACATAATGTGGCTTGTTGAATCTAATAATTGCACATAGTGCAAGTCAGCATAGAATTTGGGCCATGTCATGCTTCTAATAGAGAAATATTGCATAATTATATATTTTTTAAAATGGCAATCATTGAAATAAGTGAGGTTGCAGAGTAGAAAGCAGGAAAAAATATTGTCTATGGTACATATATTCTTCATAATATTGAATGATGTATTTAGAATTACTTTTGCAATAAATATTTTAGTTATATTTTGAAAATAAGCATATGGGTGATAGATTTAAATGGGCTTTTTTGTAAATCTGGACTCAGTGACTGGGCAGTTTAAAGGTAGACAAATTCTATGAGTAGCATGCAGGACTGGTTTGTTCTTTCCATTATCATATAGATGTAGCATATAACTAATAAAGGCTGTGCTCTCATAAGGTGGTCTGTGATTCAAGTGTGTAATCTTAGGCTATCTAAAGGAACTGTGGCCTAAGCTCTCCTGATAACAAGTTTTCTTTGGTCCTCTCCTACCCAAAAGATCAGCCACACTTGTCTATGGCACTTCTCTGGAAAGAAAAGTGGCTCCTGATTAGACTTCAAAGTCCAGAGATTTGTACCACCCGAGTGCCTTATTGTGTCCTGTATAGCTGAAGCAAGCCCAGCAGCATACAAAGTGAGCATGTGCTAATTGCAGAGTGAATACTAGAGACCTGATGAGAGTATAGGTAGCTATAGAGACAGAATGATTGTACTGAGAATAACTGTGTGAGTTGACATAACTGAAAGGCAACGAAGACTGACTGTGTGAAGCAGGGCTGACTGGCACAAATGAACAGGTAGAATGAATTGTGTGCAATTCTGGGCCCCACACTTTAAGAAGGATGTGGAGGTCCTGGAATGCGTCCAGAGGAGGGCAACCAAGCTGGTGAAAGGGGCTGGAAGGCACGTCCTATGATTAGCAGCTAAGGACTCTGAGTTTGTCTAGTTTGGAGGGAAGGAGGCTGAGGGGCAACGTCATTGCTCTCTACAGCTTCCTGAGGAGGGGAAGTGGAGAGGGAGGTGCTGATCTCTTCTCCCTGGTATCCAGTGACAGGATGCATGGGAATGGTTCAAAGCTGCGCCATGGGCGGTTCAGACTGGACATTAGGAAGCATTTCTTTACCGAGAGGGTGGTCAAACACTGGAACAGGCTTCCTAGAGAGGTGGTTGATGCCCCATGCCTGTCAGCGTTTAAGAAGCATTTGGACAATGCCCTTAACAACATGCTTTAGCTTTTGGTCAGCTCTGAATTGGTCAGGCAGGTGGACTTGATGATTGTTTTAGGTCCCTTCAAACAGAACTGCTGTATTCTAAATTTGAGAGGGAGAGAAAATAAGTATAGCTGAATTCTGGACAGAAAGCTCTGACTCCCTACAGAGCAATTAGGAGAAATTGTCAGCAAGGGACTAAAAGCAATAATTAAAAAAAACATGATGTCACAGGTATCTATGTCTGTGATATTAATGATACTTATGATTTATTGCTCTTTCTGATGACCTCAGCATTATGCAGGAATCCAGGGCAAAAACAAAAATCAAAAAAACGGCAGATGGGGACTTATTCTAGGGTAACTTTCAATATGACATTTTTATCTGTCATAACTCTTAGAGAACCACAATTTGGAAGTAAAAACCTGTTCTCTGGATACTTTGGTATACTTTCAACTGAAATGGGTTTTCTTCAAAGCATTTAGATGCTTTGTTCAACAGAGGCTGTTGCAGCTGAAACGAAGAGAGACACTTCTTCCTTATAAAACTGAGTCATAGAATCATAGAATAGTTTGGGTTGGAAGGGACCTTTAAAGATCATCTAGTCCAACCCCCCCCTACAAAGAGTAGGGACATCTTCAACTAGATCAGGTTGCTCAGAGCCCCATCCAGCCTGACCTTGAATGCTTCCAGGGATGGGGCATCTACCACCTCTCTGGGAAACCTGTTCCAGTGTTTCACCACTCTCATCGTGAAGAATTTCTTCCTTATATCTAGTCTGAATCTATCCTCTTTTTAGTTTAAAACCATTATCCCTTGTCCTATCGCAACAGACCCTGCTAAAAAGTCTGTCCCCATCTTTCTTATAAGCCCCCTTTAAGTACTGAAAGGCTGCAATAAGGTCTCCCTGGAGCCTTCTCTTCTCCAGGCTGAACAACCCCAACTCTCTCAGACATTCTTCATTGCAGAGGTGTTCCAGCCCTCTGACCATTTTTGTGGCCCTCCTCTGGACCCGCTCCAACAGGTCCATGTCTTTCTTGTACTGAGGACTCCAGAGCTGGATGCAATACTCCAGGTGGGGTCTCACCAGAGCGGAGTAGAGGGGGAGAATCACCTCCCTTGACCTGCTGGCCATGCTTCTTTGTATGCAGCCCAGGATACAGTTGGCCTTCTGGGCTGCAAGCGCACATTGCCGGCTCATGTCCAGCTTTTCATCCACCAGTACCCCCAAGTCCTTCTCCACAGGGCTGCTCTCAATCCCTTCATCCCCCAGTCTGTATTGATGCTAGGGGTTGCCCTGACCCAGGTGCAGGACCTTGCACTTGGCCTTGTTGAACCTCATGAGGTTCACAGGGGCCCACTTCTCAAGCTTGACCAGGTCTCTCTGGATGGCATCCCATCCCTCAGGTGTGTCAACCACACCACTCAGCTTGGTGTCATCTGCAAAGTTGCTGAGAGTGCACTCAATCCCTCTGTCTCTGTCATTGATGAAGATATTCAACAGTACTGGTCCCAATACAGACCCCTGAGGGACACCACTCGTCACTGGTCTCCATCTGGACATTGAGCCATTGACCACTACCCTCTGGATGTGACCATCCAGCCAATTCCTCATCCACTGAACAGTCCACCCATCAAATCCATCTCTCTCCCATTTAGAGAGAAGGATGTTGTGGGGGACTGTGTCAAAGGCCTTACAGAAGTCCAGGTAGATGACATTCGTAGCTCTTCCCTTGTCCACTGATGCATTCGCTCCATCACAGAAGGCCACTAGGTGAGTCAGGCAAGACTTGCCCTTGGTGAAGCCATGCTGCCTGTGTCAAATCACCTCCCTGCCCTCCATGTGCCTTAGCATAGCTTCTAGGAGGATCTGTTCCATGATCTTCCCAGGCACAGCAGCGAGGCTGATAGGTCGGTAGTTCCCAGGGTCCTCCTTTCTACCCTTTTTAAAAATGGGTGCAATGTTTCCCTTTATTCCAGTCTCCGGGGACTTCACCTGACTGCCATGACTTTTCCAATGTCATGGAGAGTGGCTTGGCATCTACATCAGCCAATTCCCTCAGGACTCTGGGATGCATCTCACGGGGTCCCATAGACATATGTATATTCAGGTTCCTCAGGTGGTCTTGAACCTGATCTTCTCTTACAGTGGGAGGGATTTTGCTCCCCTAGTCCTCGTCTTGCTATCCATCCACTCGAGAGGTGTGGGAAGAGAGGTTGCCAGTGAAGACTGAGGCAAAAAGTTGTTGAGTACCTCAGCCTTCTCCTCATCTATTGTTACCAGTTTGCCAGTCATGTTCATCAGGGGGGTACACTTTCTTTGACCTTCCTTTTCTGGCTGACATACCTGTAGAAGCCCTTCTTATTATTCTTTGTGGCCCTTGCCAAGTGCAGCTCCAGCTGTGCCTTGGCCTTCCTGACCCCATCCCTACACAACCGGGCAGCATCCCTATACTCCTCCCAGGATACCTGTCCCTGCTTCCACTGCCTGTGCATTTCCTTCTTGCCCTTTAGTTTGACCAGCAGGTCTTGACTCAGCCATGCCAGTCTCTTGCCTTCCTTTCCTGATTTCTTACACATGGGGATCAAGAGCTCGCGCTCTATGGCAAGCATCCTTAAAGATCTGCCAGCTCTGTTCTGCTCCCTTGTCCCTAAGGGCAGTTTCCTAGAGGGTCCTATTGACTAACTCCTTGAACAGCTAGAAGTTTGCTTTCCTAAAATTCAGGGTCCTGACTTTACTCTTCGCTTGTCCCATATCCCTCAGGACTGCGAACTCCACCAGTGCGTGATCACTGCAGCCCAGGCTGCCTCCAACCTTGACGTCTCCAATTAGCTCACTTGTGTTGGTGACCATCAGGCCCAGTATCGCAGCCCCTCTGGCAGGGCTGTCTATTACCTGGCTTAAGAAGTATTCCTCAATGCACTCCAGGAGTCTCCTTGATTGCCTACAGCTTGCCATGCTACTTTTCCAGCAGATGTCGGGGTGGTTGAAGTCCCCCAGCAGGACGAGACCCTGCGAGCGCAATGCTTCCTGTAGCTGGAATAAGAAGGCTTTGTCAATAGGGTCCCCTTGATCGGGCGGCCTGTAGTAGACACCAACCACAAGGTTCCCTTTGCTGCCTCGGTCTCTAATTCTTACCCATAAGCTTTCAACCTGCTCGTGCTTATTCTTCAGAGACAGCTCTTTGCAATCTATCCATTTCTTGATGTAGAGGGCAAAGCCTCCACCCCCCTTCCTTGCCTGTCCCTTCTGAACAGCCCGTAGCTGTTGATACCCACAATCCAGTCATGTGATTCGTCCAACCAAGTTTCAGTAATGGCAGTTTCACTGTTGGCTCCTATTACCTGTGTTCTCCAGTGTAACCAGCATATTTCAGAGTAACAGGTTGAGGGCCCTCACTAGCACCCCATCCCTCAAACCTTGGCGTGTCATCCCACAGCTTGTAATGGGCAAGCCTGATATTATCCTTCTCCGCCTTCAAGTCTAGTTTAAAGCTCTGTCAAGGAGCCCTGCTAGCTCATGAGCAAAGACCCTCTTCCCCCTCTGAGAAAGGTGAATCCCATCTGATGCAAGCAGGCCTGGTGCCATGTAGGCCATCCCATTATTGAAAAACCCAAAACTGTGGTGGTGACACCAGCCATGGAGCCATGTACTAATAGATGGGGTCCAGCTGTTTCTTCCAATGTCGCTGCTTGCAAATGGAAGGAGAGAGGAAAAAATAACCTGTGCTCCGGATTCCCTTACCAACTGTGGGAATATAACTGAAGATTGGCGAGGAGGATTGTAAACACGCTCAAGTGACTTGCACCTGGGGTGTCGAAAAACACATACATCATACTAGTAACTGTTGCTTAGTCTTGTGTGCTGGACAAGTAGAACATCTGCATTCAGATAACATAGGCCTGTGATAAGACTCAGGGGCACCTAATTGTTCATGCCTGAGATTCCTGCCCTGCTGTGAGAAAGATCAAAGCGCAGTGGAAAACTGCCACCTGCAAGAAATCCCTAATATACAGGTGAAAGCAGCAGGCCTGGAATCTCTCACTCTCTCTCTCTCTCTCGCAGGCACTGAGCTCCACGGTGCCTGCGTCCCCGCTTGCGTGCCTTTGCCCCGGGTGCTGCTTCGGAGATCCCCCTGTTTGCGAGGTAACGGGAATAAATTTGCTCTTTGCATTTTATCTGTGGTTTTGTGGCTCTTCCTGCGTCCTGCCTGTGTCGGCTCACACATCAACCATCCCAAGGCCCTGAAGTCTCTTTTGATAGCCCTTGGACTACACGTTGTGCCTTCATCGCCACCCACATGGAAGAGCAGTAATGGGTAATAACCAGAGGGCTGCACCAGACTAGGAAGTTTCCTAGTGATGTCCTTAACCCAGGCCCCAGGGAGGCAGCAGACTTCCCTAAGAGGAAGGTCTGTCCGGCATATTGGACCCTCTGTTCCCCTCAGAAGGGAGTCTCCTACAACTATAACCCATCTTTTCCTCCTTGTGGAGGTGGTCGTGATACAGGGGGGTAGGCCTTTCTGACCTTGGCAACACCTCTGGTGTAGATGGACCATCATCCACATAATCCATTGACTGGCCTTACATATCCAGAGCCTCATACCTATTGTACAGAGGCACCTGGGTAGACAAGGTGGGCAAGGAGGGGGTTTGCCTGCTGCCCCGAGCGTGCATGGACTTGCCTCCATTCACTCCTTTCGTATAAGGTACTGCCTTCAATCTAGCAGGGGGAGGATACAGGATCCCCTTGACCTTGTTTTTTTTTTTTTCTGGTGGCTGTTCCTGTTTCAAGGAAGGCAGAGCATTGTTCCACCAGTCTATCTCAGACTCCCTGATGCTCCTTAACCTTTCTACTTTCTCTTGTAGCTCTCTGTCTTCATTTAGCCCACAGCCAGGGCTAAACAATAGCAGTTTTTCTCTCACCCACTGTCCCTTCCCCAACCAAGGAAGGAAATTGGGAAAAAGAGGGAGACTTGGGGGTTAAAATTTAACAGATTTAATAAAATAAAGAAAACAGTATCAACAATAACATAAAACACACAAAAGTATACTTAGCTACAGAGTTGCAGCAGGTTGTCCAGAAATAGCATTTGTCAGCAATAAGGAAAAAGTGAGGCCAGTAGAGAGAAGAGCAAAACCAGACCCACCTCTGCCCACCAAGCCCTCCCTTTCATAGTGAACTTGATAGTTAATGATATAGAATACACCTGTGGGCCAGCCTGGGTCAGCTGCCCTGGATTTAGCTGCTAATGGCCCTGATCACCATGGCTGGCCACAAACTGAAACAAAACCCCAATGAAAGGAGGATGCTCTGCCACCAACCTGAGCAGATCATCCACTTGGTCACACCTCACACAGCCGTTCTCACTATTGCCATCCGTTACTAGTGAAAGGCTTTAGCGTGCCCTGCAGCCTGAGACCTGCATGGCTCTATGTTTTCATGGGAGCTCTGTCTGGGTTGCCACATCCATTCTGGCAAGTGCAGAGGACATGGCTTTCTGTCAGGTGGATACCATAGCTAAGTTCTTTCTGAGAGGATGATGACCACCAATTGAACTCACCTCTTGAGCTGGTAGGGTCACTACACCCTTCCATGCAAACTGACACACCACACTCTGCAGTGGTCCTGGTCACTAGCACTCCCTAGGCTGCTTTTTATAGGTGTGGGGGTAGCTGTGGTTGCTCTGGCAATGCCCAGGCCTCGTCAGTGCTGCCAGCTCCTGGAGGGTCTCTCCGCTCCCCTGGTGTTTCCCTGCCTCAGGAAACCCCCCTGGTGCACCAAGATCTGCTGCTCTGCTGCAGATTGGGCCAGCTCCAGAGCAGTTCCCCTCAGCAACTGAGTCCTTACAGGCAGGATTACACCACTTCAAGGAGGCATATCAAGTTTGAGAACTTTGATGCACAGAAAGTGTGGGACTGCTATATATCATTGTGACCTTAAAGAGATTATAAAAGCTGCTGAAAATGGAGGACATGCGGGCCTATATGTCATCACCAAACTCAAAAAGAGGAAATTAATTTTAAGTCTGCTCTAAAGAACCAAAGCAAAAAAGGGACTGAGTCATGACCCACCGAAGTTATGGAACTCAAATGAAGAAAAGTTTCAAGGAGTATGGAAAAAGACAACCCAGGAGCACAGGTGGCAATACACAGGGAACAATAAAGAGTTTTTTCTGGATTCCAGCAAAAATATACTTGGAGGAAAGAGAGAAATCATGTGAAAAAACAGGTTTTAGGGAAGAAGAATAGGTAGTGGAAAGAAGCAAGGAATATATTTCTGAAGTGCAAATGAGAGTTAGTGGAAACGATACAATGCAATCACTTTTTTGTCTCCCAAAAGAACGAACTAGATTCTGACTCTTACTCCTGATGAATGGTAACTTACACAAGCAGCATTTCCATTAAAATCTTGAGCTAAATTTCTACTCAACATGAGTAAACATGGCAGAATTAGACCTTTTTCCCCCACTAAAAGCGAGTAAAATTACTTCAGTATTTTCCTAATTTAATCTGTATTTATGCAGCTGCTGTACTGGTCAAAGAATCACAGAATGGTTGAGGGTGGAAGGGACCTCTGGAGCTCATCTCATCCAATCCCCCGTCCAGACAGTTTTGAATATCAACAATGATGGAGACTCTACAACCTCTCTGGGCAACCTGTTCCAGTGCTCAGTCACCCTCGTAATAAAAAAGTGTTCCCTGATGTTCAGAGGGAACCTCCTGTGTTTCACTTTGTGCCCATTGCTTCTCGTCCTGTCACTGGGCACCACTGACAAGAGCCTGGCTCTGTCTTCTTTGCACCCTCCCTTCAGGTATTTATATACATTGATAAGATCCCCCTGAGCCTTCTCTTCTCTTGGCTAAACAGTCCCAGCTCTCTCAGTGTTTCCTCATATGTGAGGTGCTCCAGTCCCTTAATCATCATCGTGGTCCTTCTCTGGACTCTCTCCAGTATGTCCATGTCTCTCTTGTACTGGGGAGCCCAGAACTGGACACAGGACTCCAGGTGTGGCCTCACCAGTGCTGAGTAGAGGGGAAGGATCACCTCCTTCAACGTGTTGGCAATACTTTGTCTAATGCAGCCCAGGATACCATTTGCCTTGTTTGCAGCAAGGGCACATTGCTGGCTCATGTTCAACTTGGTGTCCACCTGGACCCCCAGGGCATTTTCTGCCAAGCTGCTTTCCAGCTGGGCAGCCCCAGTGTATATTGATGCCTGGGGTTGTTCCTTCCCCTTGTTGAACTGCATGAGGTTCCTGTCAGCCCAATTCTCCAGCCTGTTGAGGCCCCTCATGGCAGCATGACCCCCTGGTGTATCAGCCACTCCTCCCATTTTGGTGTCATCAGCAAACTTGCTGGGGGTACACTCTGCCCCATCATCCAGATCATTAATAAAGATGTTGAACAGGACTGGACTCAGTATTTACCCCTGGGGTATGCTGCTAATGACTGGCCTCCAACTGGACTTTGTGCCACTGATCACCACCC
Organism: Nyctibius grandis; assembly: GCF_013368605.1. Lineage (NCBI taxonomy): Eukaryota > Metazoa > Chordata > Aves > Nyctibiiformes > Nyctibiidae > Nyctibius > Nyctibius grandis. The sequence goes on along the minus strand of NC_090694.1, from coordinate 18,279,723 downwards.
TCTGAGCCCAGCTGTTCAGCCAGTTTTCAATCCACCTCACTGTCTGCTCATCCTGCCCATACATTAACAGCTTATCTATGAGGATCTTATGGGAGACAGAGTCAAAAGCCTTCCTGAAGTCCGGGTAGACTATATCCACTGCTCTCCACTTGTCTACCAAGCCAGGCATTTCATCATAGAAGGTTATCAAGTTGGTCAAGCATGAAAAGTATGTGGTGTTTGATTATGAATAGGGCTGTGCTGGGGAAACTATGAAAAGAGTTGGTGCATAATAAAATATCTCAAGATTGCTGGTGGAAGGTGAATGAACATTCTTCAAAGTGAGGAAAGATAGCTGAATCAAATCTGTGGCTCTGAAATTCACAATATAGCAGAAGATATATGATAAGGTACACTAGAGATACAAGCCTGAGATTCAGAGGTAAGGTCTACACATTCTGGTCTAGACTTCTACAAAGACCAAGAATGTTTAGTCATGCTCTTGGGTCAGATCTATGTAATATTTTCAGCAAATTATGTAATATGATCTATCCCCAGAAATCACTTGAGACTATTGGTGAAAGGAGTTTTCTGATTTAAAATTCCAGTTACATAAAGCTCAGCTCTGTGAAACCTGTACATACACAGAACTGAAAAGTGGAACAAATATGCTTTCACAAGCATCCTAACTGCAAAACCCTAGCTATGCTGTGATTCTGCTATCCTCCAAAAGGTACATTAGGATGCATGAACATGTTGTCGTGTTGAATGTACTCATGCTGACACATCCTGAAAAGGGTATGTCATTTGAGATTTTAACCCCTCATGCCATTTATTTACATACTGCTGTCTGAGATTATCAAGAGTGTGTATGCATTCTATGTATTTACTGAAATAAAAAAATATATAAGGCTTTTCAAATACATAGTCAAAAAGGAGTTACCTGATGACATAAGATTTTACATATTTTGTAGTTAACTCAGAGTTCCAAATACAAAATGCAGCACTCAGGGACACCAGTTAGATTTGTGACTCTAAGGAATTTGGGGTCCATAAACCAATGAATGGATCATCCTCATCCATATGCACTTTCGGGTTTCTACTGGAACAATGCAGTTATATACATGCATTTTTCTGTCTGAATAGAGGACACAAATATAATACATGACTACATTATATAACCCCACTGTCCTGGTTTGGCCTAAACCAGGCCGATTTTCCTTTCAGTGATTTTTACTTTCAGCTAAGTCTCCTCTAAGTAACTGCACTTTCTGAAACTAACTGCATGTTTGCAGACAGTGTCTGCTTCCAGGACTGATAACGCTCGAAGTTTGTAGTTATTGCTGAGGTACCGGTAGGGATGTTGTGCAGTAAGGCTCTTGCTGTACTTATTCTTAGAGAAACCAAGGTCACTGCTGAATTCCTCACTGCTTACAAGTGAAGAGCCGAAGGGGGGTCGTAGCTGCAGCGGGGAGCAGACAGGGCAGGTGACCCAAAATTGACCAACGAGGGTATTCCATCCCATACACGTCATTCTCAGTATAAAGTGGGGGGATCACGAGGGTCTCGCTCTCTTTCTGCTATGGCCGGTGTCCAAGGAGGACTCTGTCTGTTTTCCTGCTGCCCCCGATCCCAATCCGTGCATCCCTGAATCCAGCTCTCGACCGTCGCTAGGCCCAGCCTGGGCCTTCCCGGAGCCTGCCCTGCAGTGCCGGTGGTGACGTGGCTGACTTCAGGGGAGCTCAATCTTGGTTTTGTATATATATTTGTATATATTTGATTATCTCTATTATTATTATTATACTCTTTTTCATTATTATAGTTTATTAAAACTGTTTTAACTTTCCAACCTGGAAGTCTCTCTCCCTTTTCCCTTTCCCTCTGGGGGGAGGGGGGGGGATAACAGAGGGCATCTGCCACAGGTTTAATAGCTGGCCCAGCTTTAAACCGTGACAGCCACACATTTTTAATCAGTGGAAAAGCATACCCATTTTTATGTTGTAAAAAACCTGTCTTTGGTTAATAAGCAAGTTCATTTTATCAGTGCCAAATATTTAGTCATACTGATTATTTAAGTACCTTTGTCTTTTTTAATTTATAAAATATGGGCTATGAAAACACTCCTATTTTACTTCAGATAAATAATACAAATGATCATTTATAATTTCTAGTCTTTTCAGATTTTTAACAAATGTTGATTTTTCAACAACAACAACAAAAAAAGATGTTGGCTATTAATTTGTTTTGCTTCTGCTTTATGTTATATTTAAGGAATCCTTTGCCAGAAACATTCTTAAGTAATGTGATTCTGGGCACATATACTATGTCATATTTTGTTAACATGAAAGAGGAAATATACCAGTCCTCAAATCACGCTTTAAAAAATATGACCCCTCTGTATAGGAGAACAATGTCTGTACCCATTACAAAGCTTTCATTATCTGTGAAAATTGAGTAAAAATTAACTTCACATCATGAAACTGCAAAGCAAATTAAGGAAATGCAATAATTTGTATCAACTCTGGTTATATCTGCTAAATATTTTCTAACTGTTCTAAAAAAGAAAAACAGAAGGCAAACTCACAATGAATAGAAACAATAATGGTCAGTAGCATGTGTTGCATGTTATTTGAATGGAAAGTAATTTATCGCTTATGAAATAAAAGCTGTTTATTCTTGTGATTCATTGTAACAATTTTTACAATTTATCTGTGAAAAAGTAAGAAACTGTACCACTATTAGCATATGAATACTTCACACATCAAATAGGCTATACAATAACAGAAGGACATTTGCTATTGGTGTATGCACACAGACAAAGCAGCCATTTTGAAAAAAAGAAAAAAGAAATGGTGTGGATGTTTAACCCATTGTCTGTCTCTCTGGTTTCACACTACTGCTTTGATTAGGGTAGCCTGGGAGTGTGACTTGAAATTCTTTAAAAATATGCACACAGGTTAAATACTGGAACAAAGATCATGTTGTATTATATTTTTATTCAGCCAGTAGCAATAGAGACAATATAAGAAACAGGTTCAGAATAAGAGGTTTTGAATGTATTTGTGTGTGTGCCCGAGGTGGGGGGAGGGGGCAAAGTTTGCCAGTGTGAAGATTATACAGAAATGAAACATTGCCTACATACAGTTTTATTTCATAGCAACAACATAGTGGACCTTGGGTCAGATGTGTGAAACTATTTCTCAGAGAAGCTGCATACATAACTGAGGCTCTATGAAGTGGTCTCAGTTGAAGTTGCCAGGCTACATTCATTTCAAAAGCAGAGCCATTTGTTATCAAATTTAAATTAACTCTCTCAGCACTGAACTCATAGCTTAAAGCATAGCTTTTCAAACTGCTTGATGTCTATGGAAGGAAAAATTGTGCCTGCTAACTGACAACAACATTATTTCACAAAAGACAGAAATCTTACCCATATTTAGGCCTGCAGAGCAATAATCTAGAAAGATTAATTTCTGAAGGATATCTTGATGCCTTGTTCTCTCTTAGGAACCACAGTGTTCTTTCTCTTCTCCCATTCTTTTATTTTCCTTTAAAAAACAATTCACAATTTCAGCTTTAATTTGGAAATAAATTAATAAATCAATATTTGCTGCTGTTTTTCTGCAAGCACGCCACAGCTGCTTTCACTAAATATTTCGGTTTTATGAGGTTGCATACAAATTAGAGAGTCATAAGATATTTATATTTTTCAGCTTCACATGACCTACAACTGTTGGATTTGATCCTGTAGCTTTTATTTGCACTGATAATACTTATAGATATAACTGCAATGAGATTTCTTTTACATTCAAGAATTACTAATGAGATAAATGATGTCTGGATTGCACTAATTATTATTTATTATTTATTTCCTTTAGCACCCCAGTGTGCTATGCACTTTCTAAACAGAGGAGAGATGTTTTTGCCCCAAGGAACTCACACGGCTGTGCAGATACCTTTTAAAAGCAATCCACATGACTTTATTATGCAGTATCTTAAGTAGCAAGAGGCAAACAATAAAAACAAACACCCAAAATGACAAACATTTGTTCACTAAATTAATCTGCTTTTGCTGAGTTCATGCCCTTCCTGTACTCGCTTTTGGTAAATATTTTAGCAGTTGATTGTCAATGGCAAAATATTTGTGGAAAGCAAATTTTATATCCTGAAAAGAAGTCTGTTTGCTAGAAACTTTGAGAGCTCTTGGTTCATTCTTTGGAGATGCTGGACACTCTTTTGCTCAGCAGGAACATACACATGCTTGAAAGTAAGGTGCTTTAGCTCAGATCCTCAAGGGTTGATCCCCATCAGTCACCTTTGAAGACATACTATGTTGGACAGAAACCAGAATGATCACTCAAAACTTTGCAGCCTTAGCTCCAAAAATAAAAGAACAAGTACAACAGCATATGACAACTGATGAGTACAATGCAGATTTTGAATATCAGTAATAATCATACAGTAGGAAAAAAGCTACCTTGCAATCTGCTCATAGATATGACAAGAGATGAAAAAAAATGAATACATTTATCAAATAAATTATTCATCCTGAATTAATTGCTCTGGTCTTAAATTAGGTTTACTCAGGCTAATCAACAAAGATATGCCAACAATTAAAACCAACAGAACATCCCAGTCATATACATACTGTATGTGTGCCTGGATACATCATCGTACAATACAGGCTTTTTGAACAAGAAAAGAAAGATGTATATACTTTCATAAATTCTGTATAAAACACAACTATGTTATTTTTCCATAAGTTTTGTTTCAAAAATATAAAAGGTTTATAGTTTTAAAGGTTTATAGTTTTTTTACCTAATTTGATATTTCTGATTTCATTTCTCTGATAAATTGTAGTCTCTAGCCAAGAGTAAGACTTTTACTATTGCTAAGCTTAATATACTGAACTAAACATAGCACTAAACAACCTGTGCTTTTCCTTCTTGAAACTTAAGCTTTGGGTATTTAATCTATATCCCTTCCTCAACATAAGATGCTGATTTGTTAGATTCAAGTCAAACCTGTTGTAGCTATTGACATATATGCTAGCAAGACTGCTTGAATTTCATCTTTATACTCTGTGAATGGAGAGGACTTTGTTTTAGAAAAGACAACTAAAATACCATTGAACGCTGTGTTGTCAAGTTAAAATTACTTTTTTCCCATAAAAATTAACAATCTATATTTTATTATTCATATGTGTAAAGATATAAAACATTTGTTTAAGCAATTAGTAGGTGATACCTCAAATTGCCTGCCATATTAGAAAATGATCCTTCATATAATGTACAAATATTTTCTAAAAAATAAAAGGTAAAGATAAACTGAATTTAAAAATAAGGACAGTAAAGTTACATGGTATAACATTTACCTTTTCATTTTTTTAAGATAGATATATCATGTATGAGTGCTCCCACGCAACTCTGGATATTATTCTAAAACTACAAACCATTTGCTTATTTAAAGCTCTATGCAGCTAACAATACTACAGGACTAGTAAAGCCTACCAAGCACTCTTTAAGAATCTTGTTTATTTACTGGTGGAAGTAATGTATGATACCTGTGTATCCATGACAACACTGTAACATGTCAGAGCAGGACTTGATCTTTTCTTCCAACTGCAATAAAAGTAAGAAAGAGTAATGGAGAGTGGAGACTAACAGTAGACTATTGTGGCCTGAATGAAGTCACATCGCCGCTGAGTGCTGCCGTGCCGGACATGCTAGAACTTCAATACGAATTGGAGTCAAAGACAGCCAAGTAGTATGCCACAATTGATATTGCTAATGCATTTTTCTCAATCTCTTTGGCAGTGGAGTGCAGGCCACAGTTTGCTTTTACTTGGAGGGGCATCCAGTACACCTGGAATCGACTGCCCCAGGGGTGGAAATGAAGCCCCACCATTTGCCATGGACTAATCCAGACTGCACTGGAAAAGGATGAAGCTCTGGAACACCTGCAATACATTGATGACATCATCATATGGGGCAACACAGCTCTGGATTTGTGCTGAAAACAGTGTTGATAACACATGCATGGTTTTGTTATTGCTGAGCAGTGCTTACACAGAGTCAAGGCCTTTTCTGTTTCTCACACCACCCCACCAGTGAGTAGGCTGGGGGTGCACAAGAAGCTGGGAGAGGACACAGCCGGGACAGCTGACCCCAATTGACCAAAGGGATATTCCATATCATATGATGTCATGCTTAGCATATAAAGCTGGGAAGAAGAAGGAAGGGGGGACGTTCGGAGTGATGGCGTTTGTCTTCCCAAGTAACTGTTACGCTTAATGCTTTCCTGCTTTTCTGGAGATGGCTAAACACCTGCCTGCTGATTGTGGGACTGGACTGGGCTGCTAGCAGCCCTGACCTTGAAGGAATTTAGCAAGAAAACAGAATGTGAGAAAAACAAGATATGGAGTGATATTCTAGCTGCCAACTACGGACTCGTGGCCAGCGCGTGATGGCCAATCAGCGGTTGTGGTCGGGCGTGTGAACAGCGAGTGCAACCAATCATAAAGCTAGCCAGCTAGAGGAGGGAAGATATAAAAAATGGAGTAAAATAAACACAGGCGCTCTTTTGCTTTTGCTCTTGCTTTGCTGCCTGCTTGAAACTATCCTTCTGTCTCCTGTTTTTATTTGATCACCGTGACAAATATAACGACAGCAGATGGGAAGTAGTGAATTAATTCCTTGTTTTGCTTTGCCTGCACATGTGGCTTTTGCTTTACCTATTAAACTGTCTTGATCTCAACCCACGACTTTTCTTGTTTGTACCCTTGTGATTCTCTCCCCCATCCCACTGCGGGGAGAGTGAGCAAGCAGCTGTGTGCTGCTTAGTTGCCGGCTATGTTAGACTGATATGCTTGAGATGCAAATTATATGTATGTGGTGGAATTCAGACATTACGTTACCATTGCTTTGACAAAGGTTGTGGTATTTCAAGATTTAGAAAAGCACCTTGAAAAATTAAAGCAAATTAACTGTGCAGAAGCAAAACAATGCAATAAAGGAAGAGATTCTTAGCTAGGGATAGGCTCCAGAACAATACTTGTCTTCCACTAACATTTTAATAAATAACATGGCCAATATCTAGCATAGTTTTCTTAGCATTCATAGATTTCAATGAGGAAAGATTTTGATTTAATACATCACATTTCCTCCAAGTGTACTGTATTTTCTGGATATGTTAGTATCATAGAATCATAGAATGGTTTGGGTTGGAAGGGACCTTAAAGATCATCTAGTTCCAACCCCCCTGCCATTGTCAGGGACACATTTCCACTAGACCAGGTTGATCAAAGCCCCATCCAACCTGGCTGTGAACACTTCCAGGGAGGTGGCACACACAACTTCTCTGGGCAACCTGTTCCAGTGTCTCGCTACCCCCACAGTAAAGAATTTCTTCCTAATAGCTAATCTAAACCTACCCTCTTTCAGTTTAAAACCGTTACCCCTTGCCCTATCACTACATACCCTTGTAAAAAGTCCCTCCCCATCTTTCGTGTAGGCCCCCTTCGGGTACTGGAAGGCTGCTAGAAGGTCTCCCCGGAGCCTTCTCTTCTCCAGGCTGAACAACCCCAACTCTCTCAGCCTGTCTTCATAGGAGAGGTGTGCCAGCCCTCCCCTTCAGGCAGTCCTGAAGGGCGAAGAGGTCCAGGAAGGCTGGAAATTCTTCAAGAAAGAAATCTTAAAGGTGCAGGAGCAGGCTGTCCCCATGTGCCGAAAGACAAGCCAGCAGGGAAGAAGAACAGACTGGCTGAACAGAGAGCTTTGGCTGGAACTCAGGAAAAATGGAGAGTTTATGAGCTTTGGAAGAAGGGGCAGGCGACTCAGGAGGACTACAAGGATGTTGTGAGGCTATGCAGGGAGAAAATTAGAAGGGCCAAAGCCCAACTAGAACTTAATCTGGCCACTGCCGTAAAAGGCAATAAAAAATGTTTCTATAAATACATTAGCTACAAGAGGAGGGCCAAGGAGAATCTCCATCCTTTACTGGATGTGAAGGGAAACATAGTGACAAAGGATGAGGAAAAGGCTGAGGTGCTTAATGCCTTCTTTGCCTCAGTCTTTAGTAGTAAGACCAGTTGTTCTCCGGTTACACAGCCTCATGAGCTGGAGGACAGGGACGGGGAGCAGAATGAAGCCCCCATAATCCAAGAGGAAATGGTTAGCAACCTGCTATGACACATAGACACACACAAGTCTATGGTGACAGATGTGATCCACCCAATGGTACTGAGGGAGCTGGCAGAAGTGCTCACCAAGCCACTTTTCATCATTTATCAGCAGTCCTGACTAACCTGAGAGGCCCCAGTTGACTGGAGGTTAGCAAATGTGATGCCCATCCACAAGAGGGGCCGGAAGGAGGATCTGGGGAACTATAGGCCTGTCAGTCTGACCTCGGTGCCAGGGAAGGTTATGGAGCAGATCATCTTGAGTGCCATCATGGGGCACGTATAGGACAACCAGGCAATCAGGCCCAGTCAGCATGGGTTTACGAAAGGCAGGTCCTGCTTGACTAACCTGATTTCCTTCTATGACAAGGTGGCTCACTTACTGGATGAGGGAAAGGCTGTGGATGTTGTCTACCTAGACTTGAGTAAAGCCTTTGACACCATCTCCCACAGCATTCTCCTGGAGAAACTGTCTGCTCATGGCTTGGATGGGCGTACTCTTCACTGGGTTAAAAACCTGGCTGGGTGGCCAGGCCCAAAGAGTTGTGGTGAATGGAGTTAAATCCAGTTGGCGCTCAGTCACAAGTGACTTTCCCCAGGGCTCAGTATTGGGGCCAGTTCTCTTTAATATCTTTATCAATGATCTAGACGAGGGGATCGAGTGCACCCTCAGTAAGTTCGCAGATGACACCAAGTTGGGCGGGAGTGTTGATCTCCTTGAGGGTAGGAAGGCTCTGCAGAGGGATCTGGACAGGCTGGATCAATGGGCTGAGGCCAACTGTATGAGGTTCAACGAGGCTAAATGTTGGGTCCTGCACTTGGGGCACAACAACCCCATGCAACGCTACAGGCTGGGGGAAGAGTTGCTGGAAAGCTGCATGGCGGAAAAGAACCTGGGGGTGTTGATCGATGGCTGGCTGAACGTGAGCCAGCAGTGTGCCCAGGTGGCCAAGAAGGCCAACAGCATCCTGGCTTGTATTAGAAATAGTGTGGCCAGCAGGACTAGGGAACTGATTGTCCCCCTGTACTCGGCACTGGTGAGGCCGCACCTCAAATACTGTGTTCACTTTCGGGCCCCTCACTACAAGAAAGACATTGAGGTGCTGGAGCAAGTCCAAAGAAGGGCAATGAAGCTGGTGAAGGGTCTGGAGCACAAGTCCTATGAGGATTGGCTGAGGAAACTGGGGTTGTTTAGTCTGGAGAAAAGGAGGCTGAGGGGAGACCCTATCGCTCTCTACAACTACCTGAAAGGAGGTTGTAGCGAGGTGGGTGTTAGTCTCTTCTCCAAGGTAACAAGTGATAGGACAAGAGGAAATGGCCTCAAGTTGCACCAGGAGAGGTTTAGATTGGATATTAGGAAAAGTTTCTTCACTGAAAGGTTTGTCAAGCATTGGAACAGGCTGCCCAGGGAAGTGGTGTAGTCACCATCCCTGGAGGTATTTAGAAGACGTGTAGATATGGTGCTTAGGGACATGGTTTAGTGGTGGACTTGGCAGTGCTAGATTAATGGTTGGACTTGATGATCTTAAAGGTCCTTTCCAACCAAAATGATTCTATGATTCTATAAATGACACCCTTACTTGCAACATATTGCTACATATAGGCACACATAAATATTGAGCAGTTTTAGGGATTTGTTGTGGGTTAACCCCAGTTGGCCGATAAGCACCACACAGTCACTTGCTCACTTCCCTCCCACCCCCAGTGGGCTGGGGGAAGAGAAAAGGAAGAATAAAACCAAGAAAACTTGGGGGTCAATATAAAACAAACAAACAATTGTTTAATAAGCAAAGGATAAATGGAGCAAAACAAAACAAGTGACACAAAGGCAATCACTCACCACTTCCTGTGGGTAGGCTGATGCTCAGCCGGTTCCCGAGCAAAAAATGGCTAACCTCCCTAAAACACCCTCTTTTCCTTTTTATTGCTGAGCATGATGTTATATGGCATGGAATACCTCTTTGGTTAGTTTGGGTCATCTGCTTGGTTTTGTCCCCTCCCAGTCTATTGCGCACCCCCCCATCTATTCACTGTGGGGGCAGAGTGAGAAACAGAGAAGGCCTTGATGCTTTGCAGGCATTGTTCAGCAAAAGCGATAACATTAGTGTGTTATCAGTACTGCTTTGGTCACAAATCTAAAAGCACCATATGAGCTGCTATGAAGAAAATTCACTCTATTTTAGCCACACCCAGTACAGGATTAAAATCTATTTGCAGGAGCGGGGAAAAGTTTGTCTATGCTATACATAGAATGTTGTAAATTTTCTTCATCTTGTCTAAAAGCAACATAGCACAGTGGGCGTGCCAAAGACAAAGTAGTAGGTTACAAACTTACATTTTTGATTAGTGATGTGAACAAAGTCTAGAAAAAAATAATTATAGAAAGAACTTGCATGGCCTTCAGTTCTCTCCTGGTCAAAATATTTTTCTGATTTTATCCTCAGCATGTCAGTCACCAGAGCGTTTAGGCAAGAATACTTTTGAAAGAGTGGTATTTCTCACTCTTATCAACTAAGTTAGAGCAACTTATTAAATTTTATTCAGATACATCCTATCGACATGGTTCAGTGTGAACTTTTGTTATGCACTTCAATATATAGTTAATAAACAAAAAGTGTAATAAGTTGTGCATGGTTTTCTCTTTTTGAGAACAGAATCACAGAATGTTAGGGATTGGAAGGGACCTCGAAAGATCATCTAGTCCAATCCCCCTGCCAGAGCAGGATTGTCTAGACCATATCACACAGGAACGCGTCCAGGCGGGTTTTGAATGTCTCCAGAGAAGGAGACTCCACAACCTCTCTGGGCAGCCTGAACATTCCATTGGATAAATTATTTTAAAAGATCTCAGCTGATATTGTTATGTGTTCAAAAGGAAAGAGAACAAAACAAATTTATCAGAGTATCCAGATGTTAATTTAGCTATTGTTTGTATGCACATCTGTAGCATGTACACGGCAAGAAAACAACAAAGAATTTTAAAACTTAGCTTATTAGTTGCAGTTATGCAGTTGTAGATCTGAACAAGTACAAAATCTCTTTTTATCAAGATAATATGCAAAATGGTAATTTTTCAGCTTACATTTTACAGCTTACAGTCATGGGGCCCTGATGGGATGCATACACGAGTGCTGAGGCTGATGTCATTGTTAGGCCACTCTTGATTATCTTTGATCGATCATGGCCACTGGGTGAAGTACCTGAAGACTGGAGGAAAGCAAATGTCACTCCTATCTTTGAGAAGGGCAAGAAAGGGGACCCAGGGAACTACAGGCTGGTCAGCCTCACCTTGATCCCTGTGAAGCTGATAGAGCAACTAATCCTGGAAACCATTTCCAGGCACATGAAGGACAAGAAAATCATCAGGAGAATTCAACACGGTTTCACCAAGGGGAAGTCATGCTTAACCAACCAGATAACCTTCTATGATGAAATGCCAGTGTGGTGGGTTGATCTTGGCTAGTTGACAGGTGCACACCAAGCTGCTCTATCACTCCTCCACCTCAGCTGGACAGGGGGAGAAAATATGACGAATGGCTCGTGGTTCGAGATAAGGACAGGGAAATCACTCAGCAATTACTGCCACAGGCAAAACAGACTCTACTCAGGGAAATTAATTTAATTTATTGCCAATTAAACAGAGAGTATGATAATGAGAAATAAGAACAAATCTTAAAATGCCTTTCCTCCACCCCTCCCTTCTTCCCAGGCTCAACTTCACTCCCAACTTCCCTAGCTCCTCCCCCTGAGCAGCGCAGGGGGATGGGGAATGGGGGGATGCGGTCAGTTCATCACACATTGTCTCTGCCACTCCTTCCTCCTCATGCTGTTCCCCTGCTCCAGCGTGGGGTCCCACTCACAGGAGACAGGCCTTCACAACCTTCTCCAACATGGGTCCTTCCCACAGGCTGCAGTTCTTCAAGAACTGCTCCAGCATGGACCCTTTCCATGGGGTGCAATCCTTCAGGAACGGACTGCTCCAGTGTGGGTCCCCCACGGGATCACAAGTCCTGCCAGAAAACCTGCTCCACCGTGGGCTCTCCATGGGGTCACAGCTTCCTTCAGGGCACATCCACCTGCTCTAGTGTGGGGTCCTCCATGAGCTACAGGTGGATATCTGCTCCACTGTGGCACTCCATAGGCTGCAGGGGGACAACCTGCCTCACCATGGTTTTCACCACAGGTTGCAGGGGAATCTCTGCTCTGGTGGCTGGAGCACCTCCTCCCACTCCATTTTCACTGACCTTGGTGTCTGCATAGTTGTTTCTCTCACATATTCTCACTCCTGTCTCCCATCTGCTGTTGCGCAGCAGTTTTTTTCCCCTTCTTAAATATGTTACTGCAGAGGTGCTACCACTGTCACTGATTGGCTCAGCTTTGGCCAACGACAGGTCCATCTTGAAGCTGTCTGGAACTGGCTCTGTCCGACATGGGGGCAGCTTCTTGCATCTTCTCATAGAAGCCACCCCTGCAGACCCCCCCCTTCCCCACTACCAAAACCTTGCCACACAAACCCAGTACAGCCTGGCTACGTTGCCTTGAGGAAGGCTTTCGACATCATCTCCCATAAGAGCCTCATAGAGAAGACAATGAAGTATGGGATGGATGAGTAGACAGTGAGGTGGACTGAATACTGGCTGAATGGCCAGGCCTAGAGGGTGATGATAAGTGGCATGAAGTCTAGTTGGAGACCAGTTTTCGGTACTGGAAGGGAATGGGGAGGTGAGAGAGAGAGAGAGAGACAGAATCACAGAATCACAGAATCACAGAATCAATCAGGTTAGAAGAGACCTCTGGGATCATCGAGTCTAACCGTTGCCCTGACACCACCCTGTCAACTAGACTATGGCACTAAGTGCCATGTCCAGTCTTTTCTTAAACACATCCAGAGATGGTGACTCCACCACCTCCCTGGGCAGCCCATTCCAATGTCTAATAACCCTTTCTGAAAAGAAATTCTTCCTAATGTCCAACCTGAACCTCCCCTGGCGAAGCTTGAGGCTATGTCCTCTTGTCCTATCACTAGTTGCCCGGGAGAAGAGGCCGACTCCCACTCCACTACACCTTCCCTTCAGGTAGTTGTAGACTGCAATAAGGTTACCTCTGAGCCTTCTCTTCTCCAGGCTAAACAACCCCAGCTCCCTCAGCCGTTCCTCGTAGGTCAGACCCTCCAGACCCTTCACCAGCTTGGTCGCCCTCCTCTGGACTCGCTCCAACACCTCAACATCTTTCTTGAAGTGAGGGGCCCAGAACTGGACACAGTACTCAAGGTGCGGCCTCACCAGTGCCGAGTAGAGAGGGACGATCACTTCCCTAGACCGGCTGGCTACACTATTCCTAATAGAGGCCAGGATGCCATTGGCCTTCTTGGCCACCTGGGCACACTTCTGGCTCATGTTTAGCCAGCTGTCGATCAGCACCCCCAGGTCTCTTTCCGCTGGGCGGCTTTCTAACCACTCTTCCCCCAGCCTGTAGCGCTGCATGGGGTTGTTGTGGCCGAAGTGTAAGACCCGGCACTTGTTCTTGTTGAACCTCATGCCGTTGGTCTCGGCCCATCTATCTAGCCTATCCAGATCCCTCTGTAGGGCCTTCCTACCCTCCAGCAGATAGACACTCCCACCCAGCTTGGTGTCATCTGCAAATTTACTGAGGGTGCACTCAATCCCTACAATTACAGGGTTATTTACAGAGACAATACAGGGTTATTTCGGGATCTCAATAAGAAAGGCACGACAACAAATAGCTTAATAAGATGACTGTTTTAATAAGTCAGAAGAAGAAGAATAATATAGATAGTGAGTAAATCTTACGTCCCTTCAGATGCTGGGCAACCTGCATTCATGCAGCGTCAGATGGAGCCTGGATGGATTTTCCCACGGCATGCTGATCAGGTTCTGTCCATAGAGAAAAGCACCTCCTTTTTGGTTGTTTAAACTATTATATAATTTCCTTACAAGAAAACAGTTCTATTCCTAAAGGATGTTCACGTGAGAACTTCTTGATGTACTTTTAGATAAAGGTGACTCCATGCAGGTGGTGTCATCACCACTATGAAGTGGTAGCTTCCTGCAGGCTCCTCTGTTACAGCGAGCTGGATGCGATTATACTGCTGCCAGCAAGTTTGTGCAGCACAACAAAGGCCTGAAGGCCAAGCTGTACATGCAGCACAGCACAGATCTGGACCTACTCAGGTTAACTGTTATGTTGATCACTGAATCCTCCATGTACAATGGTCTCCCAGTCAGGACCACTACATTCCACCCCCTGATCCACATACAGTTTAACTTTCTCAAAGATATTATAAATTAGAGATTATATTAATAACATACAGGCTTCTCAAGCCCTAAGTACAAGGCCCAATAGAGCAGACATGGCCTATTCAAGAGCATGAACTCCTCGAATACAATGTCTTCCACAAGCTCCCAGTACAGGCAATAACTAGTGGTGTACCCCAGGAGTCAATATCAATACTGGATCCAGTCCTGTTCAACATAGAATCATATAATGGTTTGGGTTGGAAGGGACCTTAAAGATCATCTAGTTCCAACCCCCCTGCCACAGGCAGGGACACCTTTCCACTAGACCAGGTTGCTCAAAGCCCCATCCAACCTGTCCGTGAACACTGCCAGGGAGGGGGCATCCACAACTTCTCTGGGCAACCTGTTCCAGTGTCTCACCACCCTCACAGTAAAGAATTTCTTCCTAATAGCTAATCTAAATCTACCCTCTTTCAGTTTAAAAACGTTCCCCCTCGTCCTATCTCTACACGCCCTTGTAAAAAGTCCCTCTCCTGCTTTCCTGTAGGCCCCCTTCAGGTACTGGAAGGCTACTATAAGGTCTCCCCGGAGCCTTCTCTCCTCCAGGCTGAACAGCCCCAACTCTCTCAGCCTGTCTTCATAGGAGAGGTGCTCCAGCCCTCTGATCATCTTCGTGGCCCTCCTCTGGACTCGTTCCAACAGTTCCATGTTGGGGGCCCCAGAGCTGAATACAATACTCGAGGTGGGGTCTCATGAGAGAGGAGCAGAGGGGCAGAATCACCTCCCTCGAACTGCTGGCCATGCTGCTTTTGATGCAGCCCAGGATACGGTTGGCTTTCTGGGCTGCAAGTGCACATTGCCAGCTCATGTTGAGCTTCTCATCAGCCATCACCCCCAAGTCCTTCTCCTCAGGGCTGCTCTCAATCCATTCTCCGCCCAGCCTGTATTTGTGCTTGGGATTGCCCCGACCCACATGCAGGACCTTGCACTTGGCCTTGTTGAATTTCATGCGGTTCGCACGGGCCCAGCTCTCAAGCCTGTCAAGGTCCCTCTGGATGGCATCCCTTCCCTCCACTGTGTTGACTGCACCACCCAGCTTGGTGTTGTCAGCAAACTTGCTGAGTGTGCACTCAATCCCACTGTCCATGTTGCCGACAAAGATGTTGAACAGCACCAGTCCCAATACCGACCCCTGAGGAATGCCACTCCTCACTGGTGTCCACTTGGACATCGAACATCTTCATTAACGATCTGGCAGAGAGATCTCCCAGCCATTTGTAGATGACACCAAACTGGGAGGAGTGGCTGATGATATAACAGGGGTTCATGCTGCCATCCAGAGGGACCTCAACAGGCTGGAAAAATGGGCTAACAGGAACCTCATGCAGTTCAACAAGGGGAAATGCTATGTCCTGCCCCTGGGGAGGAACACCACCATGCATCAATATATGCTGGGGGCCTCCCAGCTGGAAAGCAGTTTGGCAGAAAAGGACCTGGGGGTCCAGATGGACACCAAGTTGTCGTGG